>NC_045793.1:37161811-37493370 GCF_009873245.2 Balaenoptera musculus
TCTGGGTGATGACTGAGTTTAAGGTAAAAGAGAATTTTTTTTCCTCCTCCATCTTGCAAAGCCATTCACTTAGGAATTTTTTTAAATGCTGTTAAACTAAAGTGGAACAAAGACAATAAAGCCTCTTATTATCAAATTGTTTTTATAAGGTTTGCATTCAGAACTATCTACCCTCTTTAAACTATATATAAATGTGTTTCTATTTTTGTGTTTTTTATATATAATATATACACATATTCATGTAAATGTATGTATATGAAGCCCTATGTATTGAAATTGTTTTTAACTGGACACTAGTTATCTGTTGAAAAGATTTTATAAAACCACTAGCTTTCACATACTTTTACCATGACTCGAGATCTGGTTTTCTACCATCTTTTTCTGTCCTTAAACTCCTAACTGTGCCTTGATGTTTTGGTAGAAAAGCAAGTCTTCTTGATGTTTTCAGGAACCCACAAATCCCTCATTTTGTATATCTCTCCATATCATGCTTTTATCTTTTCATTCTATGATAATTTAGAAAGGGGATATTCTAAAGTAGGTGTTTAGCAATGAAGCTTTCCTTCATCAATGGCCTGCTTGTCCTTTACTTTTTTAAAACTATTCAATACAATATACCTATTCTGCATATTTCAAAAAAGTGGTTTTGTGATATTATAACTGTGAGTCTTTACTGCTTCTATGTGAAAAAAAATTAAAATCCTGCAATAAATGAACATGTCAGTCATTTCTTCTGTTTTCAACCAATTATGTAAAATTGATAAATGTGACTGATAAGCTAGATTGACTTAAAAAAAAAATAATTTCACTTCAGGGCTCATCTTAGAAGGATTTCCCTTCTCGCTTCTCAAAGAAAATACACGCCTCAATTATAGTTCGGATAGACTAGGTTACACTGCATCAACAGTCAATCCTAAAATCTCGGTAGCTCAAAAAAAAAAATCAAGATTTATTCTTCACTCATGCTACCCATTCACTGTACATCACCTGGGTGTGCTCTGTGCTGTCCTCACTAGAATGCTGGCTAATAGAGCAGCCACTCTTTGGAATGCTCTTAGTCACACTGGCAAAGGGAAAAGGAGAGAGTGTGACAAATCACCCACTGGCTCTAGCAGTTTCAACCTAGAAGATTTTGCACACATTTTAATGACCAAAGCAAGACTCATGATCACTCCAAGAAGGCAGGGAAGTGTAATCCCAAAATGCCTGCAGGAGAAACCAGAAATGACTGGCAGAAGCACTAATGATTACCACACCACCAGACATAAATTCCTTCACTTTCCTGCTACAAATCTATAAACTTTCCTCCAGCCACCTACTCATCCTTCCCTCCTATAACAAGAGAAGTCCTCTTTCCTGACTAAGATTTACCCTCCCTCCTCTGCCCCTGATATCTCAGGACTCAGCTCTATAAACTACTCCCTCTCCTCTGTATCTTTAACACTTTGTGTTCTCTTGTCGCTTCTCATCATAATTTATAATTGCTTCTCCTAATTTAAAACATTAAAACCTGCCCTTAACCTTCCCATTTCTATTTCTTCCTATCACTCTGCCTCGTACCTCTCACAGCCACATTTTTGAAAACAGATGTGTACATTCCCATGGCCATTTCCTCAACTCGAATTCATGCTTCAACCTACTCGATCTGGTTTTATCTTCACCATGCAATTAAAACCATTTTTATTAAACTCACCAATGACTGACCTCTTATTGCTAAATCCCCTGTACATATTTTAGTTCTCAAGTTACTTAACTATTAGCAGGACTGTCTACTCCCTCCTACTCCTGAAAATGTTCTCTTCATTTGACTTTGTAGTACTACTTTCTTGGCTTCTTTCCCTACCTCTCCAAGAGGTCCTGTCTCAGTCATTTTGAAAGTACCTTGTTCTCTATCTGCTCTTTAAATGGGGTGTTCTCAGGCTCCTGCTCTAGTCCCTCTTTTCTTCTCACTCATTAGTCTCAGCCAACATGAGTGATCTCATCCATTCTCGCAACTTCAATTATTATCTCTATGCTGATGACTCTCAACTCTGAACACAAAGAGCTGAAACAATTTCACAGTCATCCTGCCTACCACACTACCCTTTCAGTGCTTGCCTGTGTCCTAACTTCCAGATACACCAGATTTGATTTACAGGAAACCAGTCATCTTTGAAGCCAAAAATGAAAAGATAAAAACTGAAATAGAGTCTTTTATTAGCAGTTACCTACATTTTAATAAAATTATGTGTTTGTTTACTATCTCTCCTTCCCTGGGCTATCTGGGGTGGGAGGGATATAGTGTCTTAGTTATTATACTGTACCTCTAAGGCCTGGCATAGTGGGTGCTCAATAAATGGTTGTTAAATAATGTTGCAATGCCACCTGGTGCTTCTCACCTAAATGTCACCATACTCAAACATCCTTTCTGGGGAGTCTAGTATACCTGATTATATGCAGGGGCATAGCAGCGCAGGAACTACTAAAAGTTGTCCTGTCTTATTAAATGGAAAAATATGCTGCTGCTCAATTCAGAGAAAATATAAACCACAGTTATTAATCTGAATAGACTGTATTGTTCTGAATTAGCAAGCAATCCTAAAATCTCAGTGGCTCAGAAAAAATCATATTTACTTTTTGCTTATGCTACATCTCTACTGACGTTCTCCACCAACAGAAGCTGCATGAGAAGTGTTATGGATTAACTTGTCTCCCCCAAAATTCATATGTTGATACCCTAACTCCTGTATTTGAAACAAGGACTTTGAAGAAGTAATTAAGGTTAAATGAGGTCATATGGGTGGGGCTCTAATTCAATAGGACAGGTGTCTTTACAAGAGGAAGAGACCCCAGGGAGGCACATGCATAAAGAAAGGTCATGTGAGATCACAGCAAGACGAAGGCCATCTGCAAACCAAGGTGAGAGGCCTCAGGAGAAACCAAACTGGCTGGCACCTTGATCTTGGACTTCCAGCCTCCAAAACTGTGAGAAAATAAATTTTTGTTGTTTAAGCCACCCGATCTGTGGTATTTTGTTATGGCAGTCCTAGCAAACGAATAAGAAGTAAAAATGAAAAAGTCTGGGACTTCCCTGGTGGTGCAGTGGTTAAGAATCCACCTGCCAATGCAGGGGACATGGGTTCGAGCCCTGGTCCAGGAAGATCCCACATGCTGTGGAGCAACTAAGCCTGCGAGCCTCAACTACTGAAGCCCGCGTGCCTAGAGCCCATGCTCCCCAACAAAGAGAAGCCACTGCAATGAGAAGCCCGCAACGAAGAATAGCCCCCACTTGCCGCAACTAGAGAAAAGCCTGTGCGCAGCAACGAAGACCCAACGCAGCCAAAAATAAATAAATTCATTCATTCATTCATTTAAGAAAAGTGAAAAAGTCACTGGTGTCAAAAATCCTCTTCATGTTGGGATGCTGCTCTGCTCCTATGAAGTTCCAAAGATCAACATGAAGAGCAATTTTCATCCATTGTCAATTGGCAAGAATGTGCTGAAGGGCACGTTAGATGACCTCATGCTCCAGATGAGACTCAAGTCCCTCCAAACAGTCACTCTTCCCTTTATGACCAGTCTTCTTCTGGGTATAGTACTGAACATGCCTGAGGAGAGCAATTCAACAGAAGGCAAACAGGACCCAGCAGCAGGACACAAGCAGATCTTATGAGAGAAGGTTGCCCTAGAAGATATAGCTATTCCTCTCCTTTAGAAGAGTTTTTTGAAATATTGCATTTCCTCCCTAATAAGAATGATAGAAGTGTTTGGTCCTCGGGGGCAGCCCACTCCATCCCTCTCCTAGTCTAACTTCTTCTTACTGGGCTTCCTTATGCCTCCCCCTGACTTCACAGTCTCTATACTGAGACACATTCCAGCAGTGTTACTCAGGGAAATTTCCTGATCTGCCTCACTGATTGCTTCTAGCTCTAGATTAATGAGTTCATTTTTTTTTTACAATAAACTTAGCAAATCACAACTCTAATTCAGGACCAAAACACTGAACTCCATCCTTTAAAAAACAGTAAGTTATCACAAGTTCCTACATATTCTATCACTGTATTTATACCAGAAAATGACAATTTTTTATTTTATATATTCTTATATGAGGCAGAAATATTATTTTAATTTTGTTACAAATTAGAACAATACTATTGATATACTGTCCTTAATAAGGTTGGCTACATTGAACATCAAGAAACAAATGCTCTGATAGGTCATTTTTTTTTTGGTCATTTTTGTTTAATCCTGTGATATACTGGCAATGACTTTATTATCATTTACAATAACAAAAAGTGAAATATGCAGTTATGATTTCCATTCCTTGAAAAGACAGAAAAGAGACCCAATCTAAACTCTATATATATGAGCCCAGACATAAGGAATGTGACCAATAGCAGTTATCATGGAGACTCTTTAGAGTCAGCTCCCATCTGGCTCTGGTGAAGTCTCCAGTTTACCCAGAAGGTATTATTGCCTCCCAAGACAGATTCAGGAAACTCCTAGACCAAAGAAGCTATAGTTTTGATGGAACAGCAGTTTTGGGGGTGGGTTACCAGAGAAAGCACCAAGCTGCCCTGACAAAATACTTGATTATCATCAAGCTACTGTTGGCACATCTCTACCCTTTGGAAGTTATCCTAGAGTTGCCTCTAATCCCAGCACCTGCTCCTCCCCCACATATTTTGCTTCCTATTTGTCTTCCCATTTTTGGCTCATGACTACATCATAGGTTATACCATTCTCCAGCCCATTTCCTAGCCCTTTTTTTGACTTTCAGATCCCTGAAGGTTATCCAGTGTGTCCTCCTGGTCTCACAAGTGACTCAGGTAGTGTCCAAATACTCACAATTAATCTACTTATTCCTGAAATCACTGCTGATGTCATCTTTCCATAGCCTCCCCACCACGGTATCTTGGACAACAGCCATTCACCCCCAGGACCACCCCTACCCCAACTCTTCTGTGGGCCTGCAGAGATAAAGAAGATGCTTTGTAATGACTGAGTTTAGTTTGGTTCTTTTTGTTTCTATCTCCGACACTCTGCTCAACAAAGAAGTGGTTTCAGACATTCTTCCCCTCTTCCCAGTAAGGATAACAGTTCCTGGCTCACACCCTACCCTCAATATCTCAGCCAGGACCACGAAATACCTTCCAGCAATGCCCTACTCCTTCTGTCAAAAAGTTCAGCCACTTCTGCCCTGAGTCCTGTTGGTAAAATTAACAGAAGACTCGTGTTTCCTTTTCAACTTTGCTTACATCGGTGACTTTCCATTTCTCTAAATGTTTTCTAAACTCTCTTGCACTTAAACCCATGTTGTAATGTTATAAGTCATTAAAGCAAAACAAAACAAACAAATTAGCTTCAGGGTGTTGCTTTTTAAAAGCCTAAAAAATGAGGTCAAAACCAGAGTTTCCAGAGTGGCTCACTGAATAGGATCAGCATCTTGAAGCATATACACCCTGTTACCCTATCTCAGAGAGAGGCATCCCATAATAGCTCATCTCCCAGCAGTTGCCTTCCCTGCAATGCCGCCTGCTGTCTTGCTTCTGTGCAACCTTGGAAGAGGTCCCTGCCCCTTCCCTCAGAGGCACTCATTTCCGGTTGCCATCTCAACCTGACTGAGGTATTCAGCTGTCACTCATTCACACCATACATCCAGGAGTGTGATTATGATGCAGTTCTCTCTTTGAAAAAAATAAATAATGTAGATCTGCCAGTTTCTGAATTTGCCCTGTGGAGGTCAGTTCCAGAAAAACTTTTTGCTTCCTCTACAAAGCTTCTTTACTCAGACTTGTGCAAACAGCTACTGCTTATTATCCCTCTTAGTAAGGAAAGGAAGGGGTAAAAAATAATGAAAAAAGTAACACATATATTGGGCTGAACACATATACTGACATCTGAAGCCACACCATACGTTAAGTGTTTGCACATGCATTTGTATTTTTGCAGAAACTGAGTCTGATTTGAGCACTGTTGAAACACTAAATCCATATTTCTTCATAATACATCATGCTGCCATGCCCCATACAGAGCTGGTATATTTTTAAGAAATTGGGGAAGAAAAAAGTATGGGATGAGTGGCCATTGTGCTAGAAAGAACTGCCTGTGAAACATCTATGGCTGTTCTAGTCTCTCACTAACCTTGATTCACCAAGTCTCATATTTGTTTACCTTTTACCTACACAGTGTGATCTAAGAAACAAAAAAATGTCCTTCCACCTTTTGAAGACAATGCCTGAAACTTCAGCCTCACTTCCCTCCATTCCCTTTGGATAAAGGATTTGTGGTCATCAAGAATTCCTATTTAGAAATGCTACATAGATTCTGAGATATATTTGCTTATACCTGATAGGAACACCTAATAGATGAATTAATGGAATACTTACTTAATTTACTAGTTAACAGAGTGAACCTCAGTAATGGAGCATTAGATAGCTTAGTTTTGGTGAGGGAAAAGAGGAAGAGAAGATGAAGGAAGTGAAAAATCTAAAGTCCAACGCACTGAGGTATGGACAGTTTGGGGAGGGCAGTCAAGGGGAAACACAACCCAATTTGTAAATCAGGGTAGAGCTGAAACCCTCAAGGCAGGAAGAGGCGGTAGGAAGAGAAAAATAGAAGGGTACCAAACCCAATCTTGGCCTAAGGGACAACCCCATGGAAACTAATTAGGGGAAAAGAGCTAGAACAAGTAATGAGACACTAGTAAGAGCAGAGATAAATTGGGCACAACAGACTCCTGAGCTTATCTCCATTACAGAATAAGTATCACATATCGCTCTTCGTAGAAACTGTCTATTTATTTGCTTGCACCCTTCTCCAGGTCATAGGCTTTTAGAGGACAGGGACTCTGTGTATATTTTATTTGTGTGGGACCAGAGCCTGGTGCACCGCCTGGCACACTGTTAGAGGCTCAATTCATGTTTGAAGGGTAAATGAATGAAATCAGTTTCCTTTATTTTCTATTACTCACACATAAAATCCTTGCTATGAAGAACCAGATGTACTTCATATATGGTGGCACTTCAGCTGTATACTCAGGATTCTTAGAGGTGCTAAGGCCCTTTGAAAAGTATAAACTGTTTCATTTACAGAAAAGCAAATATCTTTTCCCAGAAATGTGGTAATGTCCAATATCTAACAAATACTGTTTGGGTGATAATTATTGTCATTTGTAATAGGCATTTTACTTATTTTCAGGGGTCTTTATTTACGGTTAAGCATGCTTCTTTACATTTTCTATTTTTATATAAATCATTTAAATCAAACTCTATCTTGACTTCTATTGCATTATACTTCAATATCTGTTAAGACAGATTTAGATAAAATATAGCTAATGATTCCAAAATAGTTCCTCTAGACATGCTATATGTTTTAAACTTAATTTAATGTCCTTCTTATGTATCAGGAGAAAATTGTATGAGATTTTTTCTCCCATGCATCTCTCTTTCCTCATTATCAAAGTATTCATACTGAATTATTTTAAAAAGGCAGCGTTTAGTATTCAATCAAATAATAAGGAGAACGTGTTCCTTCTCAGTGGTTTAATAATAATTCTTGCATCACCAACCTTGAACATTCATGTTATGGAAATGTGTCCTACTTCTATAGATTTCATCACTGTCAGCTGGTGCCATAGCAGAACACAGGGACACTTAGTCAGTCTTAATACATTCAGGATTTCAGCAATTACCAAAATGTCTTCCCTGACTTACCATCAATAATTCAACTTTTGAGGAATATAATACTGAGACACAGGAGGCTGACCAATAAATATGCTGCTATTCTTTGGAAAACAGGGACCTAACTGCATAAAATTGTGATATCACTTGACTCAAGTCTTACTTCAGCTATATCTGCATGACACAAAGACGACTGATCGATTCTGTGGGGGGAAATAAATCAATCAAGCCAGGTTTTTTCGTCTTTAGGTAAATGACCTATAGCATATTTATTTTTTCCCTCATTTTGCTGTTAGAACATAGTTTGTCACTGGTCTGATATTCATCATCCTCCCTCAAAACGTATTTATCATGCTTTAACCTCAATTCTGACCTTGGGCTAGTCAATATCTCTAGGATCAGCTTCTTCATCTGTAAAATCAGAAAGTTGGATTGTGTTGGGATCAACAAATTTATTCTGTAAAGAGACAGATAATAAGTATTTTACGCTTTGAGGGACATACAGTCTCTGTAGCAACCAATCAACCAATCTGCAGTTTTAATGCAAAAGCAGCCATATATAATAAGTAAATGCGTGAGCATTTCTGTGTTCCAATAAAATGTTATTTTCAAAAACGAGCAAGCAGCAGGACAGATTTGGCTTTGTGCAGTAGCTTGCCAACCACTGTCAGGTCTCTTTCAAATCTATGATTCTATATGTTAGACACATATAAGGCACCTGAACACCAGAAGAGGGAATGAACTCATCTAGCCCCTCATAACCCAGAATTAAAGGTGCATAGAAATTCCCCATTACTGAAAAATTCCTCTGAAAAAATCAAGTAGACCTAAGTAAACCCAGCTGATTAAAAGATTAACAAAGGTCCCTTCACTCTGGTCAGTCAGCATACATTTTATTGGTAGCCCAGGGTATACAGACACTGAAAAATCCAGGCCAAGTCTCCAAGTTGTTTCTGGATGAGGGGAGAATATGCACATGAGCTTACAAGAATAATAGGATTTCACTCCAGGTTTTGCTGCTTTTGACTGCACTGAAAGAACTCATCAGCATTAAAACAAATATTAGGTCACACTGCAGCTTCAAACTTAGAGAAAAAAAGAGAACCATTTTTCATCTCTGTATAGAGTACCTATTTCATTGAGTAGCTCAGGTGGTGAAAGCTTCAAAAGTCAAGGTCATGTGTTAATCCCTTGTGAATGTCTGTCTATGAAGGTCTGCAGTTTCATCCTGTTCCACCACTATGAATTACGCACATACAAATATAAACACAGAGGGACCATAGCTTGAGAATGCTCATCTGTGGAGAACAAGCAGATAACTGTGTGCTGAAAGATGATTCTGTGACATTCAAAATAATTTTTTTTTAAATTGGGTATTACAACTGCCTAAGAAATATGTCCATACTGACAAAGAATCCTAAGATAATAAAAAGAATGACAGAGCTCATTTGGTTTACAGCAGTTTCTCAACCTCGGCACTACTGACATTTGGACTGGATAATTCTTTGTCGTCAGGAGCTCCTGTATATTGTAGGATAGTTTACAGCATCCCTGGCCTCTCCCCACTAGATGGAGTAACAGTAGCTCCCTTTTCTCCTCCCTTAGTCATGACAAACAAAAATGTCTCCAGACACTGACAGATGTTCTGGGTAGGGGGAGGAAAGGGTAAAATCACAACTGGTTGAGAACCTGTGGATTACAGAAACTTAAGATATAGAATTAACCATAAACCATCATCCACACTTCAGGAGTCAAGTGGTACCCCAGACCCAACCTGATATTCACAAGTATTTTATTACAATGACTTCCAAGATCCCTTCTGACTAATTATTTCCTCCTCCCAATACATCACAGAATCACCCAGACGACAATGAGAACAAAAGTGCAAGGGACATTATCTGGAGGAGGAGTACTACTGTATTAGTCCTTTGTCCTAATCTTAAGCAGCATCTAACCCTTACCCAATGGCAATGTTACCATTTCTAAATTTTACACACAGGGAAATCAGACCCAACTCAATATGTATCCCACTTAACTCCTAAATTATTGTTCATGATTGCTTGTTCCAGTTACTGATAAAAAGACTTACAGAGCCTTAGGCCATAGCTCAATGACCCAGCACTGAGTCAGTGTATGAATCTGAGCTCTTAAATCCCTGATTTCAAACTTTGTTCCAGGACCTAGGTCTCTTTTATTCCTACCATTCCTAAATCCCTGCCTGGCTTCCACAGTTTTCTTAGGCAGTAGTGTCTATTCTCCAGACCTCACTGTTGGGTCCCTACTACCTGCTACACACTTCCCAGCTAACCATAATCTATTTGTTGAGATTTCATTGGGTAATTTCCTGCTAATATCTTCCCCTGTCTGCTCTTGTGGGCAGAACGTTGTGGTTCTACTCCACTTCTGTGTTCCAACTAACTCTGTTCTGTGAGGTCTCATTGTTGCATCTGGCCATAAAATCAATCATCTATTTATTCATTCCAAAACAACAGTAATCACAGAGGAAAGAAAGGAGAAGCAGTTGTGTGGTTACTTCAAAGGCATCCCACCCTGAAAAGCTTTCTAGTACAACCTGACAACCAGAACTCTGATTATTAAAAGAAAAATCTACTCAGGATATGCTGTTATGTTATATTACTATGATATGAGGCTTTCTAACATTCTGAGTCATGCAGAAATTTCTACTACTCTCTGATATTACAGGTAGAGAAGGTAAAACCAGAAAGAAGTCAGCAAGGTGATACCAAGAAGAACCATCCATGAATGGTTCTTCTCTTCATGATAAAGTAAAAACAGTAGAGACAATAACAAGTGAAGACAAAACATGAGATATTCATTTTTAAATCTTACACAAAATCATGTTTGACTCCAATTTGAGGGGAAATAATATTAAGTCATGTTTAAATATAAACATAGGGATGTATATTAATGTACCCTTGCTTTAATAGTCATATACCCAGGAAAAGTTTATTCAAGCATAAAAGTGACCAGGAAAAATTTAAACACAAAAGTGAATTTTATTTCACCTCTGAGGTGAGGTTAAGGAGAAAGTGTTTTCTTGGCTTGTGCTGCATATAATAAGCACCAGTGAAAAAAAATCTGAAATATAAACATCCTAAACTGTAGAGGCTTAACCACATGACATGTAGAATCTCCAAAGGCAGGCAGTGAGAAGAGCATGGGCCAGGATCCCAGGGGGGTAAGGGTGGGCAAGAGGCTGGGGTTGGGACAGGGGCAGATAGAGCTCACACAGCTGGAAGTATATAGCATGAGAGGTTGGCTACTACACAAATCCTAATGACAAAGAGGACTGCCCCAGTGCTCAGGGTGAGGTTACTTCCACAGAGACATTTCGAGTGGAGCCCAGCAGCAGGCAGAGACCATAGCAATACCATGATTCAAGGAAGGTCCACCTGGTTGGAAGTAAATCCCCAGCCACTAGCTCAAAGGTGTAAATAGTGAAAGGAAGAAGTGTGAGATGGACAAATTCTAGAATGGCAGTCATGCCTCAGTCAAACATCCTGGGTTCCAGATGGAAACAGAAGTGTAAAACAGGTATAAAGTCAGAAATCCAGGAAGTCAGTTTCTAGAATCCATCCACTAGAAAAGACGAAGTTCTAGCTGAGCCTTGCTCATTCATTCATTCATTAATTCATTTATCCAATCCTTTGTTCACAAATTCATACTAAACACCTACTAAACGTTGCTAGACACTGTTCCTAGCCCTATGGATTCAACAGGGAAAAACAAGCATCATCCCTGCCCTTGTAAAGAGCTTTGCTGGAATTGCTTCGGGGCTTGAGTAGTGGTGAATATTTAGGTTAAAAAACTTCATCAAGGGCTTCCCAAGGGCGCAGTGGTAGAGAATCTGCCTGCCAATGCAGGGGACACGGGTTCGAGCCCTGGTCTGGAAGATCCCACATGCCGCGGAGCAACTAGGCCCGTGAGCCACAACTACTGAGCCTGCGCGTCTGGAGCTTGTGCTCCGCAACAAGAGAGGCCGCGACAGTGAGAGGCCCGCGCACCGCGATGAAGAGTGGCCCCCGCTTGCCACAACTAGAGAAAGCCCTCACACAGAAATGAAGACCAGCACAGCCAAAAATTAAATAAATAAATAAATAAAAATTAAAAAAAAAAAAACTTCATCAAGACAGGGATGTTGGACACTACCAGTGTTAGCAAGATTGAACTGCCTGTGCCCGTGAAAAATTCTGCTCCAGCCCACAGGCAGCCAGATCGGTAGCAAGAAAAGAAATGTAGTTCTATCACCTTGTAAACATATATTAAATAATAAATGGAGGACAAGATGATGATGATGATGAGTAGTTATATACTTGTTTCATGATCCAACCAAGAGACTGAAATCACATCACTTATTTAAACAGAAAGTAATATAAAGAATTGTTATATTCACTAGTTTGTTGTATTTTTTAGATTCCACATATAACTGATGTCATATAGTGTTTGTCTTTCAACAAGCTAGTGAATATAACAAAAAAGAAGCAGACTCACAGATATGGAGAACAAACTAGTGGTTACCAGTGAGAAGAGGGAAGGGGGGAGAGGCAATAAAGGGGTAGCGGATTAAGAGTTACAAACTATTATGTACAAAATAAGCTACCAAGATATATTGTACAACATGGGGAATACAGACAATATTTTATAGGAACTATAAATGGAATATAACCTTTAAAAATCGTGAATCACTATACTGTACAAAAAAAAATTGTTAATTCAGTAAAAGTTGTTAATTAGCTATTGAAAAGACAAAAAGAGAACTCTAAGTTATCACAGAGATAGTAACTGCAAGATGCAACTGCCATCACTGAGTTTGGAGAAATAAAGGAAGAACTGGGAGTTATTAACAGTTAGAAGCCTGGAGGACAGACCCTATGGTGTTGAAACTCAGACTTCTGAGAAGAGGAGATACTCAGATGGTGCTAGGTCCCTGAGCTCAGAAGTAGGAGGCATCCCAGACCTGGGGAGGAGGTGTCCCAGAACTCTGAAAATGGGGAGCTACCCAGCTGCTACTGGGGTCTTTAAGGGTTGGCTCTACGGGTGTTGGGAAAAAACTGCAAACTGGACTCAACTGCTGCTATTGGAACAAACTGCTGCTACAGAGGTAAAGAAGCACTGCCGGGGTGACGCTCACGGGGAAAAAAAAGCCAATAGAAAACAAATAGGAAGAAAAACAGAAAATAAGAGCAAAGAGGAAGAAGCATGTTCCATCTACTTCCTCCTGTTTGCAGTCTCCCTCTAGCACCCCCACTGACAGAGTTAAACAATTTGACAAAGCAGAAATGTGATTTGCAGACGCCCAGCCCCAGTATCAAAAAGCAAAATATAGAAGAGTGGCTTTGAAACTGAGAGATGATAGTTTAAATAACCATCCCAGCAATCTAGCGCAAATTATTTACCTTTTGGAGACACAGTTTGTCAAATAAGGACAATAATGCCTACCACAAGAAGATGTTTTGAGAATTAGACAAAATATATATAAAGTACTTCACATAGTACCTGAAAAATAAAATGCATTTTTTCACAATTAATGGTTTCCACTCCTGATTCATCCTTCCAAGTACATCTGCCACCTCCGGTGCCTTCCTTAAACAACTACTTTGTAGAACCCCATGTGTGGCCTCTATTGCCAGAATATATTTCAGCAGGAAAAGTCTATTTATAAGGCCTCAATCAACAGGGAAATCTTCTAAGTTGGGGACCATATTTTGGCTGTTGTATTTTCACTTCCATTCCTCCCTGTCATCCTGAAAATCTGGCAAAAAATATCACCTACACACTTCCTTGCCCTTGCCACCATCAATCCAATAGGCTGGCTTTCCATTAAGACACATTCAAGTTCCTTCTTTCCACTCCACAAACAGTTCTAGCAATATTTCAAACTTGATCCAACACCTTTCACCCCAAAGAACTGTCTTCAATACCTTGTGGCCGGGAGGATCACATGCCCAAAAAGCAGACACAGGCACTCACTATCATTTTCCTGATGTTCTCTATCCAGCAGCCATTTTCCTCAGCAACATTCCAGACATCAGACGCCTAAGGCCTAGGAAGAAGAATTACTGAAAGCAGAGCAGTATCAGATGCGTTATGGCACATTTTAGAGGCAAGAGCCACCGTGGCCATGAATGGCCCATAAAAACCAACTCCTACAAAAAATCAAAATATAGCTCTTCCGCAATCTTGCCTAAAATTGTGGGTTCCTAATAGTTCATTCCCTTCCAGACCATGGCTCATGAGGTTCTACCTTTATTAACTCTAAGACCTCGGGAAATTTTCTTAAACCTCTAAGCCTCATTTAGTTCCTTGTGGAATGGAATCCCTAACATTATCTCACAATTTTGTTGTAGGAATTAGATAAAACCATACAAGTTCAAGCAGAGGGAAGAAATGGGGAGTTGTTGTTTAGCTGGTACAGAGTTTCAGTTCTGCAAGATGAAACAAGTTCTGGAAATCTGTTACACAGCAATGTGAATACATTTAACACTACTGAACTGTACACTTAAACAGTTACAATGGTAAATTTTATGTTCTGTGTTTTTTACCATAATTTAAAAAAATGTTTACTGAATGAATGAATGAATGAATAGAAAGTTCCCATCACATGTGCAGGCACAGGCACACACACACACACACATGCACAACACAGATTCATCACAATGTCTGGCACATCACAGGTATTCAAATATCCATGAGGTTCTGCCTTTTTTGCCTTTGAGTCTCCCAACAATCTCTTGACTTCAGCCTCACCTGCATGAATTCCTAATTTTTCTTCCTCTGAACACTGTGTAGACCTAATCACATTCTGTCCAGTGCTACTCCTTAACATTTCAGTTTGGGCATGTTTTATCATGCCAAATAGATTGTCAGTTCCTGCAGAGAAGGGACCATATCTTATATTTCTCTTAATGTTCCCCTTCACATCCAGTGCAATCTTTGCATTAACTGTTGGCTGAGATTCTACTTCAAATGAGATGGACCCTCCCAGAGACAAAATATTCCAGTTGCTGCTGCCTGCTCTTGGTCCTCTATCATCATAGATCTACATTTATTGACCTGTTATTTATATAGAGATCTCTGTTAGGAAGACGGGGTAAGAGCAACGGACAGGGAAGATAGGAAGACAACTAAATGATATATAAGATATGATTATTGTCCTCAAAAGGCTTACAATCTATTTGCACACACAAAGCAAACATACAGAGGTTGGTAAAACTGCAAGGAAAAAAAGCTAAGTGTCCACTGAGTGTTACGGACAATGCAGGTATTCAAGAAGCCATGGATACTTCATGGGAAATTAAACAAGAGATGAGCTTTAGAAAAACACAAGCAATAGAGTATATATTCTTTAGAGTTAAGATGATTCTTCAGGGGAAAAAAATGTATCTGCCTACTAACTCTGAGATAAAATTATTATACATTTTCAAGATAATACTAATAACAACATTATTTCAGGCATTGCAGTAGACTCTACATACTATCACTAATTCTAAAAAAAAGGAGGGGGTGGTATAATCCCTGTTTATACATAAAGAAACAGTGTGAAAGAAACTAAGCTACTTCTCTACAGATGCAGAGATAGTAAGAACTGGATTTGAACACATCTGTCTGACTCCAAAGCATGAATTCTTCCCACTATACAACTCATTCATTCATCAAACATTTACTGAGCAAGTGTTGTGCTGAAGATAAAAAACTAAATAAAACATGATTTCTTCCTTCAAGTAGTTCTGGTCTGGTGAGGAGGCAGTTATAGAAAGAAACCATTTCAACAAAATGTGGTGAGTCCAAGAATAGAGACTTGCAGAGAAGTTATGGAGTACATAGGAAGGAAACCTAATCCATCCTGGAAAATCCTGGAAGATTTCCTGGAGGAGCAGAATTCTTTGTTAAGTCTTAAGGAATAAAAGAAACAACAATAGTTTACATTTGTTTACTTACTAGGCAGATACTATTATTAGCCCTGATTTACAGTTAAGAAAAATTGAAGCACAGAGAAGTGAGCAACTTAAATCATTTATAAACAAGTGGTAGAGCCAGGATATGAACCTATTCTCTCTTAACCTCTACAGTATACTGCATATGAGTAGGAGTTTGCCAGAAAAGTAGACTGAAGAGGAGCATTTTTTGCAACAGGAAAATTGAGAGCAAGGCAAAGGCAAGAAACTGCACTGTACGGGACCATATAAGTACAGTATGACTGAAGCAGGAAACAACAAGAGATGAAGTTAGAGAATTATGGGCCAGACCACAAAAAGTCTTGTGTAACATGCTAGGCTCTTAGAATTTATCCTATAAACTATGGAAGAATGTCTTCAGATTATGCCAGCTATTTGGAGGATGAATGTCAGTTAAGACTAAAGGGAAGGGAGTCCATTAGGAGACAGTTGTCGTTATTATTATTATTATTATTATTATTACTGTAAAAAACAAACAACATGAATTTATTCTAATAATTTGTAAGTATACAGTACAGTAAGGAGACCATTTTAATATACAACAGAAAGATAATGAGAACTTGAACTTGGGTGGAGAGAACAAGATGGAAAACTAGGAAATAAGACATGTCTAAATGGCAAAATAGGCAGAACTTGGTGATAAACTGAATATGCCTACCTGCCTGCCCATCAGCGTTTCCTTTTTAAAATAATTTATTCAGGGAAAGAGAAAGCATAAATGTATGCATTTGTCCTTCTGAACTGGTTACGCATGGTGCTAGGCCCGGTAGCATTAAAAATGATTAAGACCCACTTCCCATCCTAGAAGAACCTGCAGTCTGGAGTGAGAGTGAAGAACAAGACGAGTGCAATAAAGGGTTATGTGGTTATGAAAGAAATAGGTACAACATGCTCCGGGGATCCGAGGCAGGAATAGTTATCCCCAACCTGGGGAGATCAAAGAAGGGTTGAAGGAAAAGATGCCCCAAACTGAATCTGAAGAAATGAGCAGACACTTTCAGTGCATCATGTATTACTTGACGTAAATGTTTCTCCAGTGTAGTGTGGCAGGAACACAACAGAACAAATAGTTTCAATGAATTATGCAGAGGAGGTGAGGGGGGGCAAGATAAATATGTGGACCCCTGAAGGTATCAAAAGTAGAACAGGAATTTGTTAGCTGCTAGTATCTCCATTAAAACACCAAAGCACAAGTGGGAAAGTGAGGTCACAAAAAGATGAAGGTGGGAACAAGATAGTGATCTGCAATAAAACTACACGAAGTGCTTTGGTTTTATAGTGCTGTCTGTGGCCACATCATCACACTCCATCTAGCTCCACCTTGAGGCACAGAGTCAGAGCTCAGTATGCTTGGAGAAGTATGTAAGTCTATTAGTTCTACCCTGAAACCTAGCATTTCCTATAATTGTAGGATGTTATCTTGAGATTCACAGTTATGGGTATGTGCATCAGGCAGTTCCTACTGCTCTTCTAAAGGATTTTAAATTACCTCAGAACAACTTATGCTTAAAAGCCTCACTGCCTCAGTCACAAATATTGATCTTTGTGAACATAAGTACCTTTTTTTGACAAATGTGTTTATAGAGACATTATTTTTTTCTAAATGCAATGCCCAATGTCAGAAAAGCAATATTATTCATGAACATAAACTCTCAGACTTGAAAAAGAACACCTTTGTTTAACCTGTTTAATATACAACATCTATGCAAACAATTTCTAAATCTCAAGCATCTTTCTGGAAATGGCTGTTCATTCCCTTCTAAAGTCAAATTTCTACTGCTGTCTCTAACAATTAAATAAGAAAAAAGGAAATTCAGTTGCTAAAATTGATCACAGACTTTCAAGTTCATTTAACATACTGTCTTCAACACAACAGCATAGGCTACAAATCTAGTTCTTTGATTTTGAATAATCTCAATACTCTTTATAGGGCGGTTTAGAAGTATTTTTCCTTAAAAAAAATAAAATGATTTATCTAGAGGAAAAAATGTCTAATAAAATCATTTTAATTAGTTGTACACATTAATCATGAAATTGTACAGAATAATTATAGTGACAGTTCTCCACTTACTATAATGAAACATAGTGAGAATGGTTATAATATAAACAGATCAGAGGGACTATGAAGGTGAGTGTTATCTGAGGTAATTTTACCATGATTTAGTAAAGACTATGTCTCCCAGGATAAAATAATAGGGTCTCATTATATGAAGGTGACTTACTTGGAATCGGGAACCAAAAACTCTTTATTTCTCATGACCAGCCATCCCCAGTCCAAACCCCACATTGAGGAGCATCAAAATCTCCGATCACATGCCAAAATGAAGACAGATGGATATAGAGCTGTCACATATTCAATACCTGCAAAAAAAAAAAACTGGAGTTATGACATCAGAAGACAGTAGGCTAAGGCCTAAAGAGTCCTGCTTTTTCACACATAGTAGCATGTTTATTCATTCCATTGTACTTCTACAGTTCCCCAGAGGGAATATAAGTACCTGAAGTTTCAACTGGGAAAGATGACTCACCCCGAAACTTGAGTAGTTTATGAGGGTTTACAATGTTTGTGAATTGCTGCTTGTGTCTTGTGTGCCAGGCAATGGTCAGGATGACATGAGGCAAAAGAGTTTGATAAAATGGAAAATAAAAATCTATGGCAGTCATATATAAAAATGACAATGTGTGTATCATAAACCTTTACACAAACATTTTAGCATATGGTGTATATATTTCAAGTAATATAAATGCAAAAGAAAAGGCCTTTAGCACAAATTGACCAGCTTCAACACTGGAAAAATACAAATTAACAAAAAAGAAACTCAAAGGGAAATTAATGGATCTCATAAATGTCTCAAGGGCGAAAATACTGTTTCCTCCTCAACACAGGAAAGAAACAATTTCTGGTAATAAATTCTACCAGATATTTTAGTGATGGTGTTATTTCTGTTGCTTTTAAAAACATATTTTTAATTGTCCTACATATTTCCTTAAGCATACAAAAAGAAATGAGAGTCCTGGGGCGTAGCCAAGATGGCAGAGTAGGAAGGCCCTGAGCACACTTCCTCCCACAGGCACACCAAAATTACAACTATTTACAGAACAACTATCTATGAGAACGAGCTGAAGACTAGCAGAAAAGATTTTCCTCAACTAAAGATATAAAAAAGGAACCACAATGAGATGGGTAGGAGGGGCAGAGACACTATGTAATCAATACCCACACCCCCGGGTAGGCGACCACAAATGGGAAGATAATCACAACTGTGGAGATTCTCCCTAGGAAGTAAGGGATCTGAGCTCCACATCAGGCTCCCCAGCTTGGGGGTCCTGCACCAGGAAGACGAGCCCCTAGAACATCTGACTTTGAAAGCCAGCAGGGCTTATATACAGGAGAGCCAAAGGGCTGTTGGAAATGAGAGACTCCAGGCACACAAAAGCTCACATGCTCCCAGTCCCAGCACAGAGACCGCAATTTGAAAGGAGCTTGGGTTAGACAAATTGCTAATCTTGGAAAGCTTCCTAGAGAGGTGGGAGGCAACTGAGACTCCCCCAAGGACATAAACACTGGTGGCAGTCAATTTTGGAAGCTTGATCTACCAGGCGGACACTGGTGCTGGCATGCACCATTTTGGAGTCCTCCTTCTAGCCTATCAGTGTTAGGGGCTTACCCGCCCACCAATGAGACAGTACCAGCCCCAGGACCCACCAGGTCATGGAGACAGCCATGCTGGGACCTAAGTGACCATTGATAGATGAATGGATAAAGAAGATGTGGTATGCAACTGAATATTACTCAGCTATAAAAAAGAATGAAACCTTGCCATTTGTGACAACATGGGTGCACCCAGAGGGTATTATGCTAAGTGAAACAAGTCAGACAGAGAAAGACAAATACTGTATGATTTCACTTATATGTGGAATCTAAAACAAACAAACAAACATAACAAAACAGAAACAAACACAGATACAGAGAACAAACTGGTGTTTGCCACAGCGGAGGGAAGTGAGGGGATGAGTGAAATAGGTGAAGGACATTAAGAGAGGTATAAACTTCCAGTTATCAAGTAAATAAGCCAGAGGGATGTAATGTACTGCATGGGGAATACAGTCAATAATATTGTAATACCTTTGTATCGTGACTGATGGTAACTATATTTATCATGGTGATCATTTTGTAATGTATAAAAATACTGAATCACTATGTTGCACACCTGAAACTAGTATAATATTTTAAGTCAATTATACTTCAATAAAAATTTTAATTAAAAAAAAATCAGAGACTCCACTTATCACAGAATAGCCCCAAAACAGGCAATACTATTCCCACTGCTAAAAGTATTTGAAATATATACCAGCATACCATGCAAGTCAACTGTTCCCTACAATGCCCTCTCACCAAACTGAGGTGTCTTCACAAACAACAGGATTCAAAAGAAGCAGAAGTCAGGATGGCTTTTGCAGTTTCTCAAAGCATGACCTACAAAGGAACTCCCTCTCTCTGTGTCATGCAGGCTAATCCCTACTGGTAGCAATGATAACGCTAATATACTGGCTGCACTCATTTGATGTTATTTAAGTACCTCCAACTGACGACTAATAAAATGAGGCTTTAAAAAAAATTCATTAGATCCCCTTCCTTTCTTCCTTCCCTCCTTCCTTCCTCCCTCCCTCCCTCTCTCCCTTTCTCCATCTCTCCAGATTGTCTTTTCTTTTGTCCAGTAGTGAAAAAAAATGGGTGCTAGTAGGTCTACATGTGCTGCAATCCCTATCTCAGGCTACATTGGAAGACCAATGGATCATCACCCAGAGTAAACCTGTCACTTCTTCACATCACCTACCCACAGAGACAAAATTCTGTTTTTTATCTACCTGGGTGTCTACATCAAAAGCTTAGGCATGTCACCCTTGTTTTTTATCCTCTAATATCCAATGAGTTACCAAGACCCACTATTCTTGCTAATAGACTCTCAAGTCTGTCCACTTCCTACCATCTCAATGTCTCCACACAATCTGGGTCTCCACGATCTCTTCCTTGTCTCCTCACTGGCCTTGATGCCTCTACTCATAGCCTTTCCGTCTGATCACCACACTGCAGCTTGAGTAATCAATCAAAAATGCAAATCTGGTCAAGTTACTCCTCTGTTAAAGACACTTCAGTGGCTCCCCCATGTTCTTAGGATAGTCTTGTATGCTCACAATATATGTTTTTGTAATCAGACCCCTGCTTATCTCAACTCCTCTTCACCTTACTGACCCTTACAAAAATAGCCTGTTTTCACTATCATGAACTACAGCCAAGCTCTAAGGCTTTTGCACCTGTTGCCCTCTCTTACTAGAAAATCCTCCCTGCCATATCCCTGCCTTTAACATGGCTGAAACTTACTCAGTCTAAAGGATTCATCTCAGATGTTAGTTCCTCCAGGATGCCTTCTACCTTACCTGCTTGGCACTCCCACAGAAATTGATTATCATCAGTCAGTGTTCACTTTTAGCTTCCCCAACACATCAGCAAGTATTTGTTGAAAAAAATTTTATAATTCAAATCATTTTGTTGCATGACTGTTGGTTTTACTGTAGCATATGTGTATAAAGATCCAAGTTAATTAACAATGAACCAAGCTGCTTAGCTTTGCATCCCATATTTAACTACTTGGACACACATAAACTAGGCAATTTTAACTTTATACTATTAAGGGTTGACAGGGACCCTGATATCATTAAAGCCAAGTCCTATAAATATAAAAATATATGGGTTTATATTTACCAGAAAACCAAGGTTTGAGTTTGCAAGAGCTCACTCTAGTTTTATTAATATAAAAATCAACCTTTATTGTTTCAGGGTCATCTCAGTGACACACAACTGTCTGAAAATTGATCAACTGCTTCCTTTTCACAGTGATTAAGAACTGCCTGGTTAACAGAGGGTAGAGAATTGCACAGCTGTAACATGCTTAGTGTTATCTGAATGTAAACAAATGTGATAACTGAAAGCAAATTCAATCAAAAGAAACATTACCACTTTCTCAATGATTAACATGAAACCAGTTATCTAATGAAGAAAATTTAGAACAAAAAATTCAAGGTGACCCAAGACTTAGGACTTCCTAATGTGAAAGCTTAATTCTGTTATAAGTCAGTCAGCATCAATATAAACTCTGTATCTGTCCAATTTAGAAGAATCTCTTGGATAAAAAAATCTAAAGTTCAACTGTCAAACACAGTACCTAAGCTTTGATTTTGAGTGTGATGGGTGAGGAAGGGGGGTAAAATGTGAATATTCTCTGTTTGCTTTGATGGTCCATAGTAAGCACAGTTCTAATTAATCTTGCCAGTAACAGAAGCCATAATCCACAAGGACTCACCTTCCCAACCAAGCTGCTATTCTATATCCTGTATGGTTGAGTGCAGAATACTGTGCTACCTTACCAAGTATAATTGGTACTGGATGCTCCACCCAGATTCCTTCCTCATCCTTCCCTCAGCTTTTGGGAATACCATCTTTTGACAGTTCACATTTGTGTCCCTCACAGAGAAATGTCCTTGGCCACAAAGAACTGCCTCACTTAAAGTTAAGCTCCCTCTCAGGGGAGAGCTCACAGTCAATGAGCTACTCATACAAAGGAACAAAAACCTCTTTGCTTCAATATAGAGTATCTCTGAAGGGACATCCCAGCTCAAGAGCTCCCTCAAGGCTCTACTGATGCCTCAGTTGCATTGTGGGTCAGGTTCTCCCGCTTCCTGATCCTCCTTTTCTCACTTCCTTACAGATGCATTTCTGGAGACCACTTCTCAGAAAACCTCTTCATCTGAGAATCTACGTCCAGGCAGCCTAATCTAAGACTCAAGTCAATAACTATGAAAGGCAAATATACTAGTATACAGTAATTTTGCTGACTTCATAGGTCTTGGTATCAGTCTTGGTCTTCTGTTACAGATGTCAACCTATTAACTGAGGCAAAGACAAGATCTAAAATTTAATCCACCACTAACTGACTCCAGTTCCCATTTAATTGTAAGAAAATTTAGGAACCAACTCATTGGTATTATAGGTTATCTTACTTCTACCCTTTATCCTGAACAATTTTGAATGTTTGGCAAAAATTATTGGATAATTTTATCATCACCCAATTATAAGAGAAGAAATATTCTAGATGAAATTCTAATTAAAAGAGCATAAGAAGAAAAGGAGAATAAAAATGATTTGTCCACAGTAGATCTCTATGTTCTCAAAGATAGGGGAAATGTACTTTTGTTGGACTTATAAAGATTCAGGCCTTTTCTGACCAAAATATAAAAGAATTATTAGAATAACATCTACTTTTTATGTTCTCAATCAATCTCTTAAAATCTCCTTTGGAAATGAAAGAAAGGTTGCCATGAAATCAACTGATTCTTTTATTCCATTCACTTCTCAATCCAAAGGATACGAAAAGATCCTAGGTTTTGAGGTCTTTGTTTTTTGATTGTTGTTGTTTTTTTTTTTTTTGAGTTTTGTTGTTGTTGTTTCGGTGCCACCATTTTGAAGAGTAGAAATTAAATCAGTTGGTCTGCCTAACTGTAGTCTCATTTGTCTTAGTTGATACAAACCTAAGTTTCTCTTCTAGAGCATATGGACACAAAAACTAAATAGATCACGGTACAACAGCAAATGCTGATGTGCTATCCTTTTAAGAAAATATAACTTTTATATATAGATGCAAGCTGCCAAACAGAAAAGGAGGCTTGCCCACAAAAATAAATCTGTTTCCTTTAAGTAGAAATTTCTGTCAAGTACAAATAGAATCACTAACTTAAAAGTAGTTTCCTATAACTGAATGACAAGGCCCTATTCCTGTTGGGGAAAGGAAGATGCAAGTGGAGGCAGAGATCCATTCTTTTATGTTTTACAGGAAAAATAAAATGATATGCGTCTTTCTCTTTCACTCCCAGTGAATCAAACCTAGACTAGTTTTTCTAGATTTTTCTACAGTTGTCCCTCAGCATTCACAGGGAATTGGTTCCAGGACCCACCATGGATACCATGATCCAAGTATGCCTGAGTCCCGTAGTGGGCCCTCTCTGTATCCATGGGTGCAGAACCAGCAGATTCAGAACCAACATATGTGGAGAGCCAACTGTATATTTATTGAAAGAAATCTGCTTATAAGTGGACTTGTGCAGTTTGAATCTCTGTTATTCAAGGGTCAACTGAACTATGTACTTTTATGAGTAGAAGCGTTTTAAATATTCATATATATAATATATACATTATATCCATTACTGTGCTAGTAGGTACATTTCAAAAACACAATAATAGAAGTATTATAAAAATAAAACAAAAATGAAATTAAAACTTTACATAACTTCAGTTTATTAATTAGTGGTCCAAAAATTTTTCCTCATACTAAAATATTCTTAATAAAAATTCTAAAATAAACATCAATGCAATCAAATATACATCATTTCTCTCAAACTTAGCTTAACATTTATTGATGCTATGATTCAAAAGTATGGTTCTAAATTCAATTATGATTGTCATAAGCTAAAAAGAAAATGCTAAACAAAGATAAAAAGATCCAAATAGATGAGGCACATTATTGGCTGTGTTTATTAAAACATGAAATTCATTTTACAGTCCTTTGAGTGGTTAGTATTATATTTAACCCATGGTTTTTTTGCAAGAATCTTTGAAAGTTAATTAAATCAAAACCAGATAGCACGATATGCTCATCTACTTAACCAGAAAGACAAACACTACAGTAAACAATTATATGTTGAAAGTGAACTAATAAATATGGGCACTATGGTTGACTCTCACTCTTCCTAGAATAGCTGGGAGACTCTTTAGAACACATGATTATTAGACAAGTTGGCAGTGTAAGGGCACCAGTGTTAAACCACGTGATAAATATTAGTAAATCTGTATTTTTTACTTTCAAGAGGAAATTAATTATAAAAAGAATTTGAACATTTTCTTCCCAAACTCTTTGGCAATCCAGGGAGAAAAGCTCTTACCTAAACAACTGATTCCAAGGAATTGTTTAGAAAAGAAGACACCAAAAATTTAACCTAGGTCTTTTTTCAGGTTTTGCTTCCCTAACTGAGTAGCTAAGCACCTAGACAGTAGGATAAGCAGGGTCAACATGTTTCCAGATCAGCACACTGCACATATTTTGGTACTCACATGCTCAAAAGTCAAATATACTATTGACCCTTGAATGACACAGGGGTTAAGGGAACCAACTCCTATGCAGTTGAAAATTTCTGACTCCCCAAAATCTTAACTACTAATAGCCTACTGCTGACTGGAAGCCCAACCGATAACATAAACAGTTGATTAACACATTTTGTATGTTATATGTATTATATACTGTATTCTTACAATAAAGTAAGCTAAAGAAAAAATAGTAAGAAAACCATAAGGAAAATTTACAGTACTATACTGTATTTATAGATGCCATAAGTTTACATCAACTGTTGACATGATGAATTGTCTGTCAGTACCTACATCAATACTCTATTATATGGTATAAAACACTGTAGATGTTATACATAATACTAACACTAGACATCAAAAACAAAAAGATAGGGACTTCCCTGGTAGCACAGTGGTTAAGACTCCACGCTCCCAATGCAGGGGGCCTGGGTTCGATCCCTGGTCAGGGAACGAGATCCCACATGCATGCCGCAATTAAGAGTTTTCATGCCACAACTAAGGAGCCCGCATGCCGCGACTAAGGAGCCTGCCTGCCACAATTAAGACCTGGTACAACCATATAAATAAATAAATAAATATTGAAAGAGAAATTCATTTTTATTTACAGGTATAATGATTCATGTATTAATAAAGAAGCAGCAATATAATTGCTTTATAGTAGCCTAATGTAATCTATAGGAGTGCTTCACAGTAGCCTAGCCTATATGCTAATGAATGGTTATAAAACTCTCATGGCATACAGTATTATGGTCACATTCATAATACAGTATAGGAAACATTGTTACTTTAAGAAAACACAAAAATTTCTAATACAGTTCTTGCTACAAAACAAGCTCACCACAATAGCAACAAGAGGTGGCTATGAAATTATTACATTAGGACAATAACGTACTACAGATTTTATACAGTTATAATTACTTTTTTGGCTGCAGCATGTGGGATCTTAGTTGCCTGACCAGGGATTGAACCCGTGCCCCCTGCAGTGTAAGCATGAAGTCTTAACCACAGAACCACCAGGGAAGTCCCTATACACTTATAATTTAAAACTGCATCTTAACATTTGTTTACATTTCTCTCGACTGTAAATGGTGCCATGTACAGTCTGTAAGTGTATGTGTAAGTTCTGATAAAGTTTAACTTTTTATAATAGATTTGTGTATATTTTATGGTATTAAATGATAAAAGAGGCTTGTATCTACGTGTATTTTATGCATTCATGACATACTTTTTCTTAATTTTTTTCTATATTTCTGGGCTACACAGTTCATCTGAGAGCTTTATCAAATTGTCACAAATCTCCACAAAATTTTCCAATACATTTACTGGAAAAAATCTACATATAAGTGGACCCACACAGTTCAAATCCATGTTGCCCAAGGGTCAACTGTACTTTGATGTCCAATGTTTCACGGATTTACTCATTCAGAAATTAAATCAAAATAGTTCATTTCCCAGGAAAGCACAATTTGAAATTTAGAATAAGAAGAAATATGAAAACTTACTTTGCCCCAAGATTTAATCATCCAGAAATGTACAAATGTACAGTACAATGACTTGATATCCAGAAGTCTGTTAAGATCATTCTGACTAATGGCAGGAAGCATTTTGTAGGTATTCCACAACAAATCCATTTTCGGGACACATCACATTCAAAAGCTTGATTAAGCTTTTATCTTGATCCTCAGATTATAAACTTTCGCTGGTCTGAATAAAATATACAGGACCCACTTTTCATCTGTTCACTTTAGTATTACACGATAGTTTATGAAACAGTATCAGTTACACAGACTGGTGATAAAATATGAACAATATTAACAATATATCATATATACTTATGTATTTATAAATATTAAGAAATCATTAACAAAGTTTTCTTTTCAGAAATAGAAAAAGAAGTCCATTTTCCCTTCCAATTTGAAATAAAGAAATACTAAGAATAAAGCCTTTGAAAAGATAAATAGCAGTGTCTCAGAGACTCTTGAATCAACTCTTAAAATGAGCACCAGACAACTAGCATAAGACTTGGGTGGTAGGAGGAGGAGATAAGAGAATGAGAGAATGTCAAGTCCAGACGGAACCTTCAGGGACATGTAAACTAATCATCCTTTTGAAGTTTGAATCCTTTCTACATCATGTAAAGTATTCATTAAGCCAGCCTACTGACTGATCAAGAATTCACTGCTCACCAAGGTAGCCACTTCTCTCTTAGAACATTAGAAAGCTTTCCCTTATATTGAGCTAGTACATGCCTCTCTATCTCTGTCACCCACTGGCTATCCAGAACAACTCCAATTCCTTCCCTTTAGTTTAGGGCCTCTCCTATGGGATGAGCTATCAAAAATACTAGTTAGTCTCAATGAGTCCTTTCCTTTACATCCCATAGTCCTTCAACTATGTTTTTCAACCAACGATTCTAGTGTTATCATAGCACAGTCCTGGTTAATATCCAGTTTGTTAATGTTTCTCTGAAAGTGGGGAACCCATAAAAGAACACTATATTTCTAGACTTGGCCCAAAGTGGAAAAAGCAAAGCAGAACTTTCCCTTTCCATTCGAGATACTACGCATCTATTCCTGCAGCCCACGATTACATTCACTGATTCCATGGCTATGTCACACATATTGATTCAAACTGAGCTTTATGTTGACTAAAACTTTAGTCTTTAGTGTGTCAACTAAAGACTGCGCACCATCTGCCTCTACAAGGATGAAGTCACTAGCCACTGCAGTCGCTGACCCTCAACATGCCCTGAAAGGAGTTCAGGGTGGAGATCAGGAATGAAGCACTCTGTGCTCTGGGAAAAACTGGCACAACAGGCCTTCAGATAGATATTTTCAGGAGAAGATTTTATGAGCCCAATTTCTTGTATCTTCTCATATCCAGAAAAGCACTAAAATCACTAACAGAGACATCTGCTCCTCATGACTAGCAGCCACCTTCTGCCAAAATGTGTGCCTGATTGCACGTATCCCCCTTCACCAAAATCATATATATATTGACGTCTCCTCCTCTACCTCTTTGGAGCAGTTCCTCAGAGCTATCTGAGAGGCTGTCTCCCAGTCTATAGTCCTCATTTTGCCCCAAATAAAACTTAACTCACAATTCTCACGTTGTGCATTTTTTTCAGTTGACAGGTTATTCATTCACTCAATAAATATTTACTTAATGCTACTACAAGGATATTATAATACTTGGAACAGTATGAGAAATTAGTGAGATATAACTGAAAGAGGTAAGACCTGGGCCCAAGCCCCACTTTATCCAGCTATAACTGTGTGGGCAAGAACACTTGTTAGAGCTACTCAATTTTCAGAACTATCTTGCTACCTGCTGGTCACAGTTCCAAAGCATATGGATGGGCCTTCAGCCAGCAATTTAGAATACCAGCACTCCAGGTTACCCATTTCCCTTCCAAACACCTACTGAGAGAAGAAATGTTTAGGGAAGATAGGTCCAAGGCTTTAAATATTCAATCCTTGGTTAATGTTGAATCACCAGAAAGCTACATGTTAGGAACCAACCACATAATACCTTTCTGATCACCTTCAGTGAGTTGCATTTAATGCTTTGTCCTAATCTTTAACAGAAGATTGTTGTAAGAAGTAACCATGTGAAAGTCACCACTGCATTATTATGTTTTAAAGCTGCCAATACTGTCCATTTTGTAACTGAGTCCCTTTTACTGCTAGGAAAGGCTTTGTTTTCTCTGAAGAATGAGATGTTTCTACAATTCTAAGATGAAAATCATCAGAATGTTTTATACATTTTTTTAAAAAGTAAGTTTTAGAGTTTGGGAGATTGGGATTGACATATATACACTAACATGTATAAAACGGATAACTAATAAGAACCTGCTGTTTAAAAACATGAATAAAATTAAAATTTTTTTTAAAAAGTAAGTTTTAGAGAGAGAAAGGTAAGTCTATAAGAAATAATGAGGAAAAATGCCACTTGAAACATGAACAATTAGCAAGAAATATTTGTATTTTTCCTGCTTCATCAGCAGCTGAAAAGGGGTCCATGACAGCAAGATGGATAATTCAAATTGGGTCTTATTAAACATCATTACTTAAGTTAAAGATCGTTGTTCAGTTGCCTCTATGTTTCCTCTTCCCAAATAATCAGGCCCAATAACTTATTCTCCCCAACGACAAAGGTTCTAAGAGCTGATGAACCTAAGAACTACCTAGAGAACTTGTTTTAGAAATTTGCATTTTTAAATAAACTCCCCATGTAATTGGGATGCAAGTGAACCACATAATACATTTTTAGAACCCTCTTCCAGGACCAATTTTTGGATCACTTGCATTAACTCTGTCACTCATCCCTGGGCTCTCTGTTGTCTCTTGAGGTCCCTTTAAAAGCCTGGTGATCAAAAGGTATGTTGAGCATTCTTACTAAGCGTCCTACTAAAGCAGAGCAGATGAAAGGGTTATGTCTCCACTCTTACGCAGCACACCACATTCACTTTAATACGTCGTAGTGTTGATAGGCATGCTCACAAAAGCAGTGCTTCACTTTGACTGTCAGATTGAGTTCAGTGACTTATTTTGACTCTTTTGACAAATGAGAGCTTAAAATGCATTAAAGTGGGTCCAAATCACAATCAAATGAAATTGTGAAGAGCATTGTTTGGGACTTTTTCCTCAACTGAACCAGCTGCAATCATTTTTTAAAACATAATCTACTCCATTTTTTAAATAAAGAATTTTCCTTTGAATAGAAAATCTGGCAACCTCCTTGAGTAAAATCACTCTTCCAGAAAGTAAGATCTTTCTGTCATAATTTTTTATTCATGAAGATTTTAAATTCAAACAATACCACTTTTAGAATATCTACAGGCAAGTAACCTGTTATCATAAAGGACTCAGGGAATAGATTTATAAACAATCAAAATATTACAGGCAAGAGTAAAGAAACTTTATTGTTGCTCTCTAGCTCACCATTTCATGGATGAATAAATCATTCCATGACAGAAACTGGTGTTATACCATAAAGTTCTCTACCTGGACCATCTATATGATTTAGCAAAAGAAACAGATTTAAAAACTAAAGTGACCAATCACTTACAATATGTCAACTGAAAATTCACAGTAAATAGCTACATAAAAGGTTCAGGTACTCATTTAAGTTCCCAAGATCAATCAAAACGTTACCACTTCCAAGATATTTCTTACCTATAAAAACTCTACCCCAACACATTCTATCATGTCTAAACTGACGCTAGATAAAAAGCATTTTCAAAGAACAAGTTAAGATATCCAAAGAAGAAATTCAGGATCTGAAAAACGAGTGATTTTACTCAGAAAATGGCCAGATAGAAATTTTTTAAGTCTTTAGACTTAAGAGAAATCACGCTAAGACCAGTTGGGGCATGATTCACTCTCCTATGTTACCTGCATTTTCTATCTGGTATGTTTTTAATTTTATAAATTTCATGCTGTCTGTCTCCATGGTTACCAGTGCTTAATCATAATGAGCCCCTGGTCTATACACAGGAATTGCTATTTCCTTATGAATTGCACATACTAAATTGTTAATAACCTCTCTATACTTTTGCAATGACTAGTTTAAGTTTTTCACTTCTAAGCAAAGATTTTCAAAAGGTTCTTTTGACTCTCTTTTCTTCCTTTTTGAATTTTGTATATTATATGGACTTCAGTGATTTCATGATAGTTGAGATTTGCCAACACATCACAATCTATATCCTTTGATATATGATGTCTGGGCCCATCAGTAAGTGCTCTTCTGAGCCTCGGTCAAACATCCCTTAATTTTTAAAAAACATTTTTTGTATATACCTATTAAATCTAAGTCAAAATCAATTAACAAATTAGGTGAATACTGGTATTCATTCATTCACCAAACTAGGGCTTAGAGGGAAGTATATAAACACCAGCAACTCTTCAGTGACTCACCACAGTTAGGCTTCCTAAGCAACACTAGAGCACCTTATTTCAAAGATAATTAAAATGCAGTTTGATACTGTGGACATTTTCAACATGAAAGCATGTGGGCAATGATTAAGAGTCAGTCTTTGTCAGACTTCCTGGGTTCATAACCTGATTCTACCACTCACTTGTTATGTGACCTTAGATAAATTACTTAACCATGCCTCAGTTTCCTCACCTGTAACAGGGGATAATAATAGTGTCTCCCTCACAGGATTATTTTAAGGAGTAAATGGATTTACATTTGTTAATGTGTGGAATAGTTCCTGACACATATTAGTCACTATTTAAGTGTTTATTAAATATAAATCAATCAATCAGTCCCAGCCTATGTATCATGAAACCATGTTTTCTAAGAAAATATTTTTTTCCCATGAGAAATATTTTTTCACCCTCCCGTGAGGCAAGATAATCCTCACTTTAAATTTCCTTGTGCAGCACTTAAATATTATCTGATCAGCTAGTCCCATATCTATGAGAGTTCTAGACACTGACCATATTGAGCATTTTATGTGTCACTTCATTTAATCTACAGTGGGAGTCCTACAAAAGATTGGTGATTTTCTCATTACAGATGAGAAAACTCAAGTTTAAAGAAGTTAGATAATTTGCACAAATTCACTGAGCTAGTAAGTGGAAGAGATGGGCCAACTGATGACATCTCCAAAGCCAATGTTTTTAATCAGTCCATTACCATGGATAAAGTACTACATAAAAAGATAACTTCGCAACTTTTCAAAACTATAAATTTGTCCCGTCCAGGTATTCTTAGCCTGCTCCTGGAAGCCCAGAAATGTTAAATTTGAATCTGTCAGTGCCTGTGGGTGTGGTTCCTCTGCTTCCTGGACACCATAGGCTCGTGTGTGCGATTGACTCCCACAGATTACTGAGGTTCATCAGTGGAAATCAAGGTTACATCGGCAATGGGCTCTCGATGGTGCCGAGAACCATGTCAGAAATGACCTTCTGCAGCTTGCCCATTCATGTCTGTAAGATACTGACACCAGAGTGTTTAGACTCAGCAGCAGCTGAATAGCTCTGGAAAGTGCAGTTTATCTCATCCTGTTAGCTTAGTTGGCTCTAATGTAACAGTCTCAGTGATGAATGTCCTATTACTGATGGGAAATACTGATTAACTCTGGGTTGGCCTTTTTTAATTGTGAAGCTCCAATAAAATGTCTCCACTCACTTGGCTTGGTTCAATTGCTAATGAGGAAGTCTTGGTTGTATGAATTTCCTGACACAAATCAGTCACTGCAAAATCTTGATGTCAGCCTATCATGCCTTCTCTGATGGATAGCAGAAGCGCCTTCCTTCAGGGCCTACCAATGACTCACTTCTAACAGTTATAAAATAAGCAGAAGCCACTTCTTCATTCTTCTCTGAAACCACTTTTCAGTAACAACTGACTTGTGAAATTTTGCCCTCCACCACTCAGATAAGTGTCTAAAGTAAGGTTCTTTGTCTCTGAGTATCATCGGCTACCAGTGATCTCTGTTTCAGTGAAGGATAGTGTAAGCTTAGGTTCTTCCCAACTGAAAGACTAAATTTTGGATCTGATAACACTAGACACTTAATGCCAAAAGAGGAACTATATAAAAGCCTGCAGAAGCATTCAGACAGCTTGGGCGGGGCAATGTCAGGGGAGATGGAATGTGGCACTGCTTCAGAAGAGCTGTGGTTCATGTTGCTATCAGAGATGTTCACAGGCAGAACTTGTAGCTAGCAGATGCTTGGCACAGAAGAAGCTGTTCATCTCTCTAGTACTGCTAAGGAAATGATCATCTCTTTTAGAAGAGGGAACTACACATGTACAACATGGCAGTCATTGTCCTGGTCAGTGATCTGGACAAAACATCTAAATCTGAGTTATAGCTAAGAAATAACAGTTCATTAAGATGGTTTGCAAGCACGTCAGAAATCAAAAAGCAGCTTCAGGTCAAAGGAGTGGAGGAGATCATTATATTCACTGTATCCCAGAAATTAATCCCTGCCTCTACATCACTTAATACTAGTAAACCCTGAGTTGACATTTCCAATTACAGTATACAATATAAACTAATGAAAACCAATTATATGACTCTTGACTTGTAAGTCAAAGACAAACTTTAAAAAGAAACAAACATGATTTTTTGAACCTATCTGGGAAAACAGAGTTCCTTCATCCATGAGTATAAGCAAATTAGTTCTAAGTAGGGGTTGTAAGAATAATGTTTATCCTCCTCAAACAGTGGACCTTACTGAAGCCAAGGAGGTAAGGAAAAATCTTGATACCATGTTCAACACTGTGTACAGTGCCATCTCTCAGGGGTAATACAAAGTATTTCCTTCTGTCCTGCAAGCTCTGCAATTAAGTAGCCCATAACAATCTATCAAGAGTAATACATTCCTCTGAGCCTACAGTCTCAGTTATTATAATTCCCTCTTAGCAAATCTTCTAATGCTGTCATTTCCTTTGCTGCAATTTATAGAAAAATCAGTGCAGAGTTATAGATTAGCTGCTGTAATTAGAATTCAAAAGGAATTAAGAGTCCTTGTTTGTTTGCTGGGTTTTCTTGGGGTGGCCATAGAATTCATTCCAGCTGAATGATTTCTTGGAGCTATTCACCCATATCTAGACCCTCTCAATCACATTTTCAAAACCCTTTGGACCTAATATGACGAATCAATGATGTGACAATAACTGAGTGGAGAATATATTTTAAACATAAATGTAACCACCAGTAGGTATGAAATAAAGAGTAAAATCCCATCAAGGCAACAAAGGGACAGCTTTTGAGTACCAGGGGAGTGTTTTCCAGTCAGCTCCCAACCCAAAGCCTAGGAAGCCTAAAATGCCTCTGTATCCAGGGAGTTCCACAGACATTTTCTATTTACCATGTTTGTCTGCAGAACAGCATATTCACAATGGAGAGAAGCCACATCCTGAAGACCCCATATATTTCATGGATTTGATTAACAGCAAATAGTAACAATAGTTAATATTTAATGAGGTCTTACTATATGCTAGCCACTAATTCTGGAAATTCATTTAATCCCATAATATACATATGAAGTAGGTACTATTATACCCCATTTTATAGATGGATAAGCTGAGTCTTAGAAAAGCTTACTAACTTGTCTATTGTCATACAGTTAGTAAGCAGCAGGGCCAGAATTCTAACCAATTGGTCTAACCCCAAAGATCCTAACTCTTAATCAGTAACCAGGGGACTACATCTACAAATAAGAGGGAATTGATAAGCACTGAGCTCTGGTAACTTTTTGGTCACTTTAGAAACATTTCATTTAATCCTCACACAGCATATTTTATAAAAGGAAAGTAAGTTTCAGAGAGATTAACTACTCAAATCCATAAAACTAGCAAGGGAAAAAGCTAATATTCTATATACTACATCACAGCACCTCTCCACAGCTTAAAGACTAAGTGGCAGAAATAAAAGCAGAAATCTCACCTCAATTTGCATATCAGCACTGTTATAAGAAAGTGACCGAGACGTCCCTGGTGGTCCAGTGGTTAAGACTCCGCAATCCCAATGCAGGGGGCCTGGGTTCGATCCCTGGTCAGGGAACTAGATCCCGAGGACCGCAACTAATACCCGGCGCAGCCAAATGAATAAATAAATAATTCTTTAAAAAACAGTGACCAGTGGAAACTGTCTGGCAAGGATGCTGATAGGACACAGAAGGAAATCTGTAGATAACAACAAAATCAGCATAACCAAGGAAGAAAGAATCTAAAACATTAGAGCAGTGCAGTGTTGATGTTGGTGTGTGTGTGTGTCTGTGTGTACTGTTTCATTCTGTTTTCAACTACTTCTATTTTCTTGATGAAATCTTGAGTAGTTCTCAACTAGGGACCGTATCTCACCAAAGACTATCTGGCAATACAAGGCAGTTGACTGTCTTCATGATTGGGGGATCCTACTGGCATTTAGCAGGCATGGGCTAGAGATGCTGAATATCCTGCAATATTATGTTGGCACAACAAAGCACTGTCTCACCAAAAATGCCAATATTGCTCATCCAACATTAAAAAGTACTTAAAGAAACCATTCAGGTATTGCTAAGAAAAAAATACACCATCCAGATGGACTTAATATTTGCACCCCAAGTGGACAGAGGAAGTAAATAGGGACCATTATAGACAGGTTCCTGAACAAAGTAGTTCCTGTTTTAGGTATTACTGCGCCTTATACATACATAGACATAAAGCCTTTCTATTAATATTATGGAGAAAATACGTAAGACCTAAATTTTGAATAAAGACTCAAAATAATCTCAGTCGAAATACCTTCATGGTTTAGCCCAAAAGCAGACTTCTTACTTATAAGGTAGTTTCTACTACGAACAGTGTAACAGTGACTAAACGTTAATCAACAAAATTTGATTCAATAAAAATTTGAATCAATAAAACCACAAAATTGGCATGCTTAAGAAACAGCAAAAAGATGAGTGTGATTGGAATGAGCATGAGTGAGTAGTAGGCTGATGTCAGAAAGGCAGGCAGAGGTCAGAATGTGTAGGGCGTTGTGAGTCTTGATAAGGAGCACAGACTTCTGCTTATTGTGATGGATCTGGAGAGCTTTAAGCAAGGAATAAATGATCTGATTTATTTTTATTTTTTTTAATTTTTTTTAATTTTTGAATTTTATTTATTTTTTTATACTGCAGGTTCTTATTAGTCATCCATTTTAAACACATCAGCGTATACATGTCAATCCCAATCGCTCAATTCATCACACCACCACCCCAACCCCCCGCCGCTTTGCCCCCTTGGTGTCTGATTTATTTTTAGATCACCAGTTAGGGTAGTAAGAAGAGAACACTGAGAACTAGAATACCATTCTACTTATTACAACCCTGGAAACTAGGGTTGTAATAAGGCAGGCAAAAGCAGATACAGCAACACCTTTGTTAAATTGCCTGATTAGGGTAGATGCTGGTTAGGAAAAGTTAACCAATTTTATTTTGAAACTACACGGGCCCAAAACATCTCTGCACAAACTTCTGCCACTCTTTTTCAGATAGGCCAGGTCATCATGATCTCTTAACATAATAATTTAAAGAAAAAGCATTTTATCATCATCAGACCTTCAAACTTAAAACTAACCCATTATCTTCAACGCTAACAACCCTAGAAACAAGTCTGTAATAATATTAAATTTACCGTGGTCTCTGCTGACTTCAGCAAACTGAATAAACATATAGGGAAAAATTAAATCCCCAAATTGTTCACACTAGAATGCAAAAGAGTATCTTTAAATAGCTGCTATTTCAAATATAACTGATGAGAAAGGTAAAAAAACAGAAGTAGCTCAAGGCAAATGAGTCAAAGACAGAACTTGTTAAAATAATCAAGTTTAGAGAAGCAATGCTGACATTACTGTGTAATTATCCATAGACTTCCAATTTGCAAGCCACCTTGCTTTGGTTTATTTGGCACTGCTTTGTCTCTCAAGAAAACCTGTTGGCACATTTATTTATTCAAATAATTATTAGCCAACATTTCTGAGCACCTCTGTGTGTGTGTTAGAAGCTAGGAATATAAAGCTTTGCTGTCAGTCCACAGAAATTAGTAAAGTGTAAGAAAAAAAGATGAACAACAATAAAAAAATTACATGCCAATTATGGGCACTGAACTGAAATATACCTGCTGTGTCTGAGAGTCCTAGGGGGACTTTCAGACAGGGCAAGTGACTTCACCCCTAACCCACATCATTAATAAATGATAATTTCCAGGGTACCAAATAAGTCCTCTAGTCAGTAAATGAGAGTTCAGAAGCCTGGGTGATTAGAAAGGTTCAGTAAGGACTTCATAGATTAAATTAGACTTCAAGAAAGCCTTTCAGAAAGGGCTAAGACTTACATATGCAAATAATTTATCCTTATGACTTAAAGTAATAATTTACAACTTTCCATAAATATTTGGGGATACATAGGGTGGGTATCATAAACACATGAGTGAGAAGAAATCTCTAAACCGTACCATACACTGCACTCCTGAAGTAATAGGGAAACAGAACTCCAGAACCTGAATCAGAGACCTTCTTACAGTGCTTAACCTGTTTTTCCTCAAACTGCCTGTTTTTCCCTACAGATGTTTTTGACATTTTCCAAAACGTCTTATTAAACATGTTTTCCCCCATTGCTTAAGAGTTAACAAATGTCATAAGGCACATTTGGAAGATGGTGTCAGGGGATTCCCTCCTTCAAAAATGTTAGAAGCCGCTTGTTTAAATGCATCTGAAACAGATGGCTCTGCTCGGGTGATTTCTTTCGGCTGCTGTGGCTGCATTTCAGTCAGAGAAAAGGACATAACTTCTTGTGTCTTGAAACCTTGAACAGGGTGAAAAAAAAACACTTGCTGTCATTTTTTTACCTTTTTGTGTGTGTGTCAGCTTCCGTACTACACTAAACTACTTCACCAGTGACAGGTTTGGCCACGTGAAGAAGCCCCGGGAGCTCGCTCCTCAGCGTCCCCGGTAGAGCGTGACCATCTTCCCGCAACCAGTTACAGGGGAGCGCGCCGGTGCATCCTGGGAGTTGTCGTCACCGGGGATTGTGGGAAGTGTAGTTTAGAGAATCCACCCTCCTCGCCATTCCTGTAATGGCTGCTTCCTGGAAGGTAAGGTACGAGTTTGTCCCCGAAGGCTACTTAGATTGCCCAGGGTATTTGTAAAACAGGGGGCAGATTTGTACGTTGCCGGGCCAAAGCAGGGATTCTTTTTAAAGTCCTACTATCAAGTCCTCGAACGAACTTGTTTTTTTGGTTATTTGGGGGTTTTTTAGCTTTTCCTTTATAACTGACCAACTTTTAAATCTAGTTCCCCTGCTTGAACAAAACTGTTGTCGTTAGTTATTACCCATTCTTCTCCCTTACGTACAACCTCCCCGCTCTGCACTGACTCTAGCTGCCGCTTTAAAATAATAATAATGTGCGATTTTTTAAATCCTGCTACGCCCCTCTGATAATAGGCGCTGTCACGTGGACCCTCTTAGCCTCAGCATCCTGAACTGAGAATTAAACAAAAACCGCTTTCTTTGGTAAGTCTTACTATTTCCCCCACGACTTCACAGAGTTATATGTGGTTTGACTTTGCCAGATTTGTTTGCATTTCCTGGATGGGAGAGACCCTAAAAAAATATAATTTTCATTCACTAGGATAGTTTCCAAGTTAGTATCTTGTGCCTCTTCTGTCTTTTCTTGTTCTACTGTTCAATTTCTGTTTTGTTGATTCACACGGTGTTGGCATTATAGAGTGGGGGAAAATCGCTGGAGTAGGGGAATTACCATGAGAAGGGGCGATTAGCCTCAAATGATCATCTTTAAGTACCATTTACTTCCCTCAGTTTCTTCTACCATAAAATGAGGAGATGGGTCTGAATATAATTTATAAAGTCTCTGATTTAAAAGATTGTATGAACTGTTATTTGTCATGTATTCATACTGTCATTTGAAAAGGTAGGAATTTTTAATGGTTCCTTTTTGTTCCCATGTTTTAATTTCTAGGAACCTTCAGCCTTTAAGAACCAGTCACCTCAAGATCTCAACATCATGATCTCAGTTTCAACACAATTGTTCCTAGTCCTCTTTTCATTGCTTCTGGTGCTGCCTGTTGTTGAAGCAGTAGAAGCTGGAGATGCAATCGCTCTCTTGTTAGGTGTGGTTCTCAGCATTACAGGCATTTGTGCTTGTTTGGGGGTATATGCACGAAAGAGAAATGGACAGATGTGACTCTGAAGGGCCTCCTGAATCAAACCTTGCCCTGAAAACCTTTGTGCTATTGAGGTTCAGAACTGAGTTTTGGTGTCTGAAAGTTCTCATGAAACAGTAAATAGGGTAGCTTCATAGTCTTGGTTATTTCCCTATAAATAGGAACAAATTGATATATTATGTTAAATGGAAAACAAAACGTTTTTTTCACAACAAATAATGCACTGAAAAATGCCGTCTGTAATTTGCATTTGCTAGTTAGAAAGAAGGTCAAAGAAGTGAGATGGCTGAACTTTGCATAAGTAATATTTCATAGTTTCAGAATTCTCAATAGAAAGAAGAAAACTCTTGCCCAGAATCCTAGGAAATTGCCACTGTTTAGTTATAATCACTGCCTCCTGCATCATTGTGGAGTCTTTTCTCCATATTTTTAATGCATTTTTGTTTTATCTCCCAAGTTAATATTGTACCTAGATATTAAATACAGTTGGTCAAAAATTAAAACTTATCTCTTTGTGGGAGAAAAAGTTTAGAAAATGTATTCGATGTGTCTAACGTTGAAATGGAGAAAAGATTTAATGTAAAAAAATACTTTATATTGATATTGAAATGGAGAAGAGATTTAATGTTTAACAAAAACAAAAAAATCTTTATATTAATTGCTAACATCTCCATGGTGAGAAGTACTATATTAAATATAAACCCATTATGTAAGTTACTGTGTGGTGTTTATTTCAGACTGTTTTTATCTTTGTGTGAACTTTTTATAAAGTAAGTGGAGAAGAATAGGATGCCTTACCTTAACTGATCACACTAGCTTGTAGAGATACAATCAGTGAAAAATGAGAAATGGGCAGCATCAAGGGAGGGGAGAGGCCTCTGGTAGAGAATCCACAGATGCAGAAGGAAAATGTAATGGCCTATACTGATTTACACACAAGCCAGATGAGGCGTAATCTCCCTGACCTTGCTACTTAAGGTGTCCTCACACCAGCAGCATCACCTTAGGACTTGTTAGATCCGCAGAATCTCAGGTCCCACCCAGACCAATTGGATCAGAATCTGCTTTTGTTTCAAGAACCCAGGATAATTTATATGCACATTCAAGTTTAAGAAGATTGCTCTAACTTGTTTGAGCCCAAGGATCACCCAAAGCACTTGATAAAAACTGTTAGATTCTCAGGTTCCTCTCCTGGTTGCACTGTAGTAATTGTAGGTTGGGGTCTGGAATTCTATGTTTAACAAGGGTCCCCAGGGATTCCTTTGATTGTGTAGATGCAGCCAGCACAGAATTGTATGAGTAAATCAAACTACTATAGGGTCTTAATGAAAGCAGGTAGTCAAATTTTTTCCTAAAATAATGCATTATCCAATCTCTAGCTCTCCAGGTAACACTGGGAGCCTTAATTTTGATCAGAAAACAGACAGCAGCAATCTAAAATCCTTACTGTGCATTTCTCCAGGTGTAAGCAGACCTGGATTGCATGAGGGATTTGGTAGAGGGTACAAAGAGTGAGGGACAGACACACTGTAGACAGAGAAACCACACGGATCTGTTTTTGTTATAGTTGTTTTTTCACCAAAGAAAACACTAATAGTTTTTTATTCTGATAAATTGGCTGTTATACATTGTGTAATCAATAGAAATTTTTTTTAATTTTTATTGGAGTTTAGTTGATTTATAATAGAACTTTTTTACATGTTTTTTTTTGAAAGATGGAAAAAGGAATGCAGATTGCAGGACAGTTTGTCCTATCTCTTATAAAATACCAGCCTATTGGTACTGATGTAGAGAGGCTGCTCCTGCTTCCTTGTATGTCTGAACTTTTCCATTGGCATTGGGAGAAATCATACCTAAAGTACATTTTTTTAAAAAACAGGAAAGCCTGTTTTTGTTTTTACTGGAGGCTCAGGTAGCACATGACAGTTCATAAAATGGCTTCAGGGGTAGGGGAAATCTAAAGTACATTTTAAATCACGGTGCATTGGTTATTTAGTCACCTATAGGTACTATTTTTTAAATGTTCAAAATAAGACTACAGGCAAACATTCTTTGATAAACCTGTATTTCCACAAGTGCCTAGAAGAAATTAGAAAACTGCCATTTTCCTATTTTCTCCTTAAAAGTAGAGAATTATGAGGTGGCTTTCAGGAATTTTGATGTATATGATGGGGAATACCTTCTCTGTTTTTAGCTCTTTTCTATCTAGGTTGGATTATATAGTTTTGCCTGAAAAGAGCAGAAACTCTTAATGGTGGCTCTTAACGTTTTGGGGGCCACCAGCTCCTTTGAGACTCCGATGAAAGCTATGGTCCTTTACCTAGAAAAATGCACATGCATGCTGGCATTTTTTTAGATTAATTTCAGGGAGTTCACAGAACTGAAGCCCATCCAGAAATCCCAAATTACAAATTTCTGCCCTTTTATTTCCTTTTTTTGAGGTTCTTTCCAATTCTGAAATTCCTTGATTTGCTCTGAGGGATAATACCCGCTGTGGAGCAATTACAGGAAGAATGGGATTAGCAAATGTCCCCTGGGTGCCCAGCATAATTTGCAGATAACTAGTAAATGCTCTGTACATGTTAGCTTGGTTGAGTCTGGTTAAAAAGAAGACTAATAGCTGAAATCAACAAGGGAAGCGCTGGTAACCAGCCTATTCCTCCAATGCCAAAAATCAGTGCGTTTCCTGTCATTTCTCTCTGGCTGCTTTCAAGATATTTTTTCTCTGTTCTTAGTTTTCAGAAAGTGATCTATGGTATGTCTTGGCATAAATATCTTTGGGTTTATCCTGTTTGGGATTTGCTCAGCTCGAACCTACAGGTTTGGGTCTTTTTCCCAAATTTAGGTAATTTTCAGCCATTATTTTTTCAAATACTCTTTCAACCACATCTACTTCTTTCCTTCTGGGACTCCGTCTGCCTTATCACTGCCAGACAGAGGTAAAAGTCCAGAGGGAACCTCATTACTGTTCCCTACGTGCCCTCCTCTGACCCTGCAGGTGGGGTGCCTTGTGGCTACTGGGTGGGAGTAGGAGTTCAGACTCTGCATGTGTTCTCCACTGGCCCATGGCCATGTCTAAGCACATTGGCATTTCTGGGTTGCCACCTTGTCCAGTACCTAGTCAGAGATCTATGAGGCAAAAAGAAAATCTAGAGAATTCACCACCGTGTCTTCTGGTCCTGAGGTCCCTAGCCAGTCTGCCTTCTTTCTACCTTTCAGAATCTTACGTTTGTTTTATAAATAATATCCAGGATTTTTAGCTGTATTTAGTGGGAGAAATAGGAAAAAAGATGTCTACTCCATCCTCCTGGAAGCACAAGTCTCCTCAGTGCATATTTAAAGAGTGGAGGGATTAAAGCACCAGGTAAATGATCGATTCAAGGAATTTTACTCACAGACCTTTGTCCTAGGATCGCTCACATCTACCCTCCCCTTTTCACCCATCCAATAATATATTGTTTATTCCTGTCTCTTACCCAATAAGCACAACCAAGAATGCAGGAGTGCAGATGAAGTTTAAAAAATGAACTGTATCCATATTTTGTCTCAGCATTCAGAGTGCAATGGCAGCTTTTTGAAAAACTATCAAATATACCACCTGTGAAGGAGCCAGCCAGGCCCAGGAAATCTCAGAAGCTACACATCACATGCACCTTCACCCTCTTAGGCTTTCTAAGCTCTGCAGAAGCTTGTCAAATGCCATTTCCAACCCTGAGTGTAGAAAAAGTGATGTAGCTATATAGCCTGCAGCACATAATGAAGGGAGAATTCTCTGCATAGGAACCAAACCATCTCCCTCCCAGAGATACATATCAGCCTCTTTGATGGTATCACAACAGTGATTAAGAGCCCAAGCTCTGGAATCCAATAGATCTAGATAGATAACCAGATTCCATCACTTAAAATGTGATCTTGGACAGGTCACTTAATCTCTTGTAAATTTCTGTCTCCCTATCTGTTAAATGGGGAAAATAATAGTACCTGCCTCATAGATGGGTGAGGAATACATGAAATAATTACTGTGAAAGACTTGGCATGCTGGATGTTATTATAATTGGTATTTGGAGATATTTTCTAGACATAAGGGGGGAAAAACCTACTAGCATCAATTTTGTATTTATATATAAAGACATCTTTAGAAAGTTATGTAAACAAATCCCTTATTAAACAGTTCATTATATTTTAATTTTGACATTTTCTTTGAGTCTGTTTTCTTTATTATAGTTTTCCCTTCATCATTCTAGGCTTACAAATTGCTATAACTCAAAGACATCTGTGAAGAAAAGAAAATTTGGCTTCCCTAAGTTTCCTCAAGCCTTTTCTGTACCTGAGTCTCCCGAGGAAAAGAAACAGGAAAAAAAGAAAGAAAATAATTGAATCTGTTTTAGTAATTCCTAACGTGCTCAACCATGGGTCTTTACTAAGTGACATAATGAAAGCTTAGCAGCAACTGCCCAGGTCATTTAAAGGAGATGCAAGGAATTTGCTTCTCTCTGTTCAGGAAAATAGAAGATCTGGTCCATATTCCACTAGGAAAAATACTCTTAACATATCTCATCTCATTAGAAGTCATAAAGATATAAGCACCATAAAATGTGTTTAATGTTGGTTTCCTACGTGGGGAATGTAGAGAAAGCCCTTATATTGACTTACGAACCCCAGACAGGATTTTTATTCTTAGGTGAGAATAGGTCCAAATCAATAAATATGTGTGCAGAATAGCATATTTAAGGTTTTTTTCTAATTTTTAGTAACTTCATTTTTCTAAATCGCTTCTGTGATTAAGTAATATACACCTAACATCTAAATGCAAAAGGCAGACCAGAAAAATATGACTGCTGTAAAACACTAAAATGTGGTTTAATTTCTCATTGATTTGTAGTATCAGAGCTACAATACCCCTCTCACATTATTTCCACTATATATGGGTGATTAAAATTTTGAAAATATTAGTTAGCTCTTGATAATCTGAAATGAAGTTACAAAATTTTATATACAAGGGGGTTAATTATTTTTAAACGGCTAATCATGAAGTACTTCGTTAAACATTGGGATTATAAATACCATATGTCTCAATATTAATCAAGATAATTATGCTCCGGATAAATGTGCATAAATCACTTAACAAAAGACTTTAGAAGCAGGCATGAGCACCAAGAACAGAAACTATACCATATTCTATTTCAGATGATTTGTCAGAACAACTCTTTTGCCACAAAAATTACCAGGGCATTGTGAAACCTACATAAAACAATTTTATGGGCCCTGTGACGACATGTGCACACTTTCACTTGTTTAATCAACACTTTTCAAGACATCATCAGTACAACTTAGAAAGAAATTAATCAACTTCCAGGTGATTGACCTTGAGCCAATAATTTAACCTCCACAATTTTTTCATCTGTAGAATTGTCACTAATCTCTAAAAGACTTCCTAGTGATAAAAATGTGTGGCCCCATATAGTTTTCCTAATTTCAAAAATAACAAGGTCTAATGTGTTAAAAAATATTGTAATTACCCATTTTCATATGGCAGCATGAGGAGCTGATTTCCTCTTTGAACTCCTCAGTGAAAACTGTAGTCTAGTCATTTGGTACATTTTTGGATTTCAATTTAGTGAAGCAAGGGCAGCTCATTTTCTGTACTGAATGAGTATGATTAGGGATTGTCTCAAGGAAGAAGAATAAAAACAAACCGTAGCCCTGCCACTCCCACTCACAGCAAACAGCCCACACACTAATTGAAGTCGGCCTGGCAGGATCCAGGAACAAACAACCTTGAAGTTTCGTGCGCTCAGTCCTTTATGGCACTACTGGTGAGACTCAGCTAATAGACACCATCTTCCCAGTGGCCAAGACAGACACTTGAGAGGGTGTGTGGCGCCTCCCTCTCCCTCACACTCCACATCCAGTCCATCTCTAAGTCCTATGGAACCCACCTCCAAATTATGCCTAGGATCCACCCACTTCTCTCCATCCTCAAGGCTTCTACCCAAGTTCAGACCACCATCATGATGTGGATGAGATCCACAGCAGAACCCTAGCTTGTCTTCTGACCTCCCATCTTAACCCTCTGCAATCTTTTCTAAACACAACAACCATGGTGAACTTCTTAAAACATGTGTGTGTGCTGTTACATACCAGCTCAAAATTTTTTAGCAGATTTCTTAAGTTTTATGAAATCCTTAACAAACCTTAGCACTGTTAATCTACCCTTATTTCCTCCCTTACTTTTCCAGCCTCTTCTATGTCCATGACCCTCAACCAATTTCACACTCTAGCTTTCAGCCACACTAAGCTATTGCCTTCCCAGAAAGCACCACGTGTTTTCCTTTCCTCTCTCTCTCATTCCCCCCACTTACCCTGCTCTCTTCATGTGCATGTTCCTTCCTCTGCCTGGCCTAGTTTGCCCAGTTTACCTGCCTTATTCCTAAAATCTTAGGCTTGGACAGCACTTCTTTAGGACGTCTTCCCTGACCCTTCCTCTCTGAACTACGGAGACTACAGTATGCTCACACAGCATTCTTTACATCTCCCATCAGGCACATACCACCCTGTATTTGAATCTCTGTCTACTGTATTTCAACCAACCTCAACCCCATCTCAGGATTGTAAGTTCTATGAGGAGAGGGACTGAATCATTAATTCACTGTTGTATTCCTAGTTTCTAGCACAATGCCTGGCAAATAGAAATTGCTGCTCAATCTTTTTTAGAATGAATATATGATACAGAGTTAATGTAGCAAAGGGTCACCCCAGCCCAGGATACACAGTGGATCACGGCACCCTCTCACTGGGCCTGTGTGTGCCCTTCATGTCCTCAGGACAGTGCTACCAACCTTTCAGATTTTGCCCAGGACAGGTCTGAGATTCACTGCAAGATTTTAACATTTTCTTGAACATCTAAATTATAATTATAGAACATGATTTTAGTAAGTTTTAAGATACAGTCTAGTTAGTTGATCTGAATGATTGCAAACACTGTTTATAATATCTTGCATTGTACACACGTTTAATGACTTGTTTAATTTAGTTTAGAAATGACCCACCATTTTGAAACACAAGATGTTTCCTGTTTATTTCTCATTCTCTTATTCCTACTCCAGCAACACCAAACTACCTGAATTACCAAAATCAAATGCCTTGCCATGCCTCCATGCTTATATTTCATTTGCTTTATAAATGTCATCTCCTCCATGAAGTCTTTCCCAAAAGGAGTTAATGATATCTAAACTCCAGAGCCCATAGCTCATTGTTTATACATGTAGTATTGCGTTTCTTATAGTCTTGTTTTATGGTTATTTAGATACTTATTGTCCCTTTTGTATCACCAGCCCTACCAACCCCTCCCCTTCCCATCGACCCCTGCCCCTGTCACCTTTATCTCAAATTTCTTGAAATCAAGATTGTGTCTTTTTATCATTGTAAGTACTAACATACCTTGTCTATACTGTTAGAGGTTTCAGTAAATACTTGTTTATTTGTGCATTAAATTTACTTCCTAAATAATCTTGAAGAATTAACACAGCATTGAATAAACAAGTCTATATGCTGAAAAAGGTATGATATTGAAGCTAATATAATTGCTTTTTAATAATACTGCAGGTTGGGAGTTTTCTTTTTACACACAAATGTGTGAACTCTGTCTATCTGAAAGCAGTTCATGTTTACTCTAAATGTCATCCATTGAAAATCATCCACTGTGAAGTAATCACAAGACAGTTGTCAACACACTGTAGTTCTTAGATGATGCTACCATAGGTGATGTCAAAGCCTACATTTCATTCAGATGAGAAGCCTTTATCAGACAAAAATTTTAAAAGAGAAGAAAAGATAACTGAAGCTCAAAGTCCTTCTACATTTCCAAAGATGACTCTCAAATAAAGAGCCCCAAATAGGGTTCCACTTTTCACCCTTAGCCATGGCAAATGGATCATGTAGCCACTCTATGATTCTGCCTTGCTGTTATGTTGGATCTTTCACCTGGGCCCTATGACTTTCCCCTTCTGAAGAGTAAATCAATTCAGTGCCCAGGTATGACTAAAGGTACAAAGAAGCAATAAAATTCACCTTTCAAATATCAACTTGATCATCCAAATGTTTGGGCCTCTATAAAATAGTTCTCTTAGAAAAATGTGGACTTAATTTCATTGATGCTTCCATTACTCAAAGCATATTTGGCCTGTGACATGCTCCTTCGAATATCCCCAACAAAGGGAAGACTTTACCATTGAGCATTTGGTTTTGGAAATGAGCCAGAAGTAAATCAGTGCTGAGCCCTGTGAATAAGGTAGGTGACCAGAAATAGAATGAACAACCACTTGAGGAGATAATGCTCAAATTGTCTGAGAGCTTTGTGCTCTCACATTTTACACTATTCTCACTTTTGCAGGCCACCTTCCACAACATAAATTTAACAAAACTGTGGTAGAGCACACATACCATTTTGTTTTCCCAGCATTTAACATTTAAGTATTTAATGGATATTTTAACAACCAAATAATATTCCATCCCATACATTTGCCATCATTTATTCAAAATCAATTTTTTAAATAATACTGGACATGTCAGTGCTTTCCAACATCTTGTCATTTATTGATAACACTGCTCTGCAATAAGCAAAATAGGCAATTCTTACCAGTTGCCAAATAGATATTCATATCCTTTGAACCAGCCTAGAAATTGACTTTTTTTTAAATTTAGGTAGAGTTGATTTACAATATTATACTAGTTTCAGGCATATAACATTAGTGATTCAAAATTTTTATAGATTATACTCCATCTAAAGTTATTATAAAATGTTGGCTATATTCCCTATGCTATACAATATATCCTTGTAGCTTATTCATTTTATATATAGTAGTTTGTACCTCTTAATTCCCTACCTCTATCTTGCCCCTCTGCACTTCCCTCTCTCCACTGGTAACCATTAGTTTGTTCTCTATATCTGCGAGTCTTTTTCTGTTTTGTTATATTCATTTGTTTGTTTTATTTTTTAGATTTTACATATAAGTGATAACATACAGTATTTGTTTTTCTCTGACTTATTTCACTAGGCATAACACCCTTCAGATCTATCCATGTTGCTGCAAATGGCAAATTTTCATTCTTTTTTATGGCTGAGTAGTATTCCATTGTATATATATATCCCACTTCTTCTTTATCCATTCATCTATTGATGGACAGTGCAGTTGCTTCCGTATCTTGGCAACTGTAAATGATGCTGCTATGAACACTGAGGTGCATGTATCTCCAAATTAGTGTTTTCATTTTCTTCAGATACATACCCAGGAGTGGAATTGCTGGATCATATGGTAGTTCTATTTTTAATTTTTTGAGGAACCTCCATACTGTTCTCCAGAATGGCTACACCAATTTATTTTCCCACCAAAAGGGTTCCCTTTTCTCCACATCCTCACCAGTATTTGTTATTTGTGGTCTTTTTGACGATAGCCATTCTGACAGGTGTGAGGTAGAAATTGATGTTTAAATATTAATTTTTAGGTTATAATTCAATAGACAGATATACGTACACAAATGTATTTGTAAAGTATCTGTTATCTTAAACCTCTAAAGAAGCCATGTTTTCTAAAATGGAGGATTGGGGAATTCCCTGGCGGTCCAGTGGTTAGGACTCCATGCTTCCAATGCAGGGGGCACGAGTTCAATCCCTGGTCGGGGAACTAAGATCCTGCATGATGCACAGCGTGGCCAGAAGAAAAACAAACCAAAAAAGACAATCAAAAGTGGAGGATAATTGAGGTTACTATACAGTATTGTACCAGATATGCCAGAGGTCTAGGTTTATAAAAGACTGTTTGAAATCTAAGTGTGGAAAGAAAGGTTTCTACCCAAGGAGAAAAGATAACAAATCTCTTATTAGAGAAGAGGCCCAGAGTCACTGTGTACTTTTATAATAAGCAGTCTATAATTGGGAGCACACGAAGTGAAAAGAAAAATCATCATATGTTCTTGAATATTCATTTTCAAGATTATTCTTATTGTTTTCATAATTGAAATAAGCATTACTTATCCAGTGATCCCTACATTTATTATTGTTAGTGGTCAATAGTAAAGATAGCTATCAAGAAATCATATTAATTTGATCATTATTACAACAATGAACAGCAAACCACACAGTGAAGTGTTTCTTTCCTCAGTGTCAGTGCTAAGTGACAGAAGTTTATGGCTAAGAAAGGCTGTGTGATATAATGAAAAGAGCAGTAAGTGAGGAGTCAAGGAGATAAGGATCCTAGTTCTGGCTTCCCTGCAAACAGGCTATAGGTCACTGGGCAAATCACTTACAAGTTAATGTGGGCCTCATTTTCTTAATGTGTAAAAGGAAAATATAAATGAGTAGGAATGGTCTACCCAACATATCTATTCCACTGACAGGAACTTCAAACAAGAATTCCTCTTTGATGGAGGATGTGCAAAGTGAAGGAAGGCCTTGGCAAACAGGTTACCAGAAGTGGGGCCAGCCTTGAAAAAAGGCAGAAGTGGTTCCTTGATAGACGACATGATTTAAGAAAAGCCAGCAGGAAGCACCCAAAACCAAAATGCCTCTGTTCTATATACCCTTCAATATTTTTGTGATACCTGCAATTCCACCGTGAATGATACCTCTCTTCTGGGTCTTAAAGGCCTAGAGGTATTCTGGCTGAGTCTACTGAATGATCACATGATGTGAGGCTGCATCTTAAGCTAAAAACAAGAACTTCCAAGTGGAAATCCAAATTGGGATTAGACTCCTGAGACTGAGACTAGGAAGATGAAGGATAAGGTTTCCAGAAGTGGGGAGGGGTCTGGGGTGGTCAATGCCCCCAGAATATATAGACAATTATACCATGTGACTGAGGATTGGTCCTGCTTAAAAGAAGGTTAACTTTTGCTTTATCATCCATTAAATTAATCGTGTCAATCTAATAGCAATAGTCTTAAAAGCAGAAAACTTGTCCTTTTTGTTTTGCATTATTCTAGAATACCCAAGATAAAGCATAAAACATAATGAGCACTCAATAAACATTTGAAGGCTAACTCAAGGACTCTGTACATAGAAAAACCCCCAAATGGTTTAAATGACAAAATAAAGGATTTCATAGGAAATATAATCTACTTTGGTAGCCTGGCAAAAAGCAAGTAGAATCAAAATAAAATTCAAATTAGTAGCATTACCATAAAAATATAAAATCAAAGCAAGAAAGGAGCATTTCATGATTTTATACTAAGTTGCCTGTTGCAAATTTGTTTATATGTTTTATTTTTCTAAATAAAACTGGCATAAAATGGTTGCTTTCATGTTTTTTCATGTGAATGGAAGCACTCTTCCAAATAAGAGGTTCCCCTCCTACCTCAGGCAGGCCTGGTAAGGAAGACTACATCTCTTTGTACTCAAATGACAGAACTCAAAAAATAAAAGGAGGCAGGAAGGAAGAAAAGGAGGGAGGAAGGAATTTAGTTATTCTATTTAAGAGAATCCATAGTCATTTTAAAGATCTTTTACTATAATGAATAATTGTACGGATAAAATAAATTTTCACTTATGCTTTTATTTGCTGTAAAAGCAAAAAAAAAAAAAAAAAAGATAGATACTTGGTCCAATTACAAGGCTGTTACAGTGCCTTTAAGAAGAAAGGCTGGTTGTTTTGTCAAGGGAGCCTCAGGGAGGGGCTGAGAATGGTGGGACTGTTTTCCTCATACCTCTCTGCTACTCCTTTACTATCTTCTTAACTGTTTTTTCTTGCTCTTCTGATGCCTTAATGTTCATTCATTCTTCAAGTCTCAGACTTTGGCCTTCTCTTCTGCCCATACTCCTTCTTAGAAAATTCCTGTCTCCATATTACTTCATTCAGAGTAGGGCCTCAGGGCTTTCATTTTGAGCAGACAACTCCATATGGCTAGCTCTGACTCTCCACACTCCAGTTCAAGACTGACTAGCACTTATCAATGACGCCATGTGAATGGCTGGCTGTTACTTTACGTTCATTTGCTAAAATGAAACTTATCTTCCTGTCCAAACTGAATGCTTTGTCTGATTTCTCTCTCTCTCTCTCCCCCCGCCACCCCCTCTGTGTGTGTGTGTCCCCATCAGTCTACTACCAGCGAAGTTTGAACTTGTTCTACTCTCATACCCAGGCAATAATTCTGATCTACCTTGGTTCTTTCTCATTACAATTCTTTCCGTTGACTGTTCTATCACTCTAGTACTCACGCCTGGACCATTTTTCATAAAGTCAAATATTTTAGAATTGTAAGTCTGTGGCTATCATCAGCCTGGCAAGGAGAAAAAAAATGGGGGGAGGGAGTTTGTATGGACTAAAGCAGTGTTTTTCACTGTGTTAATGAGACATCTAGGTTCCACAGAGCTGCCTTGGCAGCTGCCAAATCAAACAATAAAACACCAACAGAGTACGGCTCCAGCCCCAGTCCCACTTCACTCCTAGCAGCTCCACCATTATCTGTTTTATGTGTGAATTCCAAGTATGATCTCATCTGAAAAAACCTGTGCTATTACCTTAAGGAAAAAATTCCAAAACCACTGTCAGGTGACTTTTTAAGGCCCTCTTACCTCTAAAATTCAAGTCCTGTGAAATATAGTAATACAATTATTAAGACAGAATTAAAGAAATTACTAGTTTAAGCTTCTACTTATTAATATGCATCCTTAGATCAATTCTGGCTCTGGCAACTTGAAGGGTTTGAATAAATTTAGGGTAAAAATACAGAAGTTATTCTGGGTTTCCGAACAGTCAACAGGAGGAGAGTGTAATAAGCCTCTAAGAGTCCACAGCATCTGTGAAGAAATAGGGAAACATCTCTAAAACAGCACACATTCTGAAGTCCATAGGATTCCAGGCTTTTTCCCAAACAGAAGCACATTATGACAATATGCTTTCCACAGCTCATTTGTAGTTAAACAGCGAATGAATCTAGGAAAAAAAGTTTCCAGACTCCTATGTTCCATGGAGATTTGAACTTTTTTTGGCTCTTTCTTTATGTTTCATGCAACTTGGCAACAGTAAATAAACAAATAGGGTTTAACATGTATCCCACTGGAGTGAAACCAGCTGGTTTGGCCTTCAAGGTGTGGAAGATGGAATGTAGTACAGTGGATTCTGGGTATTTAGGTCCAAAGACTGGCTGTTGATAGAAACCATGCAGGAGGTCCCTCAGAGCCATAACTCACACAATAGGGCAGCAGAGGATTCACCAGGCTTCAAGTCTTGGCAACTGATTTTTCCCTTCAAGTCTGGTTACCAACATGACGTTTATGCACCTGATTAACTCTGAGTATGGGAATTCACTTCTCCGAGCTTTTTATTCTTACCTATATGTAAAGACTTTAGGCTTGATGGCTCAGAGCTGGTTTGCACACTGGAAATGTGGCTAGTCTGAATTAAGACGCCCTGTAAGTGCTGCAAAATATATACTGGATTTTGGAGACTTAGTAACAAAAAATATATAAAATATCTCTTTAATACTTTTGGATTATTATATGTTGACTTAATATTTTGGATACTATTTTGGATATATTGATTTAAACAACGTGTATTATTAAAATTAGTTTTACTTGTTTCTTTTTACTTTTTTATTTTAGCTACTAGGAAATTTAAAATTACGTATGTGGCTCACATTAAATATCTCTGGACTGGTTTAGATGCTAGAGTCAGATTTAGTGTAAGAAAAACCTAAATCAAGTTTATGGTTTTACTACTTCTTGAGGTAAGTCACTTAGCACAAATATGAACTTTTCCATTGACCTTGGGCAGGTTCTTATATCATTCTGTGCTTCAAGTTTCCTCACCAGTAAAATGAATCATACAACCTGTCTTATAAAGTTTTGTGAAAATCAAGTAAGTTAATAAATGCAAAAAACAACATCTGTCACATTATAAACACCATATAACTATTTATTATTCCTATCTCTAAACTTGTCTTTTTTTATATTGAAAGGAGAATGATACTACATAGGATGAAGTTAGAATTCAATAAAATAATGTATTATAAATTAATTTATAAATCATAAAAACTAGGTAAATGTTGGTAACTGTTCAGCTCTAAAAGTCAATAAATCTGTGCAACCCTGATGGTCATTACAAAGTTTCAGTCCTCCAAGATAAACATGAGTTCAGCACTTACAGTCCTTTACCCTAGAGTATCAGTAGATTAGTCTACTGTACATATTTTTTGTATTCTATTGCAGGCTATGTTCAGAATGGGCTTTTAGTAAAAAGTCAAAAAAGCTCAGGATTGATGCCAACCTTTTCACAAAGTTGTGTATATACACATATACTGGGCATTTAACTTGCTCTCTTGCTAATTTTGACACTGCATAGTTTTTAAGTTGACCTGGGGCTCTCTAGAACATATTGTACTTTAGAACTATTTGAGCATATTATAAGAAAAAGAGTTCAGCCATAATATATGGTACAACTGCTGAGGGGAAGGAACAGATTATTCTTTAATTCATTTTCAAAGTACCATATGTACTTGGAGATTTAGTAGAAGAAATATATGTAAAGGAAAAAGCATTTAATTCTTAGTTATGATAATGGTTTTAACAGAAATACTTACTCAACTAATAATTACTAAATGCCTATTATTTGCCAGGTACTATTCTAGCCACCAGGGACACAAAGATAAGCAACACAGACAGAAATCTTGCACTCATAGAGTTATGCAGTATCAAAATTATTGAGAAAGTTAAATATCGAGCATATGTGTATATGCCCAAGTTAGAGGGTGATGTTGGCATGTATCAATCCTGATTTTTTTTGACTTTTTACTAAAACATCATTCTGAACATAGTGAGTGAGTAGAATCAAACCTTCAGTCCATCTCTTCACCAAATGTCAATGTATGTATGATCTTCTACAGCAGTAAGACATCATGAAACCCCAGCAAGAATCTCACCAATTCTAATTGCAATCATTGTTGCTTTTGTTGTGGTCATCCATGTACAATGCTTGGTGTCAGTCTATTTATGTCTTGTAAAAATAAAATACAGTGTGTGTGTGTGTGAAAAAAAAAAAAAAAAAAAAAATTCTTTTCAAAAGGAGTTTTTAATTAACATGCAGAATTATCTTAAAATGTAAGTAGTAAAAAGTAATATCAACTACAGATATAGTTTGATCTCAATTATTATGCAAATACGTGTAGGTCTAAATGTGTAATCTACAGAAGAAGGCATATATAAATTTTAGTATATTCATAATAAAATATTATATTGTGAATAATAAAATAATATTATGTATGAGTAATAAAATATTACTACTATAAAAAAAAAAAAAAAAAAAAAAAAAAAAAAAAAAAAAGAATCTCACCAATTCAATGCCAGATGGCACAAAAAACAAACCAATTATAGAGTGGATTATAAGCAGGCTATATACAAAAGTGCTGTCTCTGCATGATTCCTAGTTTTTCAACCAAGTGCCAAGGATTTATGTGCTTAATTCCCATTAGAATTTACGGGAATTAACAGTGCAGAATGGGTAAAAAAAAATTTTTAAGTGGAAGGTGAAATCTTGAAGAGCCCCAAGATAAAAGTGCACATTTTACATATGTTGTTGATAAGGGCCTTTTAAAGATAAATTTTAGAACTGTTTAGGTTGTAAGTGGGGGAGCAGATTAAGCATGTGCTGACTTGGCTTAACAGAGGCTGAATGTTGAAAAGGCTGCATGGTGTAGTGGAAAACATTCCCTGGTCTGGGTATGTACAGACAAACTGGCTTTTAGTCCCTAACTCAAGAACTTACAAGCTTTCGGGGTACAGAAGGACCAGTGTATGTGGAAGTGTTTTATATAATGCTAAGCAATAAATACACCTGGACCTGCACACAGTATATATACCTGAACCAGTGAATACCTAATGAATAGAGAATTTTAAATTTTAAATGATGGATTTGTTGTTTTTAATTAACTGACCGATTTGCTATAAAAGAAACTCAAGAGATCCATGGTTCCATTGGAAGAAACCTGACAGTAAAGACCTGGAAGCTTAAAAAGACTCCTGATTGTTAAAGAATTTAATACAAATAGAATAAAAGGACAGCAGTCCTGGAGCTACACACCACAACCCCATAGTGACTGAAGGAGACACTACACCAATTAAAACTGTCAGAAATTTCCACACTAAGAATTCTCACAGGAGGACAGATTATTTACCTGGACCTAACACAGGTCTGTATCTCTTAGACAACTGCTTGCCCAAACAACTAACAACTACAATCGTAGCTCTACTCTACAGTTTTAATTGGGATCAAGTGATATGAAATCCACAGTCAAAAAATATTTCAAATATTGGAACTCTTGGCATGGAACCATTTCCATTTCCATCTTATAAGCCTGCCCACCTCTCTACAGCACAGTGACATTCAAGGAGATGGTGGGTAACAGTTAGCAGTACAGACTATAGAGTTTAGAGGTATAACACATTTGGTATTTTGAATCTCTATAAACAAGACTCACATTTTTCATAATACATGCAAGCAACAGTATTCCTCATACCCCATGGAAATAATTAATGACCCATTAACGATAGCTGTGCCAGAAAAAAACTGCTATAAATCACATACCAACTGTCAATACAGGATGCCATGATTCTAGATCAGATAAAGGAGAAAGGTAATCTCAACCAAATTCTATATGGTGAAATTGTATACACCCACCCCCAGGCATCACCACCTTCTGAAAGTGAGCTATCATCCTGTTTCAAGTTGTTGGAAGCATTTTTCTATGCCCTCCTTGTTCCAGGATTACAAACTCTATCATCAGCTCTGGGCTTTGTTCAATCTAAGAGGACTTAAAGAGTGATTTAGCTTTTTTTATTGTATTCAATTAATGAGATGAATCAGCACTATTTTATAGAAGAACCTCTTTTATTCAGCTCTAATTTATGCCTGGTAAAGGAGGGAAAGGAATATCTTCTAAAAAGAAGACAAAGTGTAAGAAAAGATAATCCTGATTTTTACCTAAGAGTAATATCATCCTTGTGAAGTCTTTTTCCAAGTAGCTAAATGGTCAGATTCTGTTTCAACCCTTTTCCTGTCTGTTCTATAGATAATTATGAAAATCCATTTGCAAATTAAAGAGTATTCATCATTTAAAATTTTCTTTTTATATTATCGAGTTTTCACCTCTGTATTGGTAAATCAGATTTAAATTTGTTTTCAGGATACACCACCCTTTTTGGCTGTTAAAAAAGTAATGATCATAAGTCCAAAGCCAGATAAAAGCTGAGATATTCTGTCATGTATGTGGGCACCAGGTTAGGAGCTCAAAGCATAAATTTCTGCTTTTGGCTCATAATCTGCATGACAGACACTGTTATTAAAAAATGGTTTGAAATTATTAAGTAGTAAGGCAAATAAGGAATCATGTAAATGCTAATGTAATAAGGCTAAGAAGCAAACAAAATTTCCCCAAATCCAGAGTAAATCCTTGGCCAAGAAAACTTTCTGCCCATAATACCAATAATTATTCCAGCCTTATTAAATTAAGAAAACATAGAGTTCAGCTGGAGCCTGTGTGTCACTGTTTTTTTTCTTCTTTTTCTTTCATGTCCTCCTCACAGTGCCTAGCACAGCACCCTTTATGTAGTAGGTTCATAATCACCCATTCAACAAAAGGTGTGGAGTGCCCTCTATGTGCTGGATCTGGGCACCAGGGAAGAAAAGGGCAAAATAAGATACTGTCTGAACTCTCACAGGGTTCATATTCTGATGGAGACTGACATTTACAGAAGGAATGAAATAATGTTGTGCCGGGACTTATGTTCTTTTCGATGTAAAATTAGGCAGATATCACACTTTTATTTTTACCAAATGTTAACCAAGTTAAAGTAGTAACCATGTTTATGAAGTATGGGAATTTTGGGTTTGTCCTTGTTTTATAGAATTATTACTCTGTAAAGAGAAAATTATAAAGTTTTAAAAATTAGGAGAAATGAAAGTGAAAGGGCTAACCAGAAAATCAGAATGCAGGACTGGACAGTTACTATGGGAAGCTCTTAAATTAGAGTCTAAGGTTCTTTACTTTCAGCCATGCTTTAATAATGCCCATTTATCAAAAAGCTAAACACCACAAAAGCTTAAATAACCATAATCCGCTCATATTATCATATAACTGGTGCTTATAATAATGGCCTTAACTCACTGTATTATTGAGGTAACCCTGAATAATCAAAGAAAAAAATGCCTTAGACTTCTTGAGTTTTTTAAATTATATTGCATTTGTATTCTGTGAAAATTTATAATCCATATAAGATATGTATGACTCTCCATTAACCTGAATATTAAATTAAACTTCCCAATTCTTAATTATTTTACCAACACTTGCTTTGCCTCCCTACCTCGCTCCAACACACACACACACACACACACACACACACACACAGACCACACTCGCTCATACTATACCACATAGGTCACTTTTCTCTTTTTCATGGTTGAGACTAACTTCATCTTTAAAAAAAAGACAAAGAAGAATGAGACAACTTAGAATATTTTAATAGACCAAGGGCTTTTGATCAAATCTCTAAAGTTTTACCAGGCATGGTAGGGAAACTTGCATTTGCTCTCATTCACAGGATCACATTTAAACAATGTGTAATAGAAGAAGAGTTTTAAAGACTTCCAGAAGAAGAAGGCATGCTATATTTATTTAAATAACTAACACTGTTCACAAAACATCAAGAGAATTCATTAAAACCTTCATCACTAACAGTGCTGTCATTAATAGCAAAATAGTTTCTGAACCTGACCTTATAAGCCTTTAAGCCTATGCCCCTCACTTGTTAATCCCTTTCAGTCTGACTTGCTCTTCTGAAACTGCTCTCTCCAAGGCTGCTAATGATTTCCTCACCACCAGATTCAATGATATCTTCTAATCCTTCAGCCTTTTAAACCTCCTAGATACAATTTATACTGACGACCACTCCCCCCTTGAACTTCTCTCCTCCCTCAAGGTCTATGACACTGGCGTTTCTTCCTTTGTTCTAGCTCTGGTTCTTACACGTTCCTTCTTGTTTCTTACATATAGACATTATCTTAGCTTTGCAGTTTGCTCAGAAAGAGAAGGATGGGCCTGTTTGTTTATTTATTTAACCTCAACCTTATCTCTCAACAGTCTCTCCCTTGGCAATGTCATCCAACAGTTAACCTACTTCCACCATCACCTACCTATAAGTACTTCCTGAATTTGGGGTCTTCACTTCCAACTGCATATAAGACATCAGCATTTAAATGTTCCACCAGCATTTCATATTCAATCTGTCTAAAATTAACTCATTATCTTCCTTACCAAACCAGTTCCCCCTTTTTTAACTTTTGCTACCTCTAGTTAATGGCATCTCCTACCTCCCAGTTAGTTATCCAAGCTCCAAACCTTGGAGTCAATTCTTACTCCTCAATCTCCTTTGCTTCCCTTATCTAATCATTTGATTAAAAAAAAAAAAAAAAAAAACACACAGCTTCTACCTTCTCTTACCAGTCAGATCTATCACTCTGTTTCTGTTCATTCCACCCCCTCTACTTCTACCAGTTCAGGCTTTTCCTACATTGATGCAACTGCCTGTACACTGATCCTATCTCTTGATTTTTCATTTCTTGCAAGATCTAGCACAGTGATTCCAGCAGAGTAACCTCAACAAATGTTTGTTAAATGAATTAAATAAAGGAACAAGTTTTAAAGTTTTCAGAGAGAAGGAAATTGTGAACAATAAAGATCAGAAAAGGTAAATTGCTAAGTTTTAAAAGCCTGGATCTTAAAATGAGAAGGAAGGTCTTAGAGATGCTAGCTTTAAATTTTTAAACGTATTATATTAACACATCGGAACCTGTTTTGTGACAGAGTAAAGAGAAAAATCTGACAAATGAACTTTTTAGCATTTTGGAAAGAAACATGCCATATTCTTCATCTTTTAAAAACTCATTAAAATTCTGAAGAAATCTCACTGTTTGACGTGTTCACACTTACGGTTATTCCAAACTCCAGAGGCATGATTTTTTAAATCCAGTGGCAGTTTTTTAGGTATAGTATACTCTTTCACCATTCTGTTCCTCAAGCATGAGTACAAAGCCCCCTAGAAACTTTCAGTTACTTAGATGTCCCGGTGAAAAAGGTCATTTTTTGCCACAGACTAGGAGGTGAAAACCATTTTCAAAATATAAATGCATACTCTCCCTTTCTGTTGGTCATTTATTCTAGGTTAGTGAATTTTTTTTAAATAATCTATTAGAAAATGTTTCTGCGCAAAAGTCCCTGGTGAGAGCCATTCTTAACAAAATCCAGAAATTTTATGGAAGCTTCTTTTTCATATATAACTTTAGACTTTACTAAGAGTTGGGACTATCAAAGATACACATTTTTAAAGGTTTAATGACAGGCGTTAAGTGGGAGAGATAGTACTTTAAATGAATGGTCACAAAATCTTTAGAACGCTTATCCTAGCCTATCATTCTCTGCATTTGTGAAGGATTGTTTACTTCCTGACACACATTTTCACATAATGCATAGAACAAAAACACTGCATTTGTCCATCATGAGACTGTGCATTTGGCAAAAATCTGACATGTCCGATTAATTCTGAAAAGAAGATAATTGCTGCTTGAAATAAAAATTGTATATATTTATTACAAGAACCAAATTAAGCAGATTACATCAGTCTTCCTAATCCACTGATCAATATAGTAAATGTAATATTCTGAGAGCTTGAAAACCGTTACACTTCTTCAAACTTTTAGAATCCTTCAAACCCAGGGTATATAGTATTTTGTTGTTTGCTTTGTCTCTTTACTCTCAACCTGAAAATCAATTTTTCTAGGTTTGGTGATATAAGGGATCAAAAAGAAATTAGCTATGATCAAACAAGGTTATGATCTGAACAACTGAAGTGATAATTTTATATTTGAGAATTTGTAGATGATATGAAGCTTTTGTCCATTAACATATTAAATATATTTTTTAAAATCTCTGTTGATGAAAGATGCAGACTTCCATGTTTTCTCCAGTAGAGTAATGAACTAAATGAAAAATATCTCACTAATTTCTTAAACCCCCTTGTGAGGCAAGAAAATGACATTCTCATCTAACAGCTGGAAAAACCGAAGAACTAGTAGATGTAACTGTACTCAATTGCAAAGGAAAATAATAGCTCTAATATACCCTGAGTTGTGGATATGAAAGAATATTGCATACACATATCCCCTCCCTTATTTTTAAGGAATCAATCTTGGATCTTGGCCCTATACCTTTTGGCAGAGTAAATTATTGCCTCAAGGGCAGGCTGTGCAGTCATCCTTTTAATTTGCTTTTAAATAGCTCTTCCCTAATCCATACAACCTAAGATTGGGCCAATCATGAATTTTCAGCAAACTTAAGTCACTTATTCTATAGATTTTTTAACTAGAAATTTTTCTTGTTAAAATTTTTTTTAAAGTTTAAATTTTCAAAAAAAAGTTTAAATTTTCTAGATTTTTTTCCCTAGAAATTCAGGAGATAATAACTCTTTGCAAAGTACATTGGGACGCTAATTGGGAAGTAAAAAAGAACAAACTGAATTGATTTGTAGTTTCACAGAAATGAATTTGACATTTCACTTACAAGTTGCAAACCAACGTATAGTTTTGAACACTTCTGAATTTATTTGTTCTGCAAAAAAGTGGAATGTTTCACTAGAATGGAAATGCCCTCAAGTTATTTCCAGTACTGCTGTAGAATTGATTTTTCTAGGTTAAGGGAACGCCAAAGTGAGGAGATAACTTTTTTTTTAAATCATTGTCTATTTTTCTTAACTGGGTTTAGGACATCCCAAAACAAATCAGGAAAATGTAACTTCATTTCAGTATTACCAACATAGGGTGTTTTGTAATGACTGTAACATGACTGTGACATTATGACAGTGAAGTATTCATTTTTAATCTTTTTAAGCTTTAAACAGAGAAAGCTTTACCTCGGTATGTCCAATAGAAATACAATATGTAAATTAATCCATATTATCTGTATGCTGATTGGCTTGAGTTCCCCCGAATGTCACAATCTCACCACCCAGCAATGAGGTATTTTACTGCTGTCTGGAGATCAAATTATTGCTGTAGAGAAGATCTTTATTTTTTCTGTTTCATTAACAGATTATTATAAAGCAATAAGCATGCAGGAGGAGAAGCAGACGTTTTACCTTGGGAATTAATGAAAGCATTTCTGCTCGTTTTTTGAAGGTAGAGTTGTTTAAAATCTTATACCACCCCCACAAACAAAATTCTTATGAAATGGTAAAATAAGGAAATCCATGATTCCAGAGACATCCCTAAGCACCCAGGTGTCAGGCTATGTACTGTCTTGTGATATCATCGGACCTTTTGGACGGGTGTAAGTTTTATGAATCGTTATATTCCTAGTATTTTTCTTCCTTAACAACAAAGGGGGGAAGGAAACTCACATACATACAACTGCTGTGACATTACCAATCTACTAGTCAGCCTTACTTGCAAGAAGCAAAAGAAAGGCTATTGCTTGGTGGGGTGGAATGCGAGGAGCAGTCATTTAAAATATGTGTAAGGCTGGTTCTATAGTCATATTCGTTAAAGTAGAATGGACATAAATCATTTTGCAGCTTTCCTCTGAACTTAGTTTCTTCCTACTTAACGCATATCTGCGTGCACTGGAGAACAGAAGACGACTAACAAAGGGCTGCCCTAACCTGCTTTCCCTTCTTCCCCATTGACAAGATTTTTCCTATGCCTTTCTTTTTTAAAAAACATTTCTTTTCTTTTTTTTTTCTTTTCCTTTCTTTTTTCTTTCTCCCCTCCCCTCCACTCTCCCCCACACCAAGCTAACCTGCAAATGCAGTCAGCTGGGGAAATCATTAAAGAAGAACGCTAAAAGAAGCTTCCCATGCTTTGGACCGCCCTAAAAGAGCATGGAGGAAAATGGGGAAAGCAAGGGGTCTCGGAAGCTGAGGTGGGGGCGGGCACCCGGGTGCGCTGCCCTAAGGGAAGAGGGTGGGCCTGAGGTCCTGAACGAGCCTTTCCAAACCCCACTCCCAGTGCAGGGAGGGAAAAGTTCAGAAGCAGCCGCAAGGGGACACAGGCCAATTTTGCCAGTTCAACAGGACAGGACATTCAATAAACCCAGCCCGCTTTGGAAACGGGTCGGGGCTCCTGTTGGCTCCAGAGAGGCTGAGGTAGCCCCTGCCGCCGCCCTCGCCACCGCTGCCGCCGCCGCCGCTGCCCCTGCGTTACTGGGGGAGACGGTGCCGCTGCGACAGGGGAGGACGCGGCTGGAGCTCAAGGAGGCTCCAGCGCGCAGGCGCCGCCGAGCCCTGCCTGGATGCTCAGTCAAGGCACTAAGGCAAAAAAAAAATCAGCAATTTATAGAAAGAAGAAGCTATAGTCTGTCGGGATATCCAACACCAACAGGTAGGAGGATATACTCTCGGTTAAGTTTGGGGGGAGGGGGCGCACAGTGTTGATGAAACTGCAGGTTCACCGGGAAAGAGCCCTCCTTGAGTTTTGTTTTTTGTTTTTTGTTTTTGACAATAAACTGCATAATGGAAGTACATTCAGACAATGCATCTTCAGTAGGGCTTATTGAGAGCTCCATTTCTGGAAAGCGTTGCAAGACTGAGGAATATCAGACTGCGAATCACCGGGAACAGTTCCCTTGCAGCACAGAAGCAATCTCTCCCCATCTTCGCGTATGTAATGCATGTCTCTCTCCCCCTCCCCCTCCTCCACCCCCCCATTATAAATCCAGGGGTGGCGGATTTCAGGTTTCGTAATGTTGCATGATGCGATCGGTATTTACCCGGGGATGTACCGGTGGGGAAATTAAAATCATCGAACGCAGTGTTGTCTGGGCTTCTATCAGCATATTCCGGGCAAGTGAGAAGTGGCAAAGGGAACATGCTTGGTGGGAATAACAGAGAAAGCCGATTTCCCTGGTGGGGCTCCCCAACACCTAGGAGACAATGTGCATTTTGTTTTAAAATGAAACCACTTACGATTTGCAACAAAGATTATCAGTGTAAATGGGAAAAGCTTAATTGCCCAAGAAATACAGGTTCATGTTAAATTCATTTGAATTCAGGTAGCCACGGCTTACAAATGTAAGTGCATTATTCCTCTGGGTGTTTCCCTGACCAATATTTACATTAACGATTTTTAATAATCATGTGGGTTTAAAAGAGAAAAGATTTGCCAAAAATGGGGGGTGGGGTGGGGAGGGAAAGACAAAAGATTAAATCACATCAAATCCTGGGACAAGTTCCTATTAATTTAGAAGTCTAATGTTGAAATCACGCTTTAAGATGAATCAACAAATATTCCTCTTATAATATGCAGCATGAATAGTGGCACTTGAGTTAAAAGACATATATTTTGGAAGGGTTCTTTGGATCCATATCAGCAGAGAAGCTGCTGGGAAAACACTGACAGATACTAACAGACCTCAGATAAATGTGGGTAGTCTCTTCTCTGTCTCCTATTAGCAATCTTGTAGATTCCATTGCAAAACTAGTGATTAACTCCTGGACTGGCATATTTTACAACTGGGGAACATTTTATTCCTTCTCTCCTAAAGATGCCCAATCAAATGTATGTTCTTTTAAATAGGGACATTTTAAAATTCATCTAGCTCAGAAAACTAAACAAGCCAATTCTCTGAAATCTCAAGCAAAAATACTAAAGCAAATAATATTATTCAAAATTAAAACTTTATTTGCTTCCCCATAAGTGAACAGCTTTATGTTAGCACTGCCTGACATCATTGCTTGTTAACTTTAGAACTGATAGCTTTTTTTTTTTTCCAGATATTCTGATGGCAAATCAAATGGAAGAAAAGAGGAAGCATGACTGCAGATCGGATCAGTTCTCTTTGTGGATTACATTTTCAGTAAAATGTATGGATATATCTTTTCCTTGTTCTTATATCTAGATCATGAGACTTGACTGAGGCTGTATCTTTATCCTCCATCCATCTATGGCGAACTATAGCCATGCAGCTGACAACATTTTGCAAAATCTCTCTCCTCTAACAGCCTTTCTGAAACTGACTTCCTTGGGTTTCATTATAGGAGTCAGCGTGGTGGGCAACCTTCTGATCTCCATTTTGCTAGTGAAAGATAAGACCTTGCATAGAGCACCTTACTACTTCCTGTTGGATCTTTGCTGTTCAGATATCCTCAGATCTGCAATTTGTTTCCCATTTGTATTCAACTCTGTCAAAAATGGCTCTACCTGGACTTATGGGACTCTGACTTGCAAAGTGATTGCCTTTCTGGGGGTTTTGTCCTGTTTCCACACTGCTTTCATGCTCTTCTGTATCAGTGTCACCAGATACTTAGCTATTGCCCATCACCGCTTCTATACAAAGAGGCTGACCTTTTGGACGTGTCTGGCTGTGATCTGCATGGTGTGGACTCTGTCTGTGGCCATGGCATTCCCCCCAGTTTTGGATGTGGGCACTTACTCATTCATTAGGGAAGAAGATCAATGTACCTTCCAACACCGCTCCTTCAGGGCTAATGATTCCTTAGGATTTATGCTGCTCCTTGCCCTCATCCTCCTAGCTACACAGCTTGTCTACCTCAAGCTGATATTTTTTGTCCACGACCGAAGGAAAATGAAGCCAGTCCAGTTTGTAGCAGCAGTCAGCCAGAACTGGACTTTTCATGGCCCTGGAGCCAGTGGCCAGGCAGCTGCCAATTGGCTAGCAGGATTTGGAAGGGGTCCCACACCACCCACCTTGCTGGGCATCAGGCAAAATGCAAACACCACGAGCAGAAGAAGGCTATTGGTCTTAGATGAGTTCAAAATGGAGAAAAGAATCAGCAGAATGTTCTATATAATGACTTTTCTCTTCCTAACCTTGTGGGGCCCCTACCTGGTGGCCTGTTACTGGAGAGTTTTTGCAAGAGGGCCTGTAGTACCAGGGGGATTTCTAACAGCCGCTGTCTGGATGAGTTTTGCCCAAGCAGGAATCAATCCTTTTGTCTGCATTTTCTCCAACAGGGAGCTGAGGCGCTGTTTCAGCACAACCCTTCTTTACTGCAGAAAATCCAGGTTACCAAGGGAACCTTACTGTGTTATATGAAGGAGCATCTGTAAATCTTTAGCCTTGTGAAACACTAACCTTCTCTGCTAAGCAATTGTGGCCTGTAGCCATTTCTTGAGAAGAAAATCAAGAATGGGATCAGCAGTTATAAGGATTTGGGCAACATTCTGCAGTCTTTGCAATAGTTCACCTATAATCCTATTTTAAATCTCAGAGTGATCCTGCTGACTGCCGGTGAAGGTTTGTAATTAAGAAAGGACTGAACCACTGCCCTAAGTTTCTTTATGTGGTTGAAAACTAGATAATGAAAGTAGCAGGTGCTAAGTATCAGTGCTAAACGCTGTGTATATCACTACTTATGAAAAAAACATCAAAAAAAACCAATTAGCATTGGACATCTTAATAAATTAAGTTGACATGAGGTAAATGTGTTGATAAAAACTAATTTTAGAAGTTTGAAGACTTTAAAACATTTCATACTATTATTGTTTTGCAAGGACTAAAATATTTGGGGACTTAAAAGTACTGTAATTCACTAAAGACATGCCATGAATTATTGGATTACCACACTTTTAAAAAATCGCCTTGTAAGTTTTGGGGAGCATTCCAAAGCAGTATATTGGTTCCAATTAGAGTTTACTTTTTTTGTATTAATACATTACTGTTTCTAAATACCACTTTCCTTACCTACTAGTGAAACTGCTAGCATCGAACTGTATTATATGGTTTTTGTTGATTTGGTATAAAGTTTTTCCAATTCATCTATATTTTACAAATACTAGATACTGGTCTGGGAGGCAACATTAATGGTACCAACCGGTCACAACTGAGCAGTTCTAATAATGCAGAATAAACACATGTTGCCTTAAAGGATTATCTAGTATCTTTCATCTTATTTAGCATTGGAGCAAATTGGAGTCATGGGAAATTGAATCAGTAACTGGTCATGGTCATGCAACTGGAAGTGCATGGACGATCATTTAATACTCTTTTTCCTTTTTCCTCACATGGTTTGAAAATTAAGGTGCACATCACTGGGATAATGAGATTTTCTTCTGAGTTGTGCTACCCATTCTAGTGTGTTCTAAGAAGCAGGCAGTTGATGTGTGTTTATATTTTAAGTCAGCTGTCAAGGGGAGACCACAGCCTTAGTATGACATCCTGCACAATTTGTAAAGCCTTTATTCTACCGAAGGCACAGTCTTGTTTATACTTTCTGCACATTCAGTGTATTGGTCGTTTAAATTATTTCAGTTTTAACTTGTGAAAGCTTATAATATGATTTCTAGTATTTCAGAAATACATTAGAGTCTGTGAGTCTCATTCTTCAAGATACAGATGTGTGAATTTCAATATAAAGTTGCATTTGCCAAAATTTACTTGTGTAGCCTGTTACTTTTCTTGGAATAAATTTTACATTTTTGGCACTTAGTTTTTTTTTTTTAATTGGGAGGCAAGCACAAAATAGGAAGACTAGCTTTATTATGGTTTTGTTTCTTTATTTTTGTAGCTACTATATTCTGGAACTGAAAATGCATGAATGATGGGGAACATAAAGCTGATAAACTGACAAATAATATTATCTGCAAAAGCATTATTTGGTAGCTTTTGTCGTACTTATCCTATTTATTCTTACAAGCCAGTAATATTTAAAGATGTAAACCTGCTTAGTTGGTTGGTTCAGAATTTTAATATAAACATCACATTTTATTTTGGGCCATGGTAGAAATTTTGGATTCTAAATACATAACTTGTAAGAAGAATGGTTTACAATTATATTATGACAAAACCAGAAAAGTTGTTATTGTTTTTGTTTGTTTTTCATTGTTTTTGTTTGTTTGGGGTTTTAATTTTTATTTGGTACTTGAAAAATAAGATTAGGAATCTAATGGAACAGAATTCTTTATTGCTACAGTGTTTCTGTAAAGAAAACATCAATATAAATATAAATAAGGAAAAATAAATCATTGAAATATTTCAATGATATATGCAACAATTCAGTTTTGCTCATACAAGGACAGCTCAAGCCATGATTTAGTGAGCACTCTGTTTGAACTCATTTTTACTTTATACCAAAGTTGACTGGATCTGAGACAAAATTTAATGTACAACAGTGAACTGAATCTAGCAATAAAGACCCCCTTTTGGTACTAAAATCATTATCTAAAATACAATTAAGGAAATGCTATCAAAAGATATTGGGATAACATTATGTTTCCAACTCAAAAAGTTTACAGTAGAGGCATAATTACCATGACTATATAAAGAGCTTCGCTTAGAGGTTCAAATATCACCAGCAATCAGTAGAAAATTCAACAATGATCTTGAGGCCAGAGAGACCAGGTTTTATCAACACTGGCCTCCATTATATACACAAAAACCTGAGGCATGGATTAAGACTAGGAGACTGGGGAGTCAAGAGCAACAACCAAGTGAGATTGCCTGATTCTACCTAGCTATTTGGAACAACATATTCCAACAGCTTTGGTAAGTGATCAGCCCCAGTGATCAGTGAATAATACTGAACTGTAGTGACTCTCATTTAAGCCTACTCTTGACTAACTTGGCATTTCAGGTCAAGGGGCAAGCAGTGGGTGAGATACATCCCCAGTTAATCAATGCTATTTGTAAGTCAATAAGTAATGGTAGCAATCATATAAAATAAAATTCTGCTTCAGTGACTCAAGGACCAAATCACATTATCTATTTTGGCACCCATTCCAATATTCAATATTTAAAAACAGTTGCAACTAATTCAATTTGAAAATGTTACTAATCTTCAACCCATAAAAATACATTCCCATTGGGGAGTCCAACTTCCCTGTGAGAAAAACCCTTTATCAATAATAATGTGTCCCTCTAGGACTAATTACATCTGAGTTGAACAGGCTTTAGATTGTTTTCCTTAATAGTGGTGATGTGTTTGCATGGATGTGTCTATAATCTCATCTGGTTCCTTTTGTGCACAGTGGATTTACTTGTGAGATGCCTGGCTGGAGCTAGGCATTAAGTCTGTGACTGTGAAACCCTATGCAGATATTAACTGAGGCAGAAGGAGGTGAGTAACTGGCTCAGTTTCCCACGGAGGCTCCATTTAAATAATACAAAATTAACCATAGTGATTAGATTTTAAAATTATTTGTGGGACAACCTACTGACTGAATTATCTTCTCAAATGTTAGCTGGTTGGGTTTCAACACCAGCATTTTTCATAGAGGTTAATAACTGATTTGTCTTTACATGGTTATGGCCCCTTATCCATTTGCCTCTACATCCATGAATACTAACTGAAATGCTTATTCATTCACTCAACAAATATGTGTTGGGCACTGGGCTTGGTGCTGAGAGCACAGTAGAAAACAGGGAGAACAGAATTAAATATGTAGTAGCAACAAGTTACAAGTGTTATAATAGTAAATGTTTCTAAAATGGACTTGATATTAATGACCATAAATGGACTGTCTTCCATTTTCCCTTCATGCCTTACCTCCTATCTTTCCCAGTGTTCCCTGGGATCTTTTATATATCATACTCCCTCAATTCAGAGGGAGCCCCCTCACTGTGCTCACATTTCATTTAGATGAATCACCCGTGCTGTGTTTTGGAACCCTGAGTTCCCACGTTGTTAGTGCTTACACAAAGTAACAGCAAACCCTGAGTGTTAAAGTCCTCCTACTCCTGACTCTCCACTTCCACGTGGAGATATTTCAATTCCTTCAAATGACAGGGAGGTGTTCTTTCTTCCATACTCATACCTTCCTGCAAGTTAGCATGAGAATGCCTGGGTAAAGTGCAATCAAAGGAAGGCACTAAGATGTCAACTCCCAGGGGGCCTCCCATGGTGCTCAAGCAAAGATGGGAATAACCTGTGAAACAGGGTACATATCTTTTATTATGAAAGCATGCTACTCCTTCAATGTTTTTCTTATTCCTTACTGGAGATACAACAAAACTCCCTACCCGTGCCCTCATCAGCTGAAAAGTTTATTTGGCCTCCAAAATTTACTTCTATTGCAAATACAATGAAATGTACTTAAAATTATAGAGACATATCCTTTTCAGCTAAGGCATGTAATAGCACATTGTGTTGCAATGGGGATTACTGTAGGACAGTTGCAAACAGAACCAAAACCCTTCACTTCTGTAGATAAATTTACTTTACATTAGATGAATTTACTTTGTTCCATTCTTTATTCCACGTGTAGCATAAACTATATTGTTATTAAAACAAAGCAAAACAAAAACTCCAGCTTATATTAACTTTATATTAAAAAGAAAATAAAAAAGATAAGACGACAAATAGCAGTGTTTCAAGTACTGGCTAAATACAAGACTGATGATTACCAGAATTATGGGTTATTTACGATTCTAGAATCAACGTGAGTCTGTTTTTCTATGCAAAAATGCATCACTTTCATGTTTGTTAATAGTCTCATAAATGTTTTTAATGGAAATTGCAGGGTCTACTAAGATAACTGTTTGTTGCTGACATTTTTCTTTTGTTCTTAACTCTGGATATGCTAGTGTTCTGTGACTTTCCTAATTCTCTCACAAACTTTTTTTATACCATATTAAAATGATAGAATTGCTCAATTTTGAGGCACAAGTTCATAATTAGTCTATACAGTGGTTAAAACTATGGGAGCATTTGGAAATGACTGGATTACTTTTTGCCATCAGTCGAAGCAGTCAAATAAGCTAAAGGGCTATTGAGAACTGGGGCAATGGAGAAAACATTGTTTTGGCTAACTCATTTTGCCATTTACTGCATTGTAACAAGCTCTAAAAAATATATTTAAACCAAGAGGCTTTAACTTTATAAAAGGATTATATAAATAAGACCTTGTTTTTAAAACAGAGAAGCAGTTTTTATATCACATCCTTTTGCCAAGGGGATGATGTCTATTAGCTGCTCAAACCCTTTACATTAAAAGGCTTTTAAAGCTAGTTTTCTTCCCACCAGATTAGGCAGTTAATACAAGGGCTGGAGCCCTGAAAGGCCCCAGAGGAAAGTAAAAAAGAGTGTGTTTCCCTCTGAGTGATGGTGAAAAAAGGCCTTAAAGGAGTAACAGCTGGTTTGGGGTTTGAAATTATTCACACCTGGCATTCACAGCTAGTCCCTTAGCTCCTTCTGGTGCCATAGGATCTCATCATCCTCAGAAAGACAGGTTCTCAAGCTTGGCTTAGAGGCAGAAAACAGTTCCTTTTTTCTCTGTGTGTTTGGAAAATTATAGGTTCTTGACACAGTATTAAAATTGACACTGTAATGCATGTCCTGGATTATGAAGTTTTGAACAGACAATAAAATAACATTTAACTTATATGGGTATTCAAGATCGTGGGAATAATGATCAATGGGAAGTAAGTCATTTACTATAGCATAGGAAAATGTTATTATATTATTTAAAAACTTTAAAGCTGAATTGATAATTGAGCTTCAACTAAAGTTAATTAGCTGTTTCTTTTCATAGCTTTAAGAAAAAAAATTGGACTAGATGAAAGAGGAGTTTGTTCTTTTCTCCTCCATCCTAAAAGATGTTGAATTGAGAGACTTCATTTTCTCCAGGGGAAAAGAAAGAAATTTTGATCATTTTTAGTAAGCATTTTTACTTAAATATAATTCAATTCAACAATCATTTATTGTGTGGCTACTGCATATATCATCTTGGACAAGTTACTTAACCTTTCTATGCCTCCTCAATAAAAAAGGGATAATAGAGCATACATCCTGGTGTTATTGAGAGGATTCAATGAGTGCATCCTTGTGAAGCCTTTAGAAGAGAGTCTAGCATCTTAAATAACTTTTAATTCTTACTGGTTCTCTCATAGCTCACCATTTAGCAGCAGAGACACGAACAAATTATGAGACAATGTGATAAGTGCTGAAAGAGAGATATGTGAGATAAGTGTAAAAGAAAACACAGACAAGCAATTAACTCTGTGAAGATGGGAGAAGGAAGGTGAGAGAAAAGGTGGCAGCTGAACTCAGTCTTGAAGGATAATTTTAATTTTATCTACTTGACAAAGTTAGGAAAGCCATTTCAGAGAAAGGAAATAATAAAATGAGCAAACTGTAGAGAGATTTGAAAGCTCATGATGTGTTCAACATAAGGATCCAGTACTAATCAGAGTTTAATGTTGTGTGGCTGGGGCTTAGGTGCCTGGAAGGGGAGGACCAAAATGGCAGAGGGGTTAAAAAGCACAAGACATGGAAGTTTAAGTCCTTATTCTGTCCCTTACTATCTTTATGATCTTGAAAAAAGTTCATTAAACTCTTTGAGTCTCAGTTTGCTTATCTGTAAATGGGGGAGTAAGTAGCAGCAACCACTACTTTTGAAGATTTGCTTTGAAGATTAAAAAATGAGATAATAATAATACCTATTATTAATTACTTACTATTTGCTAAAGACTGTTCTAAACACTTTTCATATATGAACTCATTTGATTATCACAAGAAGTAGATGCTATTATTCTCCATACTTTACAAACGAAGAAACTGAAGCACAGATAAGTTAAGTATTGGGTTGGTCAAAATTTTCGTTTGGGTTTTTCTGTAAGACGTTAGAGAAAACCCCAAGCGAACTTTTTGGCCAACCCAATAGTAATAGGCAAAAGATGGATGTAAAGCACTTAGTACAGCGTGCAGCCCAGAGTGAGCATTCACTAAATATTAGTTATGCTGCTGCTGCTATCGCTATTGTTCATTTTAACAAAATAACTGAAGGTTAGAGATAAATGGGAGCTGAAGTGACTGAGCAGAAACAGAGCTCCAAAAAAAAAAACAGAGCTCCAGCCCTCAGACTTCAGCTCCACCTTGCTGTTCTCCCTTTTTCCACTAAAGGAAGCAAAGAATCGTAAGTAGTCAGTTGCCTAACAGCCCTCTCCACTTTCATGTAGGATCATATTAGCACAGAAACAGAAGAATCCATCTGATCTCTCAAATGAATGTTTAGAAGGACATTGCTCACATTACATCACTCAAATTTTGAAAGCGGACTACACAACTCATACCATGTGGAGAGTTTTACCTACATCTAGCTCATATTCTTCAGTCCTAAATCAGTTTTGTCACATTTTATATAAAGTGGAGATTTTAAGGGATGATTATAGTAAGCTGGGTAAAATCCTTTCAAGGCATCTGTTACCTAGTCTCCCTTTAAAGTCCACCTTTCAGTATCACCATTCCCAGCCACGTCCCAACTACTTATACTTATTTCCCTACACTGAAATCTCTCCAGAGCCTTCTGTAACTCTAGCATTCATAACATTCAAAACTATACATAGTAAACGAATGACTAATTGAGAATATAATGGCAGAGCTACCTCATGAGTCCTGCCCACTTGGCATTCATGCATCCACATGGTCCTCACACTTGTATAACTATTAACTCATAGTCATTGTTTACATGCCTGGTGATCCTTCACTGCATTTTCTAAAGCTGATGTTTTGCCCATTTGAACCCCCCTACATCCATCCCAATTCATCTTCATTCTTTTTATTTGATCTCTTACTTTACCAGTAACTGTACCAAGGAGATTTCATCTTCTAAAGTGACAGCCACTGCCATACCGCCACTCCAGTTTGGTCATGTGTGTGGATCTCAGTAAATACAGTTTCTATTCAATTGTCCTGTGCCATGTGGAAAAGGGTGCCAGCCTGGGTGTCAGGAACTGTGAGCTGTTGACTGCCTATAGGCCAAGGTCAAATCACTTGACCTCTTAGTTCCCTCAAATGTATAATAAAGTGGTTGATCTCTAAAATTCCTCCAGCTTGGACAAATCTATGGTTTGTCCATCTAGGTCAACTGTGTCCCCAGGACATTAATGACATGGTTATTTCTAACAAAGAGAGCTTCCCATGACTGACACTGGCCCACTGAGAGCCATTTCTCACATACAATATTTCAACTAACTAGGTTCCTACCTAAGCAGCTGTAGGTCCAAACTAATCCCAGCTTGTTGATATCAATGCTAGAGAATATCTATAGCATATTAAAATGCTCTTTCACCAGGCTTCTCCTTTATTCATGTGCTAACTTCATAACAACACATTATTTTTTTTTTTAACATTTTTTTAACATCTTTCTTGGAGTATAATTGCTTTACAATGGTGTGTTAGTTTCTGCTTTATAACAAAGTGAATCAGCCATACATATACATATATCACCATATCTCCTCCTTCTTGCATCTCCCTCCCACCCTCCCTATCCCACCCCTCTAGGTGGTCACAAAGCACCGAGCTGATCTCCCTGTGCTATGCGGCTGCTTCCCACTAGCTACCTATTTTACATTTGGTAGTGTATGTCCATGCCACTCTCTCACTTCATCCCAGCTTACCCTTCCACCTCCCCATGTCCTCAAGTCCATTCTCTACATCTGCATCTTTACTCCTGTTCTGCCCCTAGGTTCTTCAGAACCTTTCCTTTTTTTTTTTAGATTCCATATCTATGTGTTAGCACAGGGTATTTGTTTTTCTCTTTCTGACTTACTTCACTCTGTATGACAGACTCTAGATCCATCCACCTCACTACAAATGACTCAATTTCGTTTCTTTTTATGGCTGAGTAATATTCCATTGTATATATATGCCACATCTTCTTTATCCATTCATCTGTCAATGGACACTTAGGTTGCTTCCATGTCCAGGCTATTGTAAATAGTGCAGCATTGAACATTGTGATACATGTCTCTTTTTGAATTATGGTTTTCTCAGGGTATATGCCCACTAGTGGGATTGCTGGGTCATATGGTAGTTCTAGTTTTAGTTTTTTAAGGAACTGCCCTACTGTTCTCCATAGTGGCTGTATCAATTTCATTCCCACCACAGTACACGAGGGTTTCCTTTTCTCCTCACACTCTCCAGCATTTATTGTTTCTAGATTTTTTGATGATGGCCATTCTGACTGGTGTGAGGTGATACCTCATTGTGGTTTTGATTTGTATTTCTCTAATGATTAGTGATGTAGAACATCCTTTCATGTGTTTGTTGGCAATCTGTATATCTTCTTTGGAGAAATGTCTATTTAGGTCTTCTGCCCATTTTTGGATTGGGTTGTCTGTTTTTTTGATATTGAGCTGCATGAGCTGCTTGTATATTTTGGAGATTAATCCTTTGTCAGTTGCTTTGTTTGCAAATATTTTCTCCCATTCTGAGGGTTGTCTTTTCATCTTGTTTATGGTTTCCTTTGTTGTGCAAAAGCTTTGAAGTTTCATGTGGGTCCCATTTGTTTATTTATTTTATTTCCATTTCTCTAAGAGGTGGGTCAAAAAGGATCTTGCTGTGATTTATGTCATACAGTGTTCTTCCTATGTTTTCCTCTAAGAGTTTTATAGTGTCTGGCCTTACATTTAGGTCTTTAATCCATTTTGAGTTTATTTTTGTGTATGGTGGTAGGGAGTGTTCTAATTTCATTCTTTTACATGTAGCTGTCCAGTTTTCCTGGCACCACCTATTGAAGAGGCTGTCTTTTCTCCACTGTATATTCTTGTCTCCTTTATCAAAGATAAGGTGACCATATGTGCATGGGTTTATCTCTGGGCTTTCTATCCTGTTCCATTGATCTATATTTCTGTTTTTGTGCCAGAACCATACTGTCTTGATTGTAGCTTTGTAGTGTAGTCTGAAGTCTGGGAGCCTGATTCCTCCAGCTCCGTTTTTCATTCTCAAGATTGCTTTGGCTATTTGGAGTCTTTTGTGTGTCCATAAAATTTGTAAAGTTTTTTGTTCCAGTTCTGGGGAAAATGCCATTGGTAGTTTGATGGGGATTGCACTGAATCTGTAGATTGCTTTGGATAGTACAGTCATTTTCACAATGTTGATTATTCCAATCCAAGGACATGGTATATCTCTCCATCTGTTTGTAACGTCTTCAATTTCTTTAATCAGTTTTCTGCAGTAGTTTTCTGAGTACAGGTCTTTTACCTCCTTAGGTAGGTTTATTCCTAAGTATTTTATTCTTTTTGTTGCAATGGTAAATGGGATTGTTTCCTTAGTTTCTCTTTCTGATCTTTCGTTGTCAGTGTATAGGAATGCAAGAGATTTCTGTGCATTAATTTTGTATCCTGCTACTCTTCCAAATTCATTGATTAGCTCTAGTAGGTTTCTGGTAGCATCCTTAGGATTCTCTAGGTATGGTATCATGTCATCAGCAAACAGTAACAGTTTTACTTCTTCTTTAATGACTTGGATTTTTAAATTTCTTTTTCTCCTCTGATTGCTACGGCTAAAACTTTCAAAACCATGTTGAACAATAGTGGTGAGAGTGGACACCCTTCTCTTGTTCCTAATCTTAGAGGAAATGGTTTCAGTTTTTCACCATTGAGAAAGATGTTGGCTGTGGCCTTTATTAGGTTGAGGTAGGTTCCCTCTATGCCTACTTTTTGGAAAGTTTTTATCATAAATAGGTGTTGAATTTTGTCAAAAGCTTTTTCTGCATCTACTGAGATGATCATACGGTTTTTATCCTTAAATTTGTTAGTATGGTGTATCATTTTGATTGATTTATTTGCATATATTGAAGAATCCTTGCATTCCTGGGATAAAATCCCCCTCATCATGGTGTATGATCCTTTAATGTGCTGTTGGATTCTTTCTGCTAGTATTTTGTTGAGGATTTTTGCATCTATGTTCATCAGTGATATTGGCCTGTAGTTTTCTTTTTTTGTGACATCTTGTCTGGTGTTGGTATCAGGGTGATGGTGGGCTCATAGAATGAGTTTGGGAGTGTTCCTCCCTCTGCTATATTTTGGAAGAGTTTGAGAAGGATGGGTGTCAACTCTTCTCTAAATGTTTGATAGAATTCACCTGTGAAGCCATCTGGTCCTGGGCTTCTGTTTGTTGGAAGATTTTTAATCACAGTTTCAATTTCAGTGCTTGTGACTGGTCTGTTCATATTTTCTATTTCTTCCTGGTTCAGTCTTGGAAGGTTGTACTTTTCTAGGAATTTGTCCATTCCTTCCAGGTTGTCCATTTTATTGGCATATAGTTGCTTGTAGTAATCTCTCGTGATCCTTTGTATTTCTGCCATGTCAGTTGTTACTTCTCCTTTTTAATTTCTAATTCTGTTGATTTGAGTCTGCTTCCTTTTTTTCCTGATGAGTCTGGCTAATGGTTTATCAATTTTGTTTATCTTCTCAAAGAACCAGCTTTTAGTTTTATTGATCTTTGCTATTGTTTCCTTCATTTCTTTTTCATTTATTTCTGATCTGATCTTTATGATTTCTTTTCATCTGCTAACTTTGGGGTTTTTTGTTCTTCTTTCTCTAATTGCTTTAGGTGTAAGGTTAGGTTGTGTATTTGAGATGTTTCTTGTTTCTTAAGGTAGGAATGTATTGCTATAAACTTCCCTCTTAGAACTGCTTTTGCTGCATCCCATAGGTTTTGGGTCATCGTGTTTTCCTTGTCATTTGTTTCTAGGTATTTTTTGATTTCCTCTTTGATTTCTTCAGTGATCTCTTGGTTATTAAGCAGTGTATTGTTTAGCCTCCATGTGTTTGTATTTTTTACAGATTTCTTCCTGTAATTGATATCTAGTCTCATAGCATTGTGGTCAGAAAAGATATTTGATATGATTTCAATTTTCTTAGATTTACCAAGGCTTGATTTGTGACCCAAGATATGATCTATTCTGAAGAATGTTCCACGAGCACTTGAGAAGAAAGTGTATTCTGTTGTTTTTGGATGGAATGCCCTATAAATATTAATTAAGTCCATCTCGTTTAATGTACTAAAGCTTGTGTTTCATTATTTATTTTCATTTTGGATGATGTGTCCATTGATGAAAGTGTTAAAGTCCTCTACTATGATTGTGTTACTGTCGATTTCCTCTTTTACGGCTGTTAGCATTTGCCTTATGTATTGAGGTCCTCCTATGTTGGGTGCATAAATATTTACAACTGTTATATCTTCTTCTTGGATTGATCCCTTGATCATTATGTCTTCTTCGTCTCTTGTAATAGTCTTTATTTTAAAGTCTATTTTGTCTGATACGAGTACTGCTCCTCCAGCTATCTTTTGATTTCCATTTGCATGGAATATCTTTTTCCATCCCCTCACTTGCAGTCTGTCTGTGTCCCTAGGTCTGAAGGGGGTCTCTTGTAGACAGCATATATCGGATCTTGTTTTTGTATCCATTCAGCCAATCTGTATCTTTTGGTTGTAGCATTTAATCCATTTACATTTAAGGTAATTATCAATATGTATGTTCCTATTACCATTTTCTTAATTGTTTCGGATTTGTTTTCGTAGGTCTTTTCCCTCTCTTGTGTTTCCTGCCTAGAGAAGTTCCTTTAGCATTTGTTGTAAAGCTGGTTTGGTGGTGCTGAATTCTCTTAACTTATGCTTGTCTATAAAGGTATTAATTTCTCCGTCGAATCTGAATGATCCTTGCTGCGTAGAGTAACCTTGGTTGTAGGTTTTTCCCTTTCATCACTTTAAATATGTCCTGCCACTCCCTTCTGTCTTGCAGAGTTTCTGCTGAAAGATCAGCTGTTAACCTTATGCTGATTCCCTTGTATGTTATTTGTCATTTTTCCCTTGCCGCTTTTAATATTTTTCGTTGTACTTTTGATAGTTTGATTAATATGTGTCTTGGCACGTTTCTCCTTGGATTTATCCTGTATGGGACTCTCTGCGCTTCTTGGACTTGGGTGGCTACACCCTTTCCCATGTTAGGGAAGTTTTCAACTATAACCTCCTCAAATATTTTCTCAGTCCCTTTCTTTTTCTCTTCTTCTTCTGGGACCCCTATTATTCAAATGTTGGTGTGTTTAATATTGTCCCAGAAGTCTCTGCGACTGTCCTCAATTCTTTTCATTCTTTATTCTCCTCTGTGGCAGTATTTCCACTATTTTATCTTTCAGGTCGTTTATCCGTTCCTCTGCATCAGTTATTCTGCTATTGATTCCTTCTAGAGAATTTTTAATTTCATTTATTGTGTTGTTCATCATTGTTTGTTTGCTGTTTAGTTCTCCTAGGTCCTTTAGTTCTTCTAGGTCCTTCTTCTAGGTGTAAAAAATACAACGTTTCTTTTATTTGTTCCATTCTATTTTCAAGATTTTGGATCATCTTTTCTATCATTACTCTGAATTCTTTTTTAGGTAGACTGCCTATTTCCTCTTCATTGGTTTGGTCTGGTGGGTTTTTACCTTGCTCCTTCATCTGCTACATATTTCTCGGTCTTCTCATTCCATTTAACTTACTGTGTTTGGGGTCTCCTTTTCGCAGGCTGCACATTTGTAGTTCCTGTTGTTTTTGGTGTCTGCACCCAGTGGGTGAGGTTGGTTCAAGGGCTTGTGTAGGCTTCCTGGTGGAGGGGACTGGTGCCTGTGTTCTGGTGTGTGGGGCTGGATCTTGTCCTTCTGTTGGTCAGGGCCATGTCCAGTGCTGTGTTTTGGGGTATCTGTGAACTTAGGATGACTTCAGGCAGTCTTTCTGCTAATGGGTGGGCTTGTGTTCCTGTCTTGCTAGTTGTTTGGCATGGGATGTCCAGCACTGGAGCTTGCTGGCCATTGGCTGGAGCTGGGTCTTAGTGTTGAGACAGAGATGTCTGGGAGAGCTCTCGCTGATTGATATAATGTGGGGCTGGGAGGTCTCTGGTGGTCCAGTGTCCTGGACTTGGCTTTCCCAGCTTGGAGGCTCAGGCCTGACACCCAGCCAGAGCACTAAGACCCTGCCAGCCACATGGCTCAAAAGAAAAAGAAAGAAAAGTAAAGAAAAAAAAAAACAACAGATAGAACCCCAAACCTAATAGTAGAAGCAAAACTAAACAGAGAAAATCACACAAAGAAACATACACACACACACTCATAAAAAAGCAAAAAAAAAAAAAAGAATGATCAGAACCCTAGGACAAATGGTATAAGAAAACCTAAACAGACAAATCGCACAAAGAAACATACACATACACACTCACAAAAAGAGAAAAAATGGAAGAAAACAGAATTTAAAAATTTATAAAACAATAATAAAATTTTAAAAAATAAAAAAAAGAAGAGAGTAACCAGACCAATAAACAAATCCACCAATGAAAACAAGCACTAAAAACTAAACCAAGATAAACATAAAAACCAGAAACAAATCAGACACAGAAAGCAAGCCCCAAGTCTACAGTTGCTCTCAATGTCCACTGCCTCAATTTTGGGAACGTTTGTTGTCCATTCCGGTATTCCAGAGATGGAGAGTTCATCAAGTTGATTGTGGGGATTTAATCCACTGCTCCTGAGGCTGCACAGAGAAATTTCCCTTTCTCTTCTTTGTTCACACAGCTTCTGGGGTTCAGCTCTGGTTTTGGCCCCACCTCTGCGTGTAGGTTGCCCTCAGGCTTCTGTTCCCATCCAGACAGGACGGGGTTAAAGAAGCGGCTGATTAGGGCTCTCTTGCTCACTCAGGCCATGGAGAGTGAGGGGTACGGTAGTCATAATCGGAATGCGCGGCGAGCCTGCAGTGGCAGAGGCCAGCGTGACACTGCAACAGCCTGAAGCATGCCATGTGTTCTCCCAGGGAAGTTGTCCCTGGATCTCAGGACCCTGGCAGTGGTGTACTGCACAGGTTCCTGGGAGGGTGTGGGTAGTGACCTGTGCTTGCACACAGGATTTTTGGTGGCAGCGGCGTCAGCATTAGCGTTTCATGCCCATCTCTGGGGTCTGAGCTGATAGCTGTGGCTTGTGCCCATCTCTGGAGCTTGCTTAGGTGGTGCTCTGCCTTCTGTGGGAGCACGGAGCAGGAACCCCTCTCCTCGCACACCCCGAAACAATTGTCTCTTGCCTCTTCAACAGCTCCAGACTTTTTCTCTGACTCCCTCCCAGCTAGCTGTGGCGCACTAGCCCCCTTCAGGCTGTGTTCATGCAGCCAACCCCAGTCCTCTCCCTGGGGTCTGACCTCCAAAGCCCGAGCCTCAGCTCCCAGCCCTCACCTGCCCCAGCAGGTGAGTAGACAAGCGTCTCAGGTTGGTGAGTGCTGGTCAGCACCGATCCTCTGTGCGGGAATCTCTCCACTTTGCCCTCTGCACCCCTGTGGCTGCGCTCTCCTCCGTGGCTCTGAAGCTTTCCCCCCACCCACCCCCCATCCCTCCCAGTGAAGGGGCTTCCTAGTGTGTGGAAACTTTTCCTCCTTCACAGCTCCCTCCCAGAGGTGCAGGTCCCATCCTTATTCTTTTGTCTCTGTTTTTTTCTTTTTTCTTTTGCCCTACCCAGGTACATGGGGAGTTTCTTGCCTTTTGGGAAGTCTGAGGTCTTCTGCCAGCATTCAGTAGGTGTTCTGTAGGAGTTGTTCCACATGTAGACATGTTTTTTATGTATTTGTGGGGAGGAAGGTGATCTCCATGTCTTACTCCTCCGCCATCTTGAAGGTCTCCCATAATAGCACTTTTAATTTTAATCAGACAGACTTGATGCTCTGCTTCCATTTCAAATGACCAAATTATGGATATCTGTGCCCTGTTATTCTTTTTTATGTTCTATTCTCAATTATAACTAATTCATAGATTTCTTTTAGAGGCTACTACATTTGTTTCAAGTTCCTGTTTCAAATCTATGAAGCTTAAAATTTAGGAAGACATTTTACTATACCACCACAGTTTGCAATTCAGAATAATCCATCTCTGAACATGCTTACTTAATAAGCATCTACTGTGTACAATGAGTTGTACTGTATGCTTTAAAAACCTTTTAATTGAATCTAGTATGGCTGAGGTTTTAGTCTTAAAGACTTGTGAAATGAACACAAATCTAGTTTTCTTTTTGTAGTTGTTTTTGCTATGCTTTACATGCATAAAAACACTGGCTTTTAAGTTCAACCCAGTACAAAAGTGTTTTGCTATTATTTTTAATCACACTCTAGGCTTACGTTTAAATGGCTATAATTAACTGTGCATTTAAATTTACAATTTCTGATTTTCAGCAACAAAATGATTTAGTTATACATCATTTTTATATATTTTGAGTCTAGTGGCTCGACTTTTAAGAGAATGAACTAGGAAAAAATATTATGCTTATCATGGTAGTAACTTTTTAGCTACTAATAAAGGATTTGGTAGGTAGCATGGGAAAATATTCATGCATGCTAGAATTCATAATTCAGGGAAACAAATGTTCCCATTTTTACATGGCCCTGATACACCCAACTTGCACTAGGAATTCTGTACAATTATTGCATCAGTGCTTTTAGATATGATGCCACTCAGTTCCCTGATGCAGAAAGAACCTGTATTCTTCTCTGTGGTGCTATTATTTGTTATGCCTGGAAGGTCTTGAGCATTTTCTGCAGTGCCAGAGCCCCAGTGGTTTGTATTTCCATCATGGGCATGAAAAACTATCATTTTTAGGAAGAAAAATAGTAACAGAGAAAGACATTTCTTACTACATTGACTTTTGCTGAGGAATATTTGTTCTCTGTTATAATTTTAAGACCAGCTTAAATTTTATGTACATGATAAAATAGATCTTCATAAATATTCAACCAAGAACTATTCTATTTTCAGTCAACTAAAACTATACTTATATTGATAATCATGATCAGTTATAGAGTGTTCATTATAATGAACGGGGGAAATATAAATAAAATTCCAGACCCAATTTTCTCCTTAGATATTTATGACAGAAGACAGAAAAATATAGTTAAGTACATTTCACTATTAGTAGCAGAAACAAGATGTAGCAGGACATATGTACATAATCACCAAAAAGAAGATACTTAAGAAGTGATAGAGAATGACAAAGTTGTTCCAGTGATGTGAACTAGTGACACTAGGGAAAAAAACCTTCACCTGTAGGAAAGTTAGAAAAGTTTGAAAGTAATAGGAAAAATGGATGGGGCTAATATTTTAAGCAGTTTAGAATTTGACCTTACTTTAAAGAACTTTCAATGTCTCTCTATTGTGTACATAAGACCAAGTTCAAACCCCATTATAAGACATTTTATGATATAGCACTGTTGTCATTTATCCATATTCTTCTCTTTTTCTTTTCTATTTTCCATTCCTTATCAACACCATATAAACATATACACACACACACACACACACACACCTCCTCCAATATATAGGCACGCACTTCTCTTTCTCCCTCAGGCTATCCAACCCAATCCATAGGCCCACTCAAGTTCCATCTTTGATCACTTTGACCCACGTTAACTTCTCATTTCTCCAAGGCCTAGGTTATATGTGATCTGTGTGTGGTTTTACATGATATGATGCTGTTCTCTATTGCTTCAGATTTCTCTAGTAAGACTGTAAGCTCGTGGGCCTTGTCATCTACCTATTTTCCACCCCCACAAAGTACGCTAGTTTACTACTAGGTGATAAATAAATGCTTAAAAAGTAGAAATATTATTTGCATATAAGGACAGAAGAGCAAAAATAGTAATTTTGGAAATTTTTAAATTAGAAATATTTTTGCCTTGTCCCAGTTAAGAAGTTAACTCAAATATTATTTCCAAAACAGGCAGAGAGAAAGAGAGAGAGAATCTGTAATCAAAATCTAGATAATCCTGCCCTCTCCTTTGTAAAGGAATATGCTACTAATCTTTTAATGGCAAATGAACTTTAAAGTTTTCATTAGTAGTGATGAATTTTGAACTATCATACTTTCTCACTTGGCTTCCTTGTGATCAGTTTCAGACAAATGTCCTACATAATCCGAAAGGCTATGTGACGTTTTATTTATAACAGCTCTGCAATTTTAACATTAAGATGCTAGGCAATATTGAAGCTACATGTTCAAATTTTTAAAAACATTTTTATATTGGAACATTCTTCACATTGGACAATATTCAGAGGTGGTCACATTGTGTTAATCAAGGATATCTCTTAATCTATTCTTCAATAAGGACTTAGACTTTAATAATCACATCATGACTACAAAAACAGCATCATTTAGAAATCAATTAAGCTATAGTGGAATAAGGCACACAGATGCATTTTACATCACTAAGAACAAGAGTTAGGCTTATCAAGTATAAATAAATATTGTTTTAATATCAGTATTTTTCCCCAATAATTAAAATAAATTGTAAAATATATTCTAGAGTAACCCAATTTTTACCAGATGATTCAAATGCCATGATTGAAAAATCTCTTTGAAATGCCATTAAGAATATGACCCTGGACTTCCCTGGTGGCACAGTAGTTAAGAATCTGCCTGCCAATGCAAGGGACATGGGTTTGATCCCTGGTCCGGGAATATCCCACATGCCGCAGAGCAACTAAGCCCGTGCACCACAACTACTGAGCCTGCGCTCTACAGCCCGTGCACCACAACTACTGAGCCTGCGCTCTACAGCCCGTGAGCCACAACTACTGAGCCAGCACACCACAACTACTGAAGCCCGCACACCTAGAGCCCGTGCTCTGCAACAAGAGAAGCCACCACAATGAGAAGCATGCACACCGCAATAAAGAGTAGCTCCCGCTCACTGCAACTAGAGAAAGCCCGTATGCAGCAACAAAGACCCAATGCAGCCAAAAATAATAAAAATAAATAATAAATAAATAAATAAAATAAAGGAAACTTAGACTTAAAAAAAAAAGAATATAACCCTACAATTTTATAATACATTTTTTATGTGCTAAGAATATTAACCTTCTAATAGCAACTGAATTTTTAATGTATATTCAAGTCCACTTTAGAATAATTTTGTTTCATTTCAAATATAGACTGTTAACAACAACATAAATGCTGTTGACTTTGGTATATGAGGGCACTTATCATTTTATTAAATCAGTTATCATGATCATAGTTATTTTACATCAAAATAAGTGGAGACAATTTGGGTGTCAGTTGGACATAAGAGTAAGAGAAGCCTGAAATCTCAATAGTTTGTTAGAGAAATGAACACTCTGGGTATTAATCAGTGAAAAATAAAAATGGATGGTTGGATTTCTTGATTTTACAACTATTTAAAAGAAAAAGGGAAATGGGTATATATCTGTATAAACCCATTCCTACAGCTAATACCTTTTTTAAAAACAAAAAACTGAAACTTTCAGTTCAGTGGTTCTCCTGAAAGTTAAGTAACTGTAAGAATCAGGGACAAATAATTAAAAGCCTTTATTCTGTTAACCCAGAAAAACTACAAGTAATGACTTTCTCTATTCAGCTAACTGAACTTGGCTTATGGTTTATTTCTGAAAGAGAGATCATAAAGAAGATTGTTTAATGATTATAAATCAATGTTCAAGAGAATTCATTTACTCATTCAACAAACATTTATGCACCACCTACTATGTTCCACTGTATTCAGTACAATGATACAATAGTGAATAAAACAAAGACACACTATCCACTTCGACTGCAAGGTAGTCAAGTAAGTTTTAATTTTTGAAACTTTAACAAGCCAGCACAAAAGTAAGTGTAAGATGAGGGAGAAACTGGATTCTTTGAAAAGCAGAAGAAATTTACAATCACCTGTTATTTCTCTAGGGCCAGCTCTACTTCTCCCACTCCACAATTCATCTGCCATCCTTTCATAAAATGGCTAAAGACTAATACCAGCCTGACTCCATCATGTCAATGATAAACAAATCAGCAATAATAAGAAATGCTTTTTGGGTCAAGAGATTCAAATGATTGTTTTGAGTGACCACAACCAATACAAAAATTTCCCTATTGAATTTGCTTTTAAAAAATGCATGCTTCTATTTTGCACAAATTTCTATTGCTTTCACTCTGAATTTCTACACTATTTCGAAACTTATAGCAAGCATTATTTTTGAGAAATTCAGATACAGTTACACTGCGTCACAACAAAAGAAGGCAAATGAAAAATGCAATTTCCTATTTCTCTTCCCTCATCACCACTGTACAGACTTGAAATTGCTAGATGCTTCCTCTTTCTAAAAGATATACTGTAAAATTAAGATTTTCAAGGTTATTGTGGTACAAGGGATTTGAATAAAACCATGTGTGAATGGATGCCCACCAAAGGGCAAATCAGGGGCCACAAAACCAAGGCTGCCCACCCCACACTGCCCTCAGGATTCCAATGACTCAGTCTCATGAACCAACCAAAATAACAGAAGAGAAGACACAAAACAATGGTCATGATTTCTGCTGATGAAATAAATGGCATTGTGGGATGAATAATACAAACAGCTGTTTTAAGTCTATGGAAATAAAAAGGCATTTCTAAGGCATAAATGTCACAACAGGGATGAGTTAATGGGAAAATGGAGTCTGAAAGGCTCTGAAGAGGACAGACCTAATTGTGTCTAAGTTTATGAGTCTGATGAATATTCCTAGGCAATAATATCACAACAGATTGAATTCTTATTATAGCACATCACATTGTTTCAGTGAAATGAAAGGAATTACAAATCACTGGATAGAGTGAAATTTCAGGGGAGCCAGAAGTATTTTGTTGACTATCCTGAAAGCCTTCTCGAAAGAAATTTACGTCTTTTAGTTTCTATGTTATCAACTGACAGCATGTCATTGGTTTGTTTATAAGTCTAGAACAAAAAAATTCGATGGGAAAAAAGGTTAATTAAACTATTCATAGGTATTATGTAGCCAAAAATGTGTGTGTACTATTTATATTTTTTACTTTTAAATTGATTATACTGGCATATTTTAGAAATAACAAGAATATTTCTTTCTAAGTATCATAATATGACAAAAAGTGCAGTTCTAACTAAGAGTCAGAAGACCTGAATTCAATTCTAATTCAATGCCGCTGACAACCTACTGAGAGACCCAGCCAATGTCATCAATCTTTCTTGACTTCAGTCTCATCATTCTTAAAATGACCTCTGAGACAAACTCTTTCTGTTCTCAGAGTCAGTTTCTTCCACCGTTTAAACTATGCTTTTTTATTCTACTAAGACTATCATGATGAAATTTTAATTCATACACACTGCATTGTTTCTTTCAAGTGGATTAAAGAATAATGGATTTATATAATAACAATAAACTCTAGTTCCATAAATAGCACCCAAATGGTCTAAAAGAATTATGGAGAATCTGCCCTACACACATAAAACCCTCAGCATGTAGAAAGGAACTTTAAACAATTATATATCCTGAAAGTTATACAAGCTATAAAATGACTGAGGAGAAAATATTTTTTGATGTTAGGAAGAAAGATAATATGTCATTTTGATACTTTGAAGGAGATAGGTCTGAGAATGACTGAAATAATACATTAGATGGATGGGACATGAGATGCATCCAGATTCAGATCCTATGGGTACTTGGAAAGTAGAAACCAGGTATTATTTTATTTATGGTTCTAGGAACCAAATAGTGGCAGAAAGTAACAGTGTGCAATGAAATCTCAAGAGAACTTAGATAGCTTAAAAATAATTGCAGCTTTAGAAGGTACCTGTAGCTTGAAATCAATGAAAAAGTTATGTTATTGACGCACAGAGAGCAGAGCTAATGAAGGTAAAGGCGCTTGTACATTGGACAACAGCTGGTTAAGACTAACGATACACAGAGTAGATGACCATCTACAGTGTGCAATTTGAGGCCACAAGATTCTTTCTCTCAAAATAATTTTTTCCACTTACTTGGCCTGAAATTCCTGCCCTTCAAGAGAAGTAGCCTCCAGAAGGACACTGTTAAGTTGTACATGTGTGACACTGGAGATTTGAGGAGGCCCCATGTCCCATCCCATTTTCTCCCAAACTTCCAAGAGACCTTGTTCTATCAATCACCACCACTCCACTCCCGGAACTTGACCTTTCTGCTGTCTTCTTATATTCAGCATTTAAATACATTCATGACTCTGCTGCCTCTAGTAAAAGGGGGAAACTCCTCTCAATTCTGTATCTCCCTCCAGTTACCATGCCACCTCACCTTTCCACAATCAAATATCATCTTCTATTCATTTCTCCATCCATGACAGCCAGATTTCCTTCACCATTTCTATTCCCAAGGTAACCAATAATGTCCTGGCTCCTAATCCAGAGACACTTCTTCGTCCTTAGATTGCCCGATTTCTCAGCACCATCTGACACAGTTTACCATTCTGCCCTTCTTATTATGCTCTTTCCTTGGCCTTCAAAATATCATAAGCATCTGGTTTTCCTCTTACTTCTCTGACCACGCTCTTTCAGTCTCCTCTGCAGTTTCCACTTCTTCCTTAAATGTTGTTTTTGATCCTTAAAGTGCTACCCTAGGCCTTTCATGCCTCTCTCTTAACACTCTCTCCTTGGGAAATCTCATACCATAGACATAACAATGGTAATCAACTATATTAGGGCCACTATTAACTATTTCAGTACCTTTGTACAGACTAGAAAAAGATATTCCTCCCTGCTTACACCTGCCAGACAGAGGTTATAATAAATATGCAAATCTACTATGTCTATGATATTAATGGTATCACCTTAGGTGTGGCACCTTTGTGATATGCACAACTCATACAAAAATGTATGGGGGAGGAGCTTCAAGATGGTGGAAGAGTAAGAAGTGGAGATCAATAACCAACCAAGATGGCAGAGTAGAAGGATGTGCTCTCACACCCTCTTGTGAGAACGCCAGAGTCACGGCTAGCTGCTGGACAATCATCGACAAGAGGACACTGGAGCTGACCAGAAAGGGTACCCAAATCCAAAGACAAAGGAGAAGCCACAATGAGATGGTAGGAGGAGTGCAATCACAGTAAAATCAAATGCCGAAACTGCTGGGTGGGTGACTCACAGAATGGAGAACATTTACACCACAGAACTCCACCCACTGGAGTGAAGGTTCTGAGCCCCATGTCAGGCTTCCAAACCTGGGGGTCCGGCAACGGGAGGAGAAATTCCTAGAGAATCTGACTTTGAAGGCTAGTGGGATTTCACTGCAGGACTTCAACAGGACTGGGGGAAACAGAGACTCCACCCTTGGAGGGCACATAGAAAGTAGTGTGAGCATCGGGACCCAGGGGAAAGAGCAGTGACCCCAGGGGAGACTGAGCCAGACCTACCTTCTAGTGTTGGAGGGTCTCCTGCGGAGGCAGGGGGTGGCTGTGGCTCACCGTGGGGATGAGGACACTGACGGCTGAGGTTCTGGGGGGTGCTCCTTGGCGTTAGGCCTCCCAGAGTCTGTCACTGGCCCCACCAAACAGCCGAGGTAGGCTCCAGTGTTGTGTTGCCTCAGGTCAAACAACCAACAGGGAGGAAACCCAGCCCCACCCATCAGCAGTCAAGAGGATTAAAGTTTTACTGAGCTCTGCCCACCAGAGCAACAGTCAGCTCTACCCACCACTGGTCCCTCCCATCAGGAAACTTACACAAGCCTCTTAGATAGCCTCATCCACCAGAGGGCAGACAGCCGAGGCAAAAACAACTACAATCCTGCAGCCTGTGGAAAAAAAAACACATTCACAGAAAAACAGACAAGATGAAAAGGCAGAGGGCTATGTACCAGATGAAGGAACAAAATAAAACCCCAGAAAAACAACTAAATGAAGTGGAGATAAGCAACCTTCCAGAAAAAGAATTCAAAATAATGACAGTGAAGATGATCCAGGACCTCAGAATAAGAATGGAGGCAAAGATCAAGAAGATGCAAGAAATGTTTAACAAACACCTAGAAGAATTAAAGAACAAACAAACAGAGATGAACAATACAATAACTGAAATGAAAACTACAGTAGAAGGAATCAATAGCAGAATAACTGAGGCAGAAGAACGGATAAGTGACCTGGAAGACAGAATGGTGGAATTCACTGCTGCAGAACAGAATAAAGAGAAAATAATGAAAAGAAATGAAGACAGCCTAAGAGACCTCTGGGACAACATTAAACGCAACAACATTCGCATTATAGGGGTCCCAGAAGAAGAAGAGAGAGAGAAAGGATCCGAGAAAATATTTGAACAGATTATAGTCAAAAACTTCCCTCACATGGGAAAGTAAATAGACACCCAAGTCCAGGAAGCGTAGCAAGTCCCATACAGGATAAACCCAAGGAGAAACAGGCCGAGACACATAGTAATCAAATTGGAAAAAATAGAGACAAACAAAAATTATTCAAAGCAGCAAGGGAAAAATGACAAATAATATACAAGGGAACTCCCATAAGGTTAACAGCTGATTTCTCAGCAGAAAATCTACAAGCCAGAAGGGGGTGGCATGATATACTTAAAGCGATGAACGGGAAGAACCTACAACCAAGATTACTCCACCTGGCAAGAATCTCATTCAGATTCGATGGAGAAGTCAAAAGCTTTACAGACAAGCAAAAGCTAAGAGAATTCAGCACCACAAAACCAGCTCTACAACAAATGCTAAAGGAACTTCTCTAAGTGGGAAACACAGAGAAGAAAAGGACCTACAAAAACAAACTGAAAACAATTAAGAAAATGGTCATAGGAACATACATATCGATAATTACCTTAAACGTGAATGGATTAAATGCTCCAACCAAAAGACACAGCCTTGCTGAATGGATAAAAAAACAAGACCCATATATATGCTGTCTACAAGAAACCCACTTCAGACCTAGGGACACATACGGACTGAAACTGAGGGGATGGAAAAAGATATTCCATGCAAATGGAAATCAAAAGAAAGCTGGAGTAGCAATACTCATATCAAATATAAATAGACTTAAAAATAAAGAATGTTACAAGAGACAGGGAAGAACCCTACATAATGATCAAGGGATCAATCCAAGAAGAAGATATAACAACTATAAATATATATGCACCCAACATAGGAGCACCTCAATACATACGGCAACTGCTAACAGCTATAAAAGAGGAAATCGACAGTAACACAATAATAGTAGGGGACATTAACACCTCACTTACACCAATGGACAGACCATCCAAAATGAAAATAAATAAGGAAACAGAAGCTTTAAATGACACAATAGACCAGATAGATTTAATTGATATTTATAGGACATTCCATCCAAAAACAGCAGATTACATTTTCTTCTCAAGTGCGCATGGAACATTCTCCAGGATAGATCACATCTTGGGTCATGAATCAAGCCTCAGTAAATTTAACAAAAGTGAAATCATATGAGGCATCTTTTCTGACCACAATGCTATGAGACTAGAAATGAATTACAGGGAAAAAAAGATAAAAAACACAAACACATGGAGGCTACACAATACAGTACTAAATAACCAAGAGATCACTGAAGAAATCAAAGAGGAAATAAAAAAATACCTAGAGACAAATGACAATGAAAACACGACGATCCAAAACCTATGGAATGCAGCAAAAGCAGTTCTAAGAGGGAAGTTTACAGCTATACAAGCCTACCTCAAGAAACAAGAAAAATCTCAAATAAACAATCTAACCTTACAACTAAAGGAACTAGAGAAAGAAGGACAAACAAAACCCAAAGTTAGCAGAAGGAAAGAAATCATAAAGATCAGAGCAGAAATAAATGAAATAGAAACAAAGAAAACAATAGCAAAGATCAATAAAACTAAAAGCTGGTTCTTTGAGAAGATAAACAAAATTGATAAACCATTAGCCAGACTCATCAAGAAAAAGAGGGAGAGGACTCAAATCAATAAAATTAGAAATGAAAAAGGAGAAGTTACAAGAGACACCGCAGAAATACAAAGCATCCTAAGAGACTGCTACAAACAACTCTAGGCCAATAAAATGGACAACCTGGAAGAAATGGACAAATTCTTAGAAAGATATAACCTTCTAAGACTGAACCAGGAAGGAATAGAAAATATGAACAGACCAATCACAAGTAATGAAATTGAAACTGTGATTAAAAATCTTCTAACAAACAAGAGTCCAGGACCAGATGGCTTCACAGGTGAATTCTATCAAACATTTAGAGAAGAGCTAACACCCATCCTTCTCAAACTCTTCCAAAAAACTGTATAGGAAGGAACACTCCCAAACTCATTCTATGAGGCCACCATCACCCTGATATCAAAACCAGACAAAGATACTACAAAAAAACGAAATTACAGACCAATAGCACTGATGAATATAGATGCAAAAATCCTCAACAAAATACTAGCAAGCAGAATCCGACAACACATTAAAAGGATCATAGACAGTTACAGAAAGATAGAGAAGATGAAAAGGCAGAGGGCTATGTACCAGATGAAGGAACAAAAAAAACCCCAGAAAAACAACTAAATGAAGTGGAGATAGGCAACCTTCCAGAAAAAGAATTCAGAATAATGATAGTGAAGATGATCCAGGACCTCGGAATAAGAATGGAGGCAAAGATTGAGAAGATGCAAGAAATGATTAACAAAGACCTAGAAGAATTAAAGAACAAACAAACAGAGATGACCAATACAATAACTGAAATGAAAACTACACTAGAAGGAATCAATAGCAGAATAACTGAGGCAGAAGAACGGATAAGTGACCTGGAAGACAGAATGGTGGAATTCACTGCTGCAGAACAGACTAAAGAAAAAAGAATGAAAAGAAATGAAGACAGCCTAAGAGACCTCTGGGACAACATTAAATGCAACAACATTCGCATTATAGGGGTCCCAGAAGGAGAAGAGAGAGAGAAAGGACCAGAGAAAATATTTGAAGAGATTATAGTCGAAAACTTCCCTAACATGGGAAAGGAAATAGCCACCCAAGTCCAGGAAGCACAGAGAGTCCCATACAGGATAAACCCAAGGAGAAACACGCCGAGACACATAGTAATCAAAGTGGCAAAAGTTAAAGACAAAGAAAAATTATTGAAAGCAGCAAGGGAAAAACGACAAATAACATACAAGGGAACTCCCATAAGGTTAACAGCTGATTTCTCAGCAGAAACTCTGCAAGCCAGAAGGGAGTGGCATGATATACTTAAAGTGATGAAAGGGAAGAACCTACAACCAAGATTACTCTACCCGGCAAGGATCTCATTTAGATTTGATGGAGAAATCAAAAGCTTTGCAGACAAGCAAAAGCTAAGAGAATTCAGCACCACCAAACCAGCTCTACAACAAATGCTAAAGGAACTTCTCTAAGTGGGAAACACAAGAGAAGAAAAGGACCTACAAAAACAAACCCAAAACAATTAAGAAAATGGTCATAGGAACATACATATCGATAATTACCTTAAACGTGAATGGATTAAATGCCCCAACCAAAAGACATAGACTGGCTGAATGGATACAAAAACAAGACCCATATATATGCTGTCTACAAGAGACCCACTTTAGACCTAGGGACACATACAGACTGAAAGTGAGGGGATGGAAAAAGATATTCCATGCAAATGGAAATCAAAAGAAAGCTGGAGTAGCTATACTCATATCAGATAAAATAGACTTTAAAATAAAGAATGTTACAAGAGACAAGGAAGGACACTACATAATGATCCAGGGATCAATCCAAGAAGAAGATATAACAATTATAAATATATATGCACCCAACATAGGAGCACCTCAATACATAAGGCAACTGCTAACAGCTATAAAAGAGGAAATCGACAGTAACACAGTCATAGTGGGGGACTTTAACACCTCACTTACACCAATGGACAGATCATCCAAAATGAAAATAAATAAGGAAACAGAAGCTTTAAATGACACAATAGACCAGATAGATTTACTTGATATATATAGGACATTCCATCCAAAAACAGCAGATTACACGTTCTTCTCAAGTGCGCACGGAACATTCTCCAGGATAGATCACATCTTGGGTCACAAATCAAGCCTCAGTAAATTTAAGAAAATTGAAATCATATCAAGCATCTTTTCTGACCACAACGCTATGAGATTAGAAATGAATTACAGGGAAAAAAACGTAAAAAGGACAAACACATGGAGGCTAAACAATACGTTCCTAAATAACCAAGAGATCACTGAAGAAATCAAAGAGGAAATAAAAAAATACCTAGAGACAAATGACAATGAAAACATGACGACCCAAAACCTGTGGGATGCAGCAAAAGCGGTTCTAAGAGGGAAGTTTATAGCTATACAAGCCTACCTAAAGAAACAAGAAAAATCTCAAGTAAAAAATCTAACCTTACATCTAAAGAAACTAGAGAAAGAAGAACAAACAAAACCCAAAGTTAGCAGAAGGAAAGAAATCATAAAGATCAGAGCAGAAATAAATGAAATAGAAACAAAGAAAACAATAGCAAAGATCAATAAAACTAAAAGTTGGTTCTTTGAGAAGATAAACAAACTTGATAAGCCATTAGCCAGACTCATCAAGAAAAAGAGGGAGAGGACTCAAATCAATAAAATCAGAAATGAAAAAGGAGAAGTTACAACAGACACCGCAGAAATACAAAGCATCCTAAGAGACTACTACAAGCAACTTTATGCCAATAAAATGGACAACCTGGAAGAAATGGACAAATTCTTAGAAAGGTATAACCTTCCCAGACTGAATCAGGAAGAAACAGAAAATATGAACAGACCAATCACAAGTAATGAAATTGAAACTGTGATTAAAAATCTTCCAACAAACAAAAGTCCAGGACAAGATGGCTTCACAGGTGAATTCTATCAAACATTTTGAGAAGAGCTAACACCCATCCTTCTCAAACTCTTCCAAAAAATTGCAGAGGAAGGAACACTCCCAAACTCATTCTATGAGGCCACCATCACCCTGATACCCAAACCAGACAAAGACACTACAAAAAAAGAAAATTACAGACCAATATCACTGATGAATATAGATGCAAAAATCCTCAACAAAATACTAGCAAACAGAATCCAGCAACACATTAAAAGGATCATACACCACGATCAAGTGGGATTTATCCCAGGGATGCAAGGATTCTTCAATATACACAAATCAATCAATGTGATCCACCATATTAACAAATTGAAGAATAAAAACCATATGATCATCTCAATAGATGCAGAAAAAGCTTTTGACAAAATTCAACACCCATTTATGATAAAAACTCTCCAGAAAGTGGGCATAGAGGGAACCTACCTCAACATAATAAAGGCCATATATGACAAACCCACAGCAAACATCATTCTCAATGGTGAAAAACTGAAAGCATTTCCTCTAAGATCAGGAACAAGACAAGGATGTCCACTCTCACCACTATTATTCAACATAGTTCTGGAAGTCCTAGCCACGGCAATCAGAGAAGAAAAAGAAATAAAAGGAATACAAATTGGAAAAGAAGAAGTAAAACTGTCACTGTTTGCGGATGACATGATACTATACATAGAGAATCCTAAAACTGCCACCAGAAAACTGCTAGAGCTAATTAATGAATATGGTAAAGTTGCAGGATACAAAATGAATGCACAGAAATCTCTTGCATTCCTATACACTAATGATGAAAAATCTGAAAGAGAAATTATGGAAACACTCCCATTTACCACTGCAACAAAAAGAATAAAATACCTAGGAATAAACCTACCTAGGGAGACGAAAGACCTGTATGCAGAAAACTATAAGACACTGATGAGAGAAATTAAAGATGATACCAACAGATGGAGAGATATACCATGTTCTTGGATTGGAAGAATCAACATTGTGAAAATGAGTATACTACCCAAAGCAATCTACAGATTCAATGCAATCCCTATCAAATTACCAATGGCATTTTTTACGGAGCTAGAACAAATCATCTTAAAATTTGTATGGAGACACAAAAGACCCCGAATAGCCAAAGCAGTCTTGAGGGAAAAAAATGGAGCTGGAGGAATCAGACTCCCTGACTTCAGACTATACTACAAAGCTACAGTAATCAAGACAGTATGGTACTGGCACAAAAACAGAAACATAGATCAATGGAACAAGATAGAAAGCCCAGAGATTAACCCACGCACCTATGGTCAACTAATCTATGACAAAGGAGGCAAAGATATACAATGGAGAAAAGACAGTCTCTTCAATAAGTGGTGCTGGGAAAACTGGACAGCTACATGTAAAAGAATGAAATTAGATCACTCACTAACACCATACCCAAAAATAAACTCAAAATGGATTAGAGACCTAAATATAAGACTGGACACTATAAAACTCTTAGAGGAAAACATAGGAAGAACACTCTTTGACATAAATCACAGCAAGATCTTTTTTGATCCACCTCCTAGAGTAAGGGAAATAAAAACAAAAATAAACAAATGGGACCTAATGAAACTTCAAAGCTTTTGCACAGCAAAGGAAACCATAAACAAGACGAAAAGACAACCCTCAGAATGGGAGAAAATATTTGCAAATGAATCAACGGACAAAGGATTAATCTCCAAAATATATAAACAGCTCATTCAGCTCAATATCAAAGAAACAAACACCCCAATCCAAAAATGGGCAGAAGACCTAAACAGACATTTCTCCAAAGAAGACATACAGACGGCCAAGAAGCACATGAAAAGATGCTCAACATCACTAATTATTAGAGAAATGCAAATCAAAACTACAATGAGGTATCATCTCACTCCTGTTAGAATGGGCATCATCAGAAAATCTACAAACAACAAATGCTGGAGAGGGTGTGGAGAAAAGGGAACCCTCTTGCACTGTTGGTGGGAATGTAAAATGATACAGCCACTATGGAGAACAATATAGAGGTTCCTTAAAAAACTAAAAATAGAATTACCATATGACCCAGCAATCCCACTACTGGGCATATACCCAGAGAAAACCGTAATTCAAAAAGACACATGCACCCCAATGTTCATTGCAGCACTATTTACAATAGCCAGGTCATGGAAGCAACCTAAATGCCCATCAACAGACGAATGGATAAAGAAGTTGTGGTACATATATACAATGGAATATTACTCAGCCATAAAAAGGAACGAAATTGAGTCATTTGTTGAGACGTGGATGGATCTAGAGACTGTCATACAGAGTGAAGTAAGTCAGAAAGAGAAAAACAAATATCGTATATTAATGCATGTATGCGGAACCTAGAAAAATGGTATAGATGAGCCAGTTTGCAGGGCAGAAGTTGAGACACAAATGTAGAGAATGGACATATGGACACCAAGGGGGGAAAACTGCGGTGAGGTGGGGATGGTGGTGTGCTGAATTGGGCGATTGGGATTGACATGCATACACTGATGTGTATAAAACTGATGCCTAATAAGAACCTGCAGTATAAAAAAACAAACAAAACAATACTAAACTTTCATTGGGTTATTTGTATGGAAATATGTTAATATAAATGTTTCAGACATTACATGAAATTTCTAAAAATCTTATATTTGTATTTGTATGGAAATATGTATGGAAATATGTTAATATAAATGTCTCAGACATTACATGAAATTTCTAAAAATCTTATATGTTCTGGTATAATGTTATAAGTAATAATCCTAGTTATTACTTTAAAATGTATATCTCAGAAATAACTAAAAAAAAAAAAAAAAAAAAAAAGGATCATATGCTATGATCAAGTGGGATTTATCCCAGGGAGGCAAGGATTCTTCAATATATGCAAATCAATCAATGTGATACACCATATTAACAAATTGAAGAATAAAAACCATATGACCATCTCAATAGATGCAGAAAAGGCTTTTGCCAAAATTCAACACCCGTTTATGATAAAAACTCTCCAGAACGTGGGCATAGAGGAAACCTACCTCAACATAATAAAGGCCATATATGACAAACCCACAGCAAACATCATTCTCAATGGTGAGAAACTGAAAGCATTTCCTCTAAGATCAGGAACAAGACAAGGATGTCCACTCTCACCACTATTATTCAACATAGTTTTGGAAGTCCTAGCCACGGCAATCAGAGAAGAAAAAGAAATAAAAGGAATACAAATTGGAAAAGGAGTAAAACTATCACTTTTTGCAGATAACATGATACTATACCTAGAAAATCCTAAAGATGCCACCATAAAACTACTAAAGTTAATCAATGAATTCGGTAAAGTTGCAGGAAACAAAATTAATGCACAGAAATCTCTTGCATTCCTGTACACTAATGATGAAAAATCTGAAAGAGAAATTAAGGAAACACTCCCATTTACCACTGCAACAAAAAGAATAAAATACCTGGGAATAAACCTACCTAAGGAGACAAAAGACCTGTACTCAGAAAACTACAAGACACTGATGAAAGAAATTAAAGATGATACAGACAGATGGAGAGATATACCATGTTCTTGGATTGGAAGAATCAACATTGTGAAAATGACTATACTACCCAAAGCAATCTACAGATTCAATGCAATCCCTATCAAACTACCAATGTCATTTTTCACAGAACTAGAATAAAAAGTTTACAAATTTTATGGAAACACAAGAGACCCCGAATAGCCAACGCAGTCTTGAGAAAGAAAAACGGAGCTGGAGGAATCAGGCTTCCTGACTTCAGACTATATTACAAAGCTACAGTAATCAAGACAGTATGGTACTGGCAGAAAAACAGAAATATAGATCAATGGAACAGGATAGAAAGCCCAGAGATAAACCCATGCCCATATGGTCACCTTATGTTTGATAAAGGAAGCAAGAATATACAATGGAGAAAAGACAGCCTCTTCAATAGGTGGTGCTGGGAAAACTGGACAGCTACATGTAAAAGAATGAAATTAGAACACTCCCTAACACTAAACACAAAAATAAACTCAAAATGGATTAAAGACCTAAATGTAAGGCCAGACACTATAAAACTCTTAGAGGAAAACATAGGCAGAACACTCTATGACATTAACCACAGCCAGATCCTTTTTGACCTACCTCCTAGAGAAATGGAAATTAAAAACAAAAGTAAACAAATGGGACCTAATGAAACTTCAAAGCTTTTGCACAGCAAAGGAAACCATAAATAAGACAAAAAGACAACCCTCAGAATGGGAGAAAATATTTGCAAATGAAGCAACTGACAAAGGATTAATCTCCAAAATTTACAAGCAGTTCATGCAGCTCAATACCAAAAAAACAAAAAACCCAATCCAAAAATGGGCAGAAGACGTAAACAGACATTTCTCCAAAGAGGATATTCAGATTGCCAGCAAACACATGAAAGGATACTCAACATCACTAGTGATTAGAGAAATGCAAATCAAAACTACAATGAGATATCACCTCACACCAGTCAGAATGGCCATCATCAAAAAATCTACAAACAATAAATGCTGGAGAGGGTAAGAAGAAAAGGGAACCCTCTTGCACTGTTGGTGGGAATGTAAATTGATACAGCCACTATGGAGAACAGTATGGAGGTTCCTTTAAAAACTAAAAATAGGGCTTCCCTGGTGGTGCAGTGGTTGAGAATCTGCCTGCCAATGCAGGGGATATGGGTTTGAGCCCTGGTCTGGGAAGATCCCACATGCCGCGGAGCAACTAGGCCCATGAGCCACAACTACTGAGCCTGCGCGTCTGGAGCCTGTGCTCCGCAACGAGAGGCCGCGACAGTGAGAGGCCCACACACTGCGATGAAGAGTGGCCCCACTCGCCACAACTAGAGAAAGCCCTCGCACAGAAACGAAGACCCAACACAGCCAAAAATAAAAATAAATAAATAAATTAAAAAAAAAAAACTAAAACTAAAAATAGAACTACCATATGACCCAGCAATCCCACTAGTGGGCATATACCCTGAGAAAACCATAATTCAATAAGAGACATGTACCACAATGTTCACTGCAGCTCTATTTACAGTAGCCAGGACATGGAAGCAACCTAAGTGTCCATCAACAGATGAACGGATAAAGATGTGGCACATATATACAACGGAATATTACTCAGCCATAAAAAGAAACGAAATTAAGTCATTGTAGTGAGGTGGATGGACCTAGAGTCTGTCATGCAGAGTGAAGTTAGTCAGAAAGAGAAAAACAAATACCGTATGCTAACACATATATATGGAATCTAAAAAAAAAAATGGTCATGGAGAACCTAGGGGCAGGACAGCAATAAAGACACAGACCTACTAGAGAATGGACTTGAGGACACAGGGAGGGGGAAATGTTAGCTGGGACAAAGTGAGAGAGTGGCATGTACATATATACACTATCAAATGTAAAACCGATAGCTAGTGGGAAGCAGCCGCACAGCAAAGGGAGATCAGCTCGGTGCTCTGTGACCACCTAGAGGGGTGAGATAGGGAGGGTGTGAGGGAGGGAGACGCAAGAGGGAAGAGATATGGGGATATATATATATATGTATAGCTGATTCACTTTGTTATAAAGCAGAAACTAACACACCATTGTAAAGCAATTATACTCCAATAAAGATGTTAAAAAAAAAATGTATGGGTATGATTCCCAAATACACAACTCTAGCTTCAGATATAACATTGGCTAACACTTATTTAGGACTTACTATGTGTCATTCACTGTTCTAAGCACTTAACATATATTAGCTCATTTAATCCTCACAGAAACCTGTAAGGCTGGTACTATTATTATCCCCATTGCACAGATGAGAAAACCAAGGTACAAGAAGGTTAAATAATTTGTCCAATCTTTATAAATGGTGGAATCAGTATTCAAACCCAGGCAACCTACGTAACAAAGCTCACATGTTTAACCATTTTATAATATTGTTTACTGAAAAATTCTTGTTTGACATCTCTGGGATACCTCAAACTCAACATATACAAAATTGAGCTCATTACTCCTTACCCAAATCTGCTTCTCTTCCTGAATTCTCTGGACATTAATTAGCCTTGCTTTCTTAGTCTTTTTTACCTTTGATTGTCAATCTATCTCATAAAATCTCTCTATCACCATCCCCTATTCTAGGTTCTTACTGATACCCATGAATCAGAAGACTAGAAAGGAAAGCTTGCACAAGAATATAAGCCCTATGACCCAGATAATTTTTTTTCTTCACTGCTATATCCTCCAAGACAAGAAGAGTTCTTGAAACACAAGAAATGTTTAATAAATATTTGTGGAATAACTGAATTTAGATCTGAACTTGCTTTTTACTTCTTTTATTTGTCTTTCAGTTGATCCCTAAAAATATCAGCTAGACATCCTCACTATAATACTCAGCACACAGTCCTAGCACTTATCACAACCAGTCAGAATCCCTCACTAAAGGTTGGGATCCTCTAGCCTCTTTCATTCACCATTTAATCCCTAAAACCCAGCACAGTACCCAGCACGATATGTATTTGTTGAATGAATAAATAAATGGATGCATGAATGATTGCAGATTTCCTCTACTTCTCTGGCTCAAGCAATCTCATTGCTCACCTGAATCACTGCAGTAGCTTTCTAACTGGATGGACTATTTTCAGTATTTCAGCCCCCGCTTCCAGACCACTTTCTGTACATTAGTCAAAATGAGCTTTCTAAAATCAAACTTGATAATGTCCCTGCCCTATTTAAAACCCCTGAATGGCTCCCTAATGCTCTTAGGATAAAGTCTAAGCTCTCTGATGTATCTTATAAAGCCACTTTTAACCTGGGCCCTGTGTACCTCTATCACCTAATCTATTTTCAATCCCTGTTTACATGCCATTCCCCAGACATACTGAATGTTTCCTGCTCCCGTGAGCAAGTCATGCCCTCTCTTTACTCAGAAATTTTTTACTTGCTTTAGCCCGGAACACTGACTTCCAACCACCCCTTTCTCTTGGTTAAGACATTTCTCCTTCCAGGAAGCCATCCCTGATCCCTCAAATCTGGATTAGGTGCACATCCTAAGTGGTTCCCCTGCCATGGAAATCTTCAGCACACAGTGTTTTGTCTATTTACTTCCCCATCTTCCCCTCTTGACTGTAAGATCTGTGGAGACAAGTATTGCATCCATCTAATTCACCACTGCCTTCCACAGCAGGTACTACAGTGCCTGGCATCTGGCAGGTCCTTAGAATATACTGGTTGAATAAATAATATCCTCTAACTCTTTCCCGTAAGCTCAGAATAGTTTATCAGATGAGTTCATTGTCATGTTAGATAGTATGAGAACCTAGACCTTAAAGAAGAAAATAAGGGAGAAATAAGTCTCAGGGGGAGGAAGTGTTGAGTATTAGTTTAAAAGCAAAACATTCTGGATTAAAAATAGAGTCAATCAGGCACAAGTGTAAAGGACAAGCTCAGGGGGTCAGCGGCCATGGGATATGGCTCCAGTACCCACAGCAGGACAGGGAAGACTGAAAATTGCTGGGGACTTAAAATTAAGCTTTTCCAGTGAGAGGTGGAAGACTTTGGGAACAGACCTATCTGTCAGTTATGGGAGGAAATCCAACACAGAGATTAAAAAAAGGTCAGCAACAGCCAATAACAGATACATGCTGAATGAATAAATAAATGGATGGATGGATGAATGCTGATTTCCTGATTCTCTGGGAGGCTGGCAAGAGAGTAACCCAGTCTTCTGATGGAAAAGCTGACCATGACAGTGAAGAAGTCAGAGAAGGCAATGTAGGACAGACAGCGTTAAATTGATTTCTTGCATTCTTTCTCCAGATATACCAGAGAGTGCCAAGTAATTTAGAATTATTATCTCACTAAATCTTATGCGAAATAGGCACTATTACTCATTTGATTTTGCAAATGAGAAAACTGAGGCTCTGAGAAAAAAATAACTTGCTAGTGATGAATGGCATCAAGATTTAAGTATATGTCTGCCTCCCAAGCCCAAGCTCTGACTTTCCATGATCTCCTGCCTTGCATCATAATAAGCACCATATACTGGTGCTTACTCCTCTCTGCCAGATTAATTGCATTAATTCTCTCATTTAAGCCCCCCTACAACTCTAATTAGATAGAACCTGAGACTTAGAAAGGAAGAGTATTTTGCCTGATGTCAAACAGGCAAAAAGAGATGGAGTTGGATTTTAAACCTAGGTCTGCCTGTCTCCAAAGCGCAAATGCTTACCCTTTGCATTGTTATCCCAGCTCTTAAAAATTAATCTTTACCAGGAGACGAATCCTGGATTAGGGCCACACAATTAACAAGGGTTTGTTGGGATAGAGTCTCAGCACTGAGCTAGAAATGAAGGGCTTGAATCTTTCCTGCAGCCAGCCCTGGCCACGATTGATCTTAGTAGCAGCCAGTCTGGTTGGGATGAGCGGTGGGTGAACTGGGAGGAGAGGTCCATGAAGAGAAGGGAGGAGGAGTGCCAGGCAATCTGGACAGAGCCTGTCCAGAGGACCCATGGTCCCAGTGATGCAGAGTTGAGAAATACGCAGGCTAGATACCCAGCCAAGAATGAATGGCAGCTGATAGAAATAATAAATGGCAAAGGAAGGATGTAGAATAAGCAGTATAAAATCCTCTTAACCACTTAAAGTTTGGTTAGCAAAACTTCTAACTATAAACCAAGACACATTTACACACTTATGCATGTTTCTGTTCACTTTATGTCCTATAACTTGGTCATTCTGCAATGTTGTGATGAGACAGAATTTTCACTGCTATAACCATTTAATATAGAGTATTTTTTTTAGGTTATTTGGACACAGTCACATACCATACAACTCATATGAAGAGACTGGGGAATGACCTTTTGTTTAACTCCAGGAAAAAATCCACAATATGAAATGATCTAGAAGAGATCAGCAGTGTGATGATTGTGAAAGGTTTTTTCTCTCTCTCTCTCAGCTTGCCTTGTTTTCTCCAATGTTTGTAGTATAATTGGATTACATTAAAAACAATAATGACTGTTAATTAGAAGATTTAAATTAGGCTGCAAATATTTTTCCTTTCTAATATGTTAATTGCCAAAGAAGAAAGTCTATGTGGAAACTCTGGGGAGAATCTACCAAATAAGAAAGAGCTGTCTCAAAGCAAATGTTCCAAGAGACAGCTAATTCCTTTGTTTGTTTGTTTTATACATTCATACTGTAGGAGGGAAAAACCATCAGATGATATTTTTATTCTTCTCCTTGTTAAGAGTTTGGCAATGTAGTGTGATGGTAAGAGTGATAGATTCAAAGTTAGGAATGTGGAGTTGGGTTCTGGGTATACCACTAACTAGTGATGTAACATTGGGCAAATCTCCTCCCTTCTGTAGGCTTCTTCTGTCACATCTGTAAAAATATCCTAATCTCTTTCACTACTGAGATACAATGATGCTAAACTAATTGATTCTAACAGCTCTAACACGTTGAGTGTTCCAGTATTGAAATCCTGATTGTGAGCATACCTACACCACAGTAGTAGTTATGGTAGTAATTCATTTAACAGAAATTCGCAACTGGTGACCATTCACCCACTTCCTTCAGTACCTAGTCCTTAGCAGTTTCAAAGCAAGAAATAATGCTAGAATGAAAACAGAAGCCAAATTTCCCCCACGGAACCCTGAGAGTAGTCCTGTAGCACCTGCTTCTCTATTTTGTTCATTACAAAAAATAAAATAAAATCTCCGTGTCCATCTGGTATCATTCAAAGGTTGCCAACCTGGCACCATTTGTGGATATTAAATTCACTGACTCTTATCTAAAACAAATTTTATACTTTCTGTTCATAGGCTTAGCATGAATGGAATTAGAAGATTTTGCCATAAGTAGTTAATGACAATTATTTCCAATAAACAAACCACATATTCCATATGACTAATTTTATCCCATGCTCTTCAAAAGAGGTTACAGAAATGGCAATTTAAATTTGGGGAAAAAATAAAACAATCCTAAAAAAGTGCTTAGCGTTTATTTTTAAATGACTAATAATTTGAAATCTAATATCGTATTAAATGACTCATTAGAAAATAGGTAACTAAACCTTCAAAAAAACTGGAAATGATTATTCAACTGGATGCACATAAAGATACATTATATACCACCAAATATATAAAATAATAGCCAAATAACTATTTTTAATAAAATGTAACTGGCTATAGACACAATCTCAGGAACCTTCATAATTAAAGAAGTAATAAGGAAACAGGAAAACAATGCATATTCATTCCAATAAATATAGTACCACAAGTATGTATAATCAACCTAATGAACTGGTGAAACGGTTCTATAACTATTATCACATGAAAGTTAAATTTTCTGTTTATTCTTAAAAGATTGTCAAATATTCATTTGGGCTCTTTTCTTTAATATTCTTCTGGAAAATAAAAGTGAGAAAAATCACTAAATCTTTTGATGCTTTTAATTTGTGTGAAATTCTACAGTGGTCCTGTGTAAGCTAAAGTTCAGGTTTCCTATTATAAAATTTATTTCTATCGAATGAAAGAATAATATTTTTCTTAAAAATTTTATAACATAAATTTCCTAGAACAGGTTAAAATACCTAAAGATTTTTCTGAAGAGTCCTAAGTGGTTCTTTTCCTTTCCCAAGGAGTTAATTCCATGTTGATGTCCAATCCTGAGTAAAACCAAGACTTTGAGGTGAGAGAAGTGACGTTATCCTTTGCCCAGAGCTTCACAGCAGACATTGTTCCTGTGTGTGGCACTAAAGATAGTTTTTCCTGAGGAGTAATATCCAAGAGAAACAGAAGACTGAAGATACATGGAAAGTGGGCAAGTTATATATGAATTTCATGGAAGAGACAGCGTATAGTCCCCTCCCCACTCTACTTGCAGTGGTTCATCAAACACAGGAGCTCATCTCTGTCTTCCCAGGGAAAGTACTTTCCAAAAGGAAGCTGGATTTGGAGGGCAAAGTGTTGGAGGAGACATGGGGTAAGCTCAATTCATAGCTACGAATTGTTAGCATTCTATAAAGAGAATTTATGGCCAATTAAATGTGTGTTATTTAAATGAAAATTATCATACGTCTCCCTAAATACAAACAGAATACCCACCATTTATTACAAGCACTATGTGCCAAGCACTGTGTTATGTGCTTTATATATGTTATTTAATTTAAAACTCAAAAGAAACTCTGCAAAGTAAATGTTTTGCTCTCCTTCTTAAAGATAAGGATATTGAAGCTGAGAGAGGTTAAATGATTTGCTCAAAGTCACTGGGGATATATGGTAGAACTGGAATCCAAATTTAGGCTTAGCTAATTCAAAAGCAAATGCTCTATTTGCCAATAACAAAATGTCTTATCAAGTCAACAACGTATGGCTCAAGACTATCAACAAGTAAAATGGTAAGCGTTACTCATTTGTAGGTCCTCAAGTTCCATCCTTCAACTCAATTAGGCAGCAAAAATAAAAGAGAAGTTACAAACAGAATGATTAGAAGAAAGGAGGGGAGCTAAGATTAAATGAGGAGAGGCCATACTAGCAATTCCTAGGCATATCTCAGAAAAGATACGTCTAAATAATGCACTCAACACCCATTTATGATAAAAACTCTCCAGAAAGTGGGCATAGAGGGAACCTACCTCAACATAATAAAGGCCATATATGACAAACCCACAGCAAACATCATTCTCAATGGTGAAAAACTGAAAGCATTTCCTCTAAGATCAGGAACAAGACAAGGATGTCCACTCTCACCACTATTATTCAACATAGTTCTGGAAGTCCTAGCCATGGCAATCAGAGAAGAAAAAGAAATAAAAGGAATACAAATTGGAAAAGAAGAAGTAAAACTGTCACTGTTTGCGGATGACATGATACTATACATAGAGAATCCTAAAAATGCCACCAGAAAACTACTAGAGCTGATCAATGAATTTGGTAAAGTTGCAGGATACAAAATTAATGCACAGAAATCTCTTGCATTCTTATACACTAATGATGAAAAATCTGAAAGAGAAATTAAGGAAACACTCCCATTTACCACTGCAACAAAAAGAATGAATAAAATACCTAGGAATAAACCTACCTAGGGAGACAAAAGACCTGTAAGCAGAAAACTATAAGACACTGATGAAAGAAATTAAAGATGATACCAACAAATGGAGAGATATACCATGTTCTTGGATTGGAAGAATTAATATTGTGAAAATGACTATACTACCCAAAGCAATCTACAGATTCAATGCAATCCCTATCAAATTACCAATGTCATTTTTTACAGAAGTAGAACAAATCATCTTAAAATTTGTATGGAGACACAAAAGACCCCAAATAGCCAAAGCAGTCTTGAAGGAAAAAAACGGAGCTGGAGGAATCAGACGCCCTGACTTCAGACTATACTACAAAGCTACAGTAATCAAGACAATATGGTACTGGCACAAAAACAGAAACATAGATCAATGGAACAAGACAGAAAGCCCAGAGCTAACCCACGCACCTATGGTCAACTAATCTATGACAAAGGAGGCAAAGATATACAATGGAGAAAAGACAGTCTCTTCAATAAGTGGTGCGGGGAAAACTGGACAGCTACATGTAAAAGAATGAAATTAGAACACTCCCTAACACCATACACAAAAATAAACTCAAAATGGATTCGAGACCTAAATGTAAGACTGGACACTATAAAACTTTTAGAGGAAAACATTGGAAGAACACTCTTTGACATAAATCACAGCAAGATCGTTTTTGATCCACCTCCTAGAGTAATGAAAATAAAAACAAAAATAAACAAATGGGACCTAATGAAACTTCAAAGCTTTTGCACAGCAAAGGAAACCATAAACAAGACGAAAAGACAACCCTCAGAATGGGAGAAAATATTTGCAAATGAATCAACGGACAAAGGATTAATCTCCAAAATATATAAACAGTTCATGCAGCTCAATATTAAAGAAACAAACAACCCAATCCAAAAATGGGCAGAAGACCTAAACAGACACTTCTCCAAAGAAGACATACAGATGGCCAAGAAGCACATGAAAAGTTGCTCAACATCACTAATTATTAGGGAAATGCAAATCAAAACTACAATGAGGTATCACCTCACACCAGTTAGAATGGGCATCATCAGAAAATCTACAAACAACAAATGCTGGAGAGGGTGTGGAGAAAAGGGAACCCTCTTGCACTGTTGGTGGGAATGTAAACTGATACAGCCACTATGGAGAACAGTATGGAGGTTCCTTAAAAAACTAGAAATAGAATTACCATATGACCCAGCAATTCCACTACTGGGCATATACCCAGAGAAAACCATAATTCAAAAAGACACATGCACCCCAATGTTCATTGCAGCACTATTTACAATAGCCAGGTCATGGAAGCAACCTAAATGCCCATCGACAGACAGATGAATGGATAAATTAGTTGTGGTACATATATACAATGGAATATTACTCAGCCATAAAAAGGAATGAAATTGAGTCATTTGTTGAAACGTGGATGGATCTAAAGACTGTCATACAGAGTGAAGTAAGAAAGAGAAAAACAAATATCGTATATTAATGCATGTATGTGGAACCTAGAAAAATGGTACAGATGAACCGGTTTGCAGGGCAGAAGTTGAGACACAGATGTAGAGAACAAACGTATGGACACCAAGGGTGGAAAACCACGGTGGGGTGGGGATGGTGGTGTGCTGAATTCGGCGATTGGGATTGACATGTATACACTGATGTGTATAAAATTGATGATTAATAATAACCTGTAGTATAAAAAAACAAAAAAACAAACAAACAAACAAAAAACAACTAATACTAAACTTTCTTTGGGTTATTTGTATGGAAATATGTTAATATAAATGTTTCAGACATTAAAAAAAAAACAAAAAAAACACAAACACCCCAATCAAAAAGTGGGCAGAAGTCTTAAATAGACATTTCTCCAAAGAAGACATACAGATGGCCAAGAAGCACATGAAAAGCTGCTCAACATCACTAATTATTCGAGAAATGCAAATCAAAACTACAATGAGGTATCACCTCACACCAGTTAGAATGGGCATCATCAGAAAATCTACAAACAACAAATGCTGGAGAGGGTGTGGAGAAAAGGGAACCCTCTTGCACTGTTGGTGCGAATGTAAATTGATACAGCCACTATGGAGAACAGTACGGAGGTTCCTTAAAAAACTAAAAATAGAATTACCAAATGACCCAGCAAGCCCACTACTGGGCATATACCCAGAAAAAACCATAATTCAAAAAGAAACATGCACCCCAATGTTCATTGCAGCACTATTTACGATAGCCAGGTCATGGAAGCAACCTAAATGCCCATCGACAGACAAATGGATAAAGGTGTGGTACATATATACAATGGACTATTACTCAGCCATATAAAGGAACGAAATTGGGTCATTTCTTGAGATGTGGATGGACCTAGAGACTGTCATACAGAGTGAAGTAAGTCAGAAAGAGAAAAACAAATATCATGTATTAACGCATATATGTGGCATCTAGAAAAATGGTACAGATGAACCAGTTTGCAAGGCAGAAATAGAGACACATGTAGAGAACAAACATATGGACACTAAGGGGGGAAAGCGGGGGGTGGTAGGATGAACTGGGAGATTGGGATTGACATATATACACTAATATGTATGAAATAGATAACTAATAAGAACTTGCTGTATTAAAAAATTAAAATAAAATTCAAAGAAAAAAGAAAGAAAAGTTTGGCATGAATCTGTTTTTGTGTTCCCAAATGACAACATTTTATTCATTGTTGCTTTTTTGAGGTTACAGAACTGAGAAGTCCAGAATTTATCCTCCTGGTTTTGTATTTGCATTTCTCAGCATTATGTTAGTGTGTCTTGTGGCAGACAAGATGAGGTGAACAACACCTACACTGAAAATCCTCTGGGAAACAATAGATAGTATTCAGAGTAAATCTATAAAGTGTATCATCAACTTACACACTAAAAGGGTGCTTTTGGCTGCTTTGCACAACTTTACTCCTGCATACACAGAAAAAAAACAGATCTGTTTTCTCATTTATCCTCACAACCCCCTTTTGAATTAGGAAATAATACCTTACAGTAAGAGAAAGCTAAAGCATACCGGTTATAAAAAATTGAGCCTCATGTATTAGATTGTGTAGTTTTTTATTTTTGGTTGTTTTTTGTTTGTTTGGTTGGTTGGTTGGTTTTTTGTTTTCTTTTTTTGGGTTTTTTTGGGGGGGGGTTGTTTGGTTCCTTTCAGTTTGGTTTTGGCTGATTATTCCATCGTCTCAAAAAATGATGTTTCAGGGCTTCCCTTGTGGCACAGTGGTCAAGAATCCGCCTGCCAATGCAGGAGACATGGGTTCAAGCCCTGGTCCAGCAAGATGCCACATGCCGCAGAGCAACTAAGCCTGTGCGCCACAACTACTGAGCCTGCGCTCTAGCGCCCGTAGGCCACAACTGCGGAGCCCGCGGTCCTACAGCACATGCTCTGCAACAAGAGAAGCCACTGCAATGAGAAGCCCGCGCACCGCAACAAAGAGCAGCCCCCACTCACCACAACTAGAGAAAGCCCGCATGCAGCAACAAAGACCCAACACAGCCAAAAATAAATTAAGTAAATAAATAAATTTTTTTTAAATGATGTTTCTATACTAAGGTTTCTATGTTTAAAAATCTTCCGATATCTAGATGAATAATTAAACATGCAACTAGTTATTTGGCTATAATTATTAAACAGTCATTTTAAATTATTCATCAATATTTGTTTCAATACCATATGCAGGCAACACAGGAGAAATAAAGAGTAATAAAATTGCATGTCTGCCCTAAAGAAGCTTAGAATCTATTAATATAAAAAAGGAGAATGCATCATTATAATAATAAAATAATTATCATATAACTTGTGGAATATATGCCATAAGAGGGAAAAAGATCAGTACCAGCTAGGTGATGAGGAATGGCCTAATGGAGATGCAGCATTTGAGTTGGGTCTCCAAAGGTGAAAATTATTTGATATGAACAAAATGAAGAGTGAAAAATAGCAGCATTCAGAAGCATGAAATATTCACAGAGGCATAAAGTTGGGAAATTTTAAAGCCTGTTTGGGGGATGCCATATATTCTACTTGAACTATATCCAAAATATAAACAGGAAATATTCCCAGGAAAGTAAATTTGGGCTCACATTTGGAGGCTTGCATTGGCTGACTGCATAGACAATCATAAGGAATTCAAAGAGTAGAGTTGTTTGTAAAAGGAATGCAATTAATTCCATTTTTAGACACTCAGGGCACAAAGTCATATGGGCTGAACCTCACCAAAGTAGAAGATAAAATGATTTACCAGGCAGAGGTGAATTTGATTAGAGAGGAGAACAGAACAGAAGAATTGCTACGAAAATGTCATAATGGTTCTGCAATAGCAAGGGCCCAGCTGAGATTACACAGCATAAATGGATATTGGACCCAACAGCACTATTTTGTCATTTTATCCAACAAAGTTGGAACAGAGAAATGGGTGATGTGAGTAACTTATCATTGATAATGGATATGTCAGAAAGCCAAGACTGCAAAGAATTTTAGGATGCCACAGAAAATACTGAAGAGACACAAGAGGGCCAGCCTGGTTACGAAGGCAAGTGAATACTCTGGATCAATGGCCTGACAGAAGTGACAAGTCCACGATATGAGGATCGCAAAAGGGAGGAAAAGAAAGAATAGGCATGAGGGAGGAGAAAACATGGTTGTAGCCAGACAGAGGAAGAATCACAGACAAGATACTGGTCACAGAGCATTATTTCATTATGATAGATTTCAAAGTATGTGTATGTCAATACTTAGGATTAAAATGCCAGTTTTTATTTGAAGTGAAAAAAGCAGAAGAAATACTCAGAGAAGATGAAAGGGTTTTCTCAAGGCACAATGGAAGAAACTAGTAGAGGATGAGGAGGGGAGGCAGTAGGGTAGAGCAGTTGTGAAGAGAGCTGAAATGGAAAAAATATATATTCCATAAGATCCAGACAAGGGAGGAGGCCCTGATTGTCACAGAGATGAAGGAAGATGTAAGATCCAAGCAGAGAGCTGCAAAATTGTTTTACTTGGGTTTGGAGACTCGACTAATTCTGGTGGACCAACTGAAATGTGGGTGTATTTGTTTGTTAAGGCTGCTGTAACAAAGTAGCACAAACTGGGTGGCTTAAACAACAGAAACTTACTGTCTCAAGGTTCTGGAGGTTAGAAGGTTGAGATGAAGGTATGTGCAGGGTTGGTCCTTTCGGAGGACTGTGAGGGAGAATCTGTTTCATGCCTCTCGCCTAGCTTCTGGTGGTTTGTTGGCAATCTTTGGCATTCCTTGGCCTGTAGAAACATCACCCTGATCTCTGCCTTCATCTTCTTATGGAGTTCTCCCTGTGTGTGTGAGCCTGTGTACAAATTTCTCCATTTTGTAAAAACACCAAGTCATATTTGATCAGGGGCCTGCCCTACTCCAGCTTGATCTTATCTTAATTACATTTGCAACCACATCATTTCCAAATAAGGTCACATTGGGAGGTACTGGGGGATTTTTTTTTTTAATAGTTGTTCACATAATTCGTTAGATCTTTTTTTTTTTTTTGGTTGCGCCAGGTCTTGGTTGCAGCAGGCGTGCTCCTTAATTGCGGCTCACAGGCTCCTTAGTTGCAGTTTGCTGGCTCCTTAGTTGTGGCATGAGAACTCTTAGTTTTGGCATGCATGTGGGGTCTAGTTCCCTGACCAAGGATCGAATCCGGGCCCCCTGCATTGGGAGCGCGGAGCCTTAACCACTGCGCTACCAGGGAAGTCCCCTGGGGGATTTTTAAAGCTTCAAAATATGAATTTTGGGGCAATACAAGTCAACCCATGATAGTAGACTTAGCAAAATATTGGTAGAATTGGAGCTGTGAGATCCAGTCTCCCTAGGGGCTATGTTTGGTCTGGATGTCTTCTCACAGTTTCCAGTAATGGAGAAGAAACAGGTAAAGGTGAATTTCTGCATGTTTGACCTCATGCAGACAAAGCCTTTGGATAACTGACTACAGTATTTGCTTTTTGTCTGGATGTTTAGACATTCATATATTCATAAACACAACCTGTGTGCATATAACTGTCTGCTAAAATGACTATATACAAGTCATCCAAATGCAAAGTTTGCAGGTGGGAATAATGTAAAGGATGGCAAATTTGTAATATGATAATCCACAAGACAAGCATTACCATATTATCCTGAATTCCCATGGTGCTCTCTCTGTAAAACTAAAAGAAGAGTTCAGCCTCAGGCCACAAGACAATCAATATGAGGTTGATGAACCACAATTAAAACATGTCAAGATCTAAAAGTTATTGAAGACAAATCGTCCTTCATTGAAGATGTTTCTCAGAGAGAATAAATGATAGTCCTGGGAGAGCAGAAATCAGTTCTGGGAAGGTCTTAGCCTACTATCCTTCAGGAAAAGCTGACAACATTCAAAATGCCAAGATTGTCAGCAATCTAGAAAAATACTCACCTTTTATAGCTTTGGTTTTCCAAGGAATCCCTCAAAAGTAAGATCTAAGAATCTAATGATAAGAAAACTTGACCTTTAGTGTTCAAAAAAATAATAAAAAGGCTACAGTGAAAAATTTATACAAAACATCATGACCTATGAAACTATTGTTTCAAGTACACATGGAGAATGATATGAAAGATTTTACTTTGATTTTTTATTTCCATTTTTTAAATTATTCCTCATTTTGTGACCTGTGTGATAATTTGAAAGGTGCTCATTATATATGCAATTTAGCTTTTAGGAAAAGAGTCAAAGCAAAATGAGCGTAAAATACTCTACCCCTTCACTTCTCACCTGGATTACTCCCACCTATTCATTTTTAGATCTAAGCTGATTTCCCACTACCACCCTTGCCCCCACTTTAAGTAAGTTTCTTTGAACTTTTCCTTTAAAATAGTAGAGTTCCAACTTGCATATGTATTTGTGAAAATTGTTTAATTCCTGCCTCTCTACACTAAATTCTAAACTTCACCAGACCAGGGATGATGTCCTTCTTGCTCCCACTGTATCCCCAGTCTAAATAGGTATTCCACAAATGAATAAGATTTGTGAATGAATAAAGACTGTAAGGTAGAAAAACTAAACAGTAAACAATATTTAGTCTAAGCTGCTTAACTAGTTCTGATAACAGAGGAAGGATAATAGCATACCCACTTTATGATACTTTCTATAGATCTAATTTTTCCTACATCTTTCATCATTTTCAGGCCTTCAGTTGTCCCAGGGAATGAAGGAGTCCATACTAGGGCTACTTAGGAGAAGCTTTGGCACCATCATCACTCCCTCACTAGGAACCAAGGATTCCACTCAAACAGCCAATTGCAGAGTTTTCACACAACCCCAAAATGTTGCGATCCCCCACTGGAGGAACAAAAAGGAAGAGGAAATCTCTTTTTCCAGATCTTAGTACCTAAGTATTTAAAAACAGATGGGATGCCCACTAATTATAGAAGGGACACAGAGACAATGTTCACCAACACCTAGAATAATGGAAAACAAGCTTTGTTCTACCACTTAGAGATATAAAATAGAAAAATAATCTCTTACCAGATTCATGTAATTCTTGTCTGGATAAGTTTTCGACTAATAAAATGCCTTTCTCTGTAATTGAAATGAATCATTCATTTCCTACGGAAACATCTTACTTAACATCCTATGCATACATAGTGAATTTCAAAACTTCATTTCCCCTAAAGAGAGTGATTTGATACTTATACACACCCCCACACACACAGTTTTTTCTTTTCTATATAGTGCAGTTTGGAAACTTAGGAAAACATTTTTATATATCATGGTTCTGCTCTAATCACTCTCTAGGTACCAGGAAAACTACTTTTCCAGCGTGAGGAGAAAAACAAATGTTTAAGGAAAACATCTGGTCTAAAGTGAGCAGTTCATGTTCTATGGAGGCATATAGGACCTTGGTAATGCAAGTACACTACTCTATGGTTATGGAGGGGTGGAATGGAGCGGAAGTACTGATCTACTATGTAAAATGGAACAGTATTAACCAAAGGCCTATAGTAATATTTGCATTCAGATAATGAACAAGTTAGTTGTAATTATAAATGAGTCATATTTGATATAGCACTTGTAATAGTCTCTATAAAATTTTAAAGTATTGTTTATAATGTATATTCCATTTAATTGTCAAAAAGTTTTAGGACAGGTTATAATAAAAACACATCATAAGTATACAGGTCATTAAATATGAAAATAAGAGCTATCATAAATCTTGAAAATGAAAGATATTTGCAAAATAATGGTTGAAAAATAAGATAATTACTACAAATTGAACACAATTTGACTCTGAGCATACTTGCAGACAATGCAAAAATGGAAACTTAATTGGTTGTTCAGTTATTTCACCCCTTATATAAAGCAGATGTTGAATCATAATTCATTGAAGACATTTCTAATAGTAGCTAAGCTAATAAAGTCCAAATACCTACTTCTGAGTGATCTAAGGGATAGAACTGAAAGACCATAGAAAACTGTCATTCAAAAATTGCTTTAAACCAAGGAAAACTCAGTTCCAGGTATACCTTACTCAGAAGTAAGACATGGAATATAGATCAAAGTACAACTACTCTGGTTGAAGAAGGAACAGAGGAGGCCTGGGACCCTATCTTTCAGTAATCCCTCTTTACTTTACTCCCCTACCCCATCTCTGGTCAGCTCCAATGATCAGATAGACCTCCTCAGAGCACTTTTCAAAAACCACTGCCCTAGAAAAAACGGTTGGCTAACTAGTCCTTCTATCAACTATCCTTTGACAGGTTCTGAGTAGTCATCAGTTCAAGCTTAGGCTCCATGGTGAGAGTCTAGAGTACAGATGAACTGTGTTGTTGCAAAAAAAAAAAAAATTTCACATGCAAGATACACACAATAGGGGAGCAGGTGTCCCATCGGAAACAGTTATGAACAGGCTGCAAAAGATAAGTGTTTCTAGAGAGCCCCTCCCCGACCCCTTCCTGGAGCAAAATAAATCAGAATCAAAGCAGTTTCCATGGTAGTTCTCATGAGTTTGTGAAGGAGTTTTAAAAAATCTACTTAAAAAAGTAAAATATGCATTTTTCCCTAAATTTATAAGACATTTCTTATTATTGCTGAAAATTTAGAAAACTCAGAGAGCACAAAGAAAAAAGTGCTCTATAATCTTACTTTCCCAGAGGAAACCAATGATAACATTTTATTACATTTCCTTTCTATCTTTTTTGTATGCATTGACACATACTTTGAAAAAAGATTATGCTGAATATGCTTCTTAGAAATCTGTTATTTTTACATACTATATCATAAGTATTTTTGTACTCTATTCAATGTTTTCCCACAGGATCATTTTTCATGGCCTTGTGTTAATTGTATGATTGAAACAATTTTGCAAATATCCAACAGTTGGCCATGTAGATTGCCTATACAGTTTTTATATTATCAATTGTGTTGCAATGACATCCTTAGAAATACATCTTTTCCTACATTTATGACTATTTTTTTAGAAATAGAATTGCTGAGTCAAACAACAAACCATTTTTAAGTCCTTTGATACCCATAACCAGTTTACCCTCAGACAAAAGAAAACAACAGTTGCCCTCTGGAACTAGAATACCTCTTCAGAATTGTCCTGAGTTGGGCTGAGATGCTTAGGAATTTATGCATCCACACTGATCAACAACTGGATGTGGACCATGTAAGGAAGGAATGTTACTTTGGATGAGGCCTTCTGCTAAGGCAATCCTCGAATCCCTGCAGATAAGACAGCCCCAGCAACTGAAACAATAATGCTTCACTGAAGGAGGATCTGAGCCTTGCATAATGTGCCCCCACACTGACATCACCAGTACTGTATGAGAGTGCCTGGTTCACCTCACTTTGATGCCACATGCTATCATTAGTTATTTCATCTTTGTTGTTTGAAAGGTGAATAACGGTGTCTTGTTTGTTGGCGATTTTTAAATTTTTTATGAATTGCCTATTTATGGTATTTGCCCATTTTTCTATATGGGTGATTTGCCAAGGGGGAGGTTGATTTGTTCTTTTTTAAAAAGCTCTTTGTATACTAAGAATATTAAACCTCCCATAAACAATGCAAATATTCTTTCTCAGTCTGTAATATTTATATTCGATTTTTAATGGTATTTGACAACAGAAGCTTTTAGTTTATATGGTCAAATATTTTTATCTTTTTTCTTTATGATTTCTGACTTGAGAGTTATGCTTAGAAAGATCTTCTCCACCCCAAGATTATATCAGTATTGATCTGTATTTTATTAACAATTATATATATACATATATATACTATATATGTATATAAATATATAATGTTTAATTTATCTGGAAATTCTTGGTGTATACATATATAAGGTAAGGAAATTATCTTTTCCCAAATAGTCAACTGTCCCAACATCATTTATTCAATTATCTATCTTTTCTTTGATGTTTTGAAATACCATTTTTATCATGTTCTAATTTCTTAATATACTAATATCCAATGGATTTTTAATCACTGTAAAATGATTCTTGAAAAAATGCTCTCCAATGTGTGACACTGCATAGGATGGTGCTGTATATAAACATTTTAGTCAAAGTTTCCTACCATTTCTCAAAAAAGAATAGTTTGATATAAGGAAATTAAACTAAATATTAATAGGAACACAATTTTCAATTTTGAATGATGACTTTTAATTATGTCCAGCAACTGCTTTACCTATAAAATGTTAATATTATTTAGAATCCTTGTACACCACTTAGGCACATTTTGTTTAAACAGCTGAGATGATTCTCTATTACTCCAACCCATGAGATTAAATCCTATTAAAAGTAATTCACATTAGCATCATTAAGAAGATAATCCTATTTGGCCTATATACAGTTCATTTCTTTCTTTCTTCTTTTCTTTTTTTTTTATAACAATGCAACTTAGCTGTGCGTTTCTTTTCACTAAAAAAGAAACAGAAAGATAAAGGTGCTAATCTAGAAAATACTGTCTCTATCACTCTCACTGCTTTTACATCAAGCATTCAGAAGTGTGGTTTTCATTGCAGCCTATCTGTATACAATAAATTAGATAATAAAATGGAAGCAAGACATCATTTAAAAAAACAATTTAGCTACTGAAATTCTATCCCGTGAAGATAGTCACACTCTGCCTTTTACCTAAATAATGATGCTCAGTCTACTTATATTTTGAATGCTTCAGTTGCGGGGGAAGAACTCTGACCTCATGCCTTGGGTCACCTGGAGGAGTCTGAGAGGTGTCACCAATCTCTCAAATGTCTCATGGTTCCTCAGTGAAACGAAAAATTATTCTGGCCCACTCTACTAAAATATTAACTCTGCAGTTGGTTCAATATTAGTGCTCTTTACCCAAATAAAATGTAATTCCCAGTGCAATAAATTCTTAAAATGAAATTTAAAAGATGCTTCAGATAGGCTTAGTACTTTTACTTCTGTGAAAATGTGTGGGATAATCAAGTCCATATTTCCACGTACATTACACCAGCTCCTGTCTACATTATTGCATGCTAAGAATACATAACTAAAATCATATGGAAATCTCCACAAATGATATGGTGGTTATCCGGTGGGAGGGGTGCAGGAATGAAGAAGAGAAAATTTGACCAATTACTTTCAAATAAACTGAAATGTCTTTATTTGCATCACAGACAGAAGTATGGTGCTGGTAAAGGCACAAGATGAGACTTCAGCTCTGAACTCAGGCATCTTCTTTCCCGTTCCCCGCCCTCCCAAGCAGCCCAGAATTCACCCCCACAACACACACTTGCTTCCTCTACTTTTATATAAAAAGGAAGAAGCTTTCTCCTGCAAAAACCTGTCCTTCCTGTGTGCTCTCCACGGTGCCTCAGCAAGGGACTTACTCCAATATTTATTCTCTCTTCCTCCTCACCCTTCTCTCTTCATGAGCTTCCTGCTTTTGGCCTATAATACTCATGCCCTCACTTCTTCTAGTTGATCACGTATTATTTCTCTCCTTCAAGCTTCTGTATTCTGACTCATTTTCTCACCTACTTTTTCTTCAATTCACTAAAATCTGTCTTCTGTCTTTAGCACACCACTGAAACTGTTCTTGCCGAAGATCTAATTACCAAGTCCAATATATTATTTTCAGCCCTTGTATTATCTGTTCTCTTTGTTACATTTAACACTGGTAACTACGTGTTTCCTAACATTTTCTCCAACCTCTCTATAATGACTCTCATCCCTAATTCTTTGGCTTCGCTCACTGCTCAGCTGCTTGGATGATTCTTCTTCTTCTACCTGTCCTTCATACTGTAATGTCACTGAGGTTCTTGTACCAGGCACTATTTTCTCCTACACACATTCCTGCCATCTATTCCATGATGTCAAGCAGCTGTACACTTATGAATCCCAAATCTCAAAATCGAATCCAAATATATCAATATATATTATATATATATATTATATATATATATATTATATTATATATATTGTATCAATATATCTCCTAAGCCTTAGACTACCAAATAGCTCCACAAGAGAGTTGATTACCTGCCCATTTGAGTCTACACGAAGATGTAACAAACTATGCAGTTTTAACTCCATAAGGTACAGAATTCAAAGTATAGGCACCTAATTCATGTCATTAAATTCATAATGCTAATGTGTGTCTCGCTATAACTGGAAAAAATGCTTCTCCTACTCTGAAGAAGAGATTTTTTTTTTTTTACTCTGCCTAACACCACACAATTACTTTGACTTAAGGGAAACAGAACATAAATAAATGGTGATGTGAGATAATACATACAATTTAATAATTGAAGATAATTTTCTTCCAGATGCATTAGGTAGGAGCTCTCATTTGCATATTTTTCCAATTGCTATTTTCAGCTTTCTTAAATTGGTAGGGTCACCTACCCTACCCTTGATAATAATACACTATGTCTTTAATGTATATGAGTATAAATGTTTGAATTAGTTAAAATGTCACCAAAAGACCAGATTCTGTCTTGTAGATAATAGGGCTTGAGATGACTTCATTATCTAAAAATAACCAAACACAGTAGAGTTTACTGCAACAAAAATTGATATACAATTCTCCATAAATGTACTGTGCAGGAGCCTTAGATGTTGAGCATGCCTTCTTGGTATAAATGAAGGCTGAAAGTATCTTTGGAAAACATAAATAAAATCATATCACTCTCCTGCTCAAAACCCTCACTCAGAATAGAATCCAAAGCCCTTGTAACAGCCTACAAGGCTCTACACAATCTGCAGCACTCACTCCCGTCATCCCATGCCACCTCCAGCGTCTCATCTCCTACCATTCCTTCCCTAAATCTGTGTTCCTGCCTAACTGACTTCTTTGCTGTTCCTGCAACAGACCATGGACATGCTCTCCTAAGGGCCTTGGCTCTGCCTAGAATGTTCTTTCCCCAGATATAGGTAAATCTTCTCTACTTCCTACATCTTTCTGCAAACCAAGGTTCAAATCCCAGCACCACCCACCACTATTTCTATGACTCTACCATGGTTACCTATCCTTTCTTCTATCCCAGTCTCTTTTTCTGTAGATATGAAATAATACCACATACCTGGGCCTTTTTTCTCATGGTTCTCCTTGCTCAATAACCATTACACCCAGATTTCTGCTTAGGTCTACCTCATTTCCTTCAGGACTCTGCTTACATTTTTTCTTTATCAGAAACCTTCTTTGGTCATCCCATATAAAACAGCATACACATCAACCCCTTTGTCTTCCATCTCACTTTACTCTGCTTTATTTCTCTTCAGAGCACTTTTAACCACCTCCCATATTATCTACTTACTCATTTGCTTACGGTCTGTCGTCCCTCACTAAAACAAAAAGTTCCTTTTTGATACTTTCATCTGTTTTGTTCACTGTTGTAACCCAGCATCTAGAATTGTGCCTGGCAAATACTCAGAGGTTAACAAATACATATTTGTTGAAAAAGTTAAAAAATGAAAGAACATGCATTTCACTCAAGGTGAATTCATTCTGAAAATTAATCAGAGGGATTATTTCTGAAATACTACATGGCTTTCAATATGACCCAAGTTTCTCCTATATTACACAATATATATATATGGAGAATGGTAGCCTTTACTTCAGCATGATTCACACTGTGTATGCTCACAAGATAAACTAGGGATGTAGCAAAATAAACACCAATCTAGATAATGCTGGCCCTCAGAGTAATTACAGAGTAGTTCAGAAATAATACATTTTAATCATCTGCAATAATGAAATTATCTAACAACCTTCTGAAACCTCTACTCCATCTGTGTGTGTGAATGGTTTGGGGCATTAAATCCAAACTGAAGGATATCTGATATGATTATAAAAGCCAATGCAGGGATCTGCATTTATTGGCTCAAGAACCAAAACGATCATAGTTCCCATGCTAAGACCAGTTTTACTTCTTGTCAGCAGGTCTATTCATTGTTTTCCATGAAGAAGCCCTAAGAGATTACGTATCTTTAAGTAACAGACTCATTTTAATGAACTCTTTTCCATATTTAAAATGGCCCTACTACATATGTCTGCATCAAAGAGCCAAAGGAATTTAATCATCTCCAAGATTACATGCAAATGCAAATTTTTATGTTGGGGATTCTGTTTTATATTGGAAATATATCCTTCCTTGAGACCATTTCTTTCTCTGGAAATCATTCCTTGGCTAAAACAATATGAATTCCCTAGCTGCTTTCTCAAGCAGCAAATATATAAAGTTCAAATTAAATAGTGTAAAAAAGACCAACTTTATTAGATTATTAAAATAGATAACCTCAAAAATAGATTTTCTGGTAAAATGCTAAAAAAATTTTATATTAACTAAATCTATTAACTAACATACATTAAATTTTTGTCATGTTATTTTTTTCTATTCAGTGTAACTATGGGTATATCTCATTTTATTGCACTTCACAGAGAGTGCATTTTTTTTTTTACAAATTGAAGCTTTGTGGTAACCCTGCCTGGAGCAGTCTATTGGTGCCATTTTTCCAACAGCATTTGCTCATTTCATGTCTCTGTGTCACATTTTGGTAACTCTCAGGATATTTCAAACTTTTTCATATTAATATACTTGTTTTGGTGATCTGTGATCAGTGATTTTTGATGTTACTATTGTAATTGTTTTCAGGCACCACAAATCACACCCATATAAGACAATGAACTTAACTGATAAAATGTTGTGTGTGTTCTGACTGCTCCATTGACAGGCTAATCCCATCTCTTTCCTTCTCCTCAGGCCTCCCTATTCCCTGAGACACTATAATATTGAAATTAGGCCAGTTAATAACCCTACAATGGCCTCTAAGTGTTCAAGTGAAAGGAAGAGTCAACCAATGTGACAAACTTCATTGTTGTCTTACTTAAGAAATCACCACAGCCACGCCAACCTTCAACCACCACCACCCTGATCAGTCAGGAACTAGCAATAAAAAGGCAAGACCCTCCACCAGCAAAAAGATTACCACTCACTGAAGGCTCAGATTATGGTTAGCAATTTTTAGCAAGAAAGTATTTTTTAATTAAGGAATGTACATTTTTTGACATAATGCTATTGCACATGTAATAGACTACAGTATAGTGTAAACATAACTTTTATATGCACTGGGAAACCAAAAAATTCATGTGAATCCTTTTATTGTGATATTCACTTTATTGCAGTGGTCTAGAACCTTAGTATCTCCAAGGTATGCCTTTATTCAAAATCTTTATAATATATTGCAAGATTCTAAAGGAGTAGCTTAGGATTGGGTATTTTACAATAGGCTTAGTCTGTAAAGAAAATATAGGAAAGAAAAATGATTTTCATAATCACATAAAATAGAGCAATATAGTATAACTGCAACTCTATACTATATTAATATATACAATATGTTTCCAAACTGCTATGTCTGTATGTAAAGTTGGCTTTTACAGTATGAAGCCACTGTCAAACAAATCACTTTTATGCTGAAGATGGTGTAGAGAAAATAAATCAAGCCCAAATCAAATGAAACTCTATTCCATTCTTTCCCTCCAGGAATACCAGAATTCATTTAACTCTCCATTTGTCCTAATGAAATCTTCTGCTGTACTCATAATGCAGGTAAGCTGAGCAGCATCCCCAATTTGATCTGCTCTCACAAACCAGAACAAACTACCAGAGTGGTGAAACAGAAAGCACTGCAGATCTGGTTACACCCTGGCTCCTCAGCCAACTATATGGTTTGATTCTGTTTTCTCAACCCAAAACACACCACCAGACATGGACCTGCCCACCAGAAAGACAAGATCCAGCCTCATTCACCAGAACACAGGCACTAGTCCCCTCCACCAGGAAGCCTACACAACCCACTGAACCAACCTTAGCCACTGGGGACAGATACCAAAAACAACAGGAACTACGAACCTGCAGCCTGTGAAAAGGAGACCCCAAAGACACTAAGTTAAGCAAAATGAGAAGACAGAAAAAAACACAGAAGACGAAGGAGCAAGGTAAAACCCCACCAGACCTAACAAAAGAAGAGGAAACAGGCAGTCTACCTGAAAAAGAATTCAGAATAATGATAGTGAAGATGATCCAAAGTCTTGGAAATAGAATAGACAAAATGCAAGAAACATTTAACAAGAATGTAGAAGAACTAAAGAGGAACCAAGCAACGATGAAAAACACAATAAATGAAATTAAAAATACTCTAGAAGGGATCAATAGCAGAATAACTGAGGCAGAAGAACAGATAAGTGACCTGGAAGATAAAATAGTGGAAATAACTAGTGCAGAGCAGAATAAAGAAAAAAGAATGAAAAGAACTGAGGACAGTCTCAGAGACCTCTGGGACAACATTAAACACACCAACATTCGAATTATAGGGGTCCCAGAAGAAGAAGAGAAAAAGAAAGGGACTGAGAAAATATTTGAAGAGATTATAGCTGAAAACTTCCCTAATATGGGAAAGGAAATAGTTAATCAAGTCCAGGAAGCACAGAAAGTCCCATACAGGATAAATCCAAGGAGAAACATGCCAAGACACATATTAATCAAACTATCAAAAATTAAATATAAAGAAAACATATTAAAAGCAGCAAGGGAAAAACAACAAATAACACACAAGGGAACCCCCATAAGGTTAACAGCTGATCTTTCAGCAGAAACTCTGCAAGCCAGAAGGGAGTGGCAGGACATACTTAAAGTGATGAATGAGAAAAACGTACAACCAAGATTACTCTACCCAGCAAGGATCTCATTCAGATTTGATGGAGAAATTAAAACCTTTACAGACAAACAAAAGCTGAGAGAGTTCAGCACCACCAAACCAGCTTTACAACAAATGCTAAAGGAACTTCTCTAGGCAAGAAACACAAGAGAAGGAAAACACCTACAATAACAAACCCAAAACATTTAAAAAATAAACCAGAGGGCTTCTAAGGGTAAAGAAGAGAGAGATAGTTTGTTTCTTCAATGATTGCAGCAATAACGTTTCTCTAAAAGTACAGAAGAGAATTTTAGAGCTGTTGAGATCTAGAGTTTGTTAAAGTGGGAGATTTGATGCTGTTGTCCACTCCCTGCTTCCAGAACTTTTATCAAAGTTTTTGTTATAAAATTTGATGATGTCATACCTCTGGTTAAAAGTTTTTGCTTCTCCACTTGCTTAATGGCTGATCTGGACATCCTTATACTTAGCACTAGAGACAAAGATCCATGCAATTCGGTCCACTGAACCACTGGTGCCCCATTCCCTGCCATGCCTTTCATTCTTTTCATACATCCCAGCAGACGATATCCTAAAAAGTTCTACACATCTGTACATATGGTTCCTCCACCTTCAGTGTCCTTATTCCGTTTTTCCCTTGGCAAACTCGCACCTAGAGGGATGGTCCCCATTGAGTACTTACAACTATTTATTGATATTTCTATCACAACCTTTATTACACTGTACTGTAATTTCCCTTTTAAAGTCTGTCTTACTCACTAAACCATTTCTTTTTGTGGGAAAGAGATCATGTCTTACTTATCTTTGTGTTGCAAGTGCCTAGTAACACGCTTGGCATGTAATGAGTGTTCTACAAGTATTTGCTTTATATGGAACTGTATAGATTTAGGCAATGAATAGTAACTGCTATGAGCTAGCTCAGTTGCTGCCTGATGTTAATACAGTGATCTAAAAACTACAAAAACATCCCCAGCATACATAATATTCCTCCTCATAACAAGTATAAGGGTGAAAGGTTTCCTCAGTCAGAAAAAAATTAGCACATCCTTCACTATGCATTTTTTTAAAAGAGCAAAGAGTAGTTATCAACAGAAATTTATTCATAAACACTTTTGTTTGTTCCAAATGGATGAAACAACTTTACAGAGCATGCTGAGTTATGAGAAATTTGGAAAGTTTGAGAGATCAGTTTTCCCCACAAAAAATCTGTCTCAGGACATCCTTTGTCACTTGCAAGCTCCTTTGAGCCTCACCATTTGCTTGCATATGAAGTTAAAATATAACTGAAAAGGCTCTCTCTGCAAAGTTAATAAACGCAAGTAAAGACTGGCTGGTGATTAGGGAAAAAATGACTATAAATCTGGTGTGTTGAAATTTATTGACACATACTGTTAATTATTGCAGTAGTAGGAGCAGCAGCAAACTATTTTGGGAAGAGCATCCTATAAGCAAAAAGTTCTTATTCTGAAATGGCTCTGCAAAATCAAAATAGATGATTTTTAGAGAGCCCAGAAATAAGTCAATGCATCTACAGTCAACTATCTTCATCAAGGGTGCCAAAATGAGGAAACAACTGTCTCTCCAATCAATGGTGTTGGCCAAACTCGATATCCCCATGCAGAAGAATGAAATTGGACACTTATCTCACACCATATCAAAAAATAAATGCAAAATTGAATAAAGACCTAAACCTAAGACCTAAAACTGTAAAACTACTAGAAGAAAACATAGGCAAAAAGCTTCTTGATGTTAGTTTCAGCAATGATATTTTGAATATGACACCAAAAACACAGGCAACAAAAGCAAAAGTAGACAAATGACATCGCATCAAACTAAAAAGCTTCTGCAGCTCTCAGCCTTAGCACCATCTTATTAGAAACCTTTGCATCATGACAGCCAAGTGGAGGGAAAAGCAAATGCACAGGCTGAAGTGCAAAAGAAGAAAGATGAGGCAGAGCTCCAAAGTAAACTGCTAGCCTATGCACCTATGGAAGAGACAGGAGCAACAATATGGAAAGGTGGAGGCCAGGGACACAGGTAGAAATTTTTGGACTGGATGCTACTATCTAGAATTGTCTCATTGAATCTAGCACATCCACTGCCATCTGATCATTGTGACCACCTCTGAAAGACCTACCTTGCTCATACCAAAACAGTCCCTTTTGGTCCTTTGCTCTGAACTTGGTGACATTCTGGGCTACTTCTGTTCTCAGTTGTGGCTGAATATAACATGTGTACAATAAATCATCTCTTCTGCTGCCTTAGCTGAAGAATAAATAAATAAATAAATAAGCTTCTCCACAGCAAAGGAAAAAATCAACAGATTGAAAAGTCAACCTATAGAATAGAAGAAAATATTTGTAAACCATATATCTGATAATGGATTAATATCCCAAATATGTAAGGAACTCATCCAACCCAATAGCAAAAATCAAATTTAAACCCAATTTAAAATGGCAAAAGGCCTGAATAGATATCTCTCAAAAAAGACATACAAAAGGCCAACAGATATATGAAAAGGTGCTCAACTTCACTAATCATCAGGGAAATGCAAACCAAAACCACAATGAAATATTACTTCATACCTGTTAGAATGGCTATTATCAGAAAGATGAAAGATATGTATTGGCAAAGATGTAGAGAAAAGTAACCCTTGTATGCTGTTACTGAGAATGTAAGCTGGTACAGCCATTATGGAAAACAGTATGAAGGTTCCTCAAAAAATTAAAAATAGTACTAACTTATGATCCAGAAATCCTACTTCTGGCTATATATCCAAAAAAAAGAAAGAAAGAAAGAAAGAAATCAGTATCTCAAAAAGGTATCTGCACTCCCATGTTAATTTCAGCATTATTCACAATAGCCAAGATATGAAAACAACCTAAATGTCTGTGAATAGATAAATGGATAAAGAAAATGATGTATGCACATACAATGGAATATCATCATTCGGCCTTTAAAAAGAAGGAAATCCCACTATTTGCAGCGACACAGATGAGCCTGTAGGACATTATGCTAAGTGAAATCAGCCAGATGCAGAAAGACGAATATTACATAATCTCACTTATATGTGGACTCTAAAATAGTCAATCTCATGGAAGAAGAGAATAGAATGGTGGTTACCAGGGGCTGAGGTAAGGGGAAAATGGAGAGATGTTGGTTAAGGAGTACAAAATTTCAGTTATGTAGGATGAATAAATTCTGGAGATCTAACGCACAACAATGTGACTATAGTTAACAATACTTTATTGTATACTCGAAATTTGCTAAGATGATAGACTTAAAGTGTTCTCATCTCACACACACAGTAAAGAAAATGGTAATTATCTGAGGTGACAGATATGTTAATGATCTTGATTGTGGTGGTAATTTCACAGCATATATCTTATGTATATCAAATCATAATTGTATACCTTAAATATATACAATTTTTAATTTTCAAATATATCTCAATAAAAAAAATCAAAATGAATTCTATATCATTTTTTTGGTCACTTCCTAAACAAAGACAGGAGAATTATGTATATTATAAAAGTCAGCCTTTTACAGTCTTTTCAATATCTGAATCAACTCAATCTACTAAAAATAAATGTTTTCCTATAAAAACTCCTATATGGACTGCACGTGTTACAATGAACATAATGTCTATCTAATAACTTACATTTATTGAACACATACCATGTGCCAGGCCTAAATTGTGTGTCATGTAATAACTCAATCAACATAACAATCTTCTAGGTAGGAATTATGATTTTAATTTTTCACTTGAGGAGACTGAAGCACAGAGAGACTACATAATTTTTCATATCACCTGACTTGTTAGGGTCAGAGCTACATTACAAATCCAGAACCAACACTTGTAATCGTATCACCCCATTCTTCAACACTGGACTACACTAACTTCTATACAAGAGCAATTTTAAAAAGTAAATAACTTTAATTGGTGATTTTTTTCCTGATAATAAAAGTGAGTCATGTTCATTGGAGAACATTTTTGTAATCAAAAATGTAATAAAATCATATTTTAAAAGAAAGTAACCCAAAGAGGTTGAAATAGTACAAATTGTACCAGTGTGGCAATAGAATTAACTGTGGAATTTTAGGACCCACAGAAAGAGAGCAGCAGACCTCATTATTAGTTTGTGAGTCATGCTCCATTCTATAGATGACACTCTTCTTTTTTTTTTTAATTAATTAATTTATTTTTTATTTATTTATTTTTGGCTGTGTTGGGTCTTCATTTCTGTGCGAGGGCTTTCTCTAGTTGGGGCGAGCGGGGGCCACTCTTCATCGTGGTGCGCGGGCCTCTCACTATCGCGGCCTCTCTTGTTGCGGAGCACAGGCTCCAGATGCGCAGGCTCAGTAATTGTGGCTCACGGGCCTAGTTGCTCCGCGGCATGTGGGATCTTCCCAGACCAGGGCTCGAACCCGTGTCCCCTGCATTGGCAGGCAGATTCTCAACCACTGCGCCACCAGGGAAGCCCTGACACTCTTCTTGATAAGAAAGTAGCCATGACCTCAATATCATGTGGTATTTTATGGATAGGTCCAGCTCCAACACCAAAAAATAGGGCATCAGTGGTCAGAAACATCTCTCTGTAGTTACTGTTCTTTACTATGATTCACAAGAGTATAAATGCTTGATATAATGGAAGGCATTTTTGTGTCAGCAAAGCATGTAATGACTTTTTCTGGTAGGTTCCTCAATTGCTTCATTTTGTTTAAGAAAAACATAGAAGGAATTAGAGTAGCCTCAAGAATGCTCAAAGTTTCTCCTGTATTTTTAAAGAAGATGCATTTTTTATTTTACATGATATAACTTGGATAGCATGAATATAAAAATTGCTAATGCTAAGACTAGGAAAAAGATACTAGAATTGTTCTAATTACATTTTTATCTTTTTTCATTCAGATATATTATGTATCAAATCACATAGAAATTTCTTAACTTTTCCTATGAGTTCTTAATATGTTGGTCTTACATGAAATATGGATCTACCCTGAATGCTAGAAGGCCTCCATGAAGCACTAGAAAATTAAAGGAAGGAGCAAAACTTTAAATTTTTAGAATACTTCATATTCACCATATAGTTCACATAATAATATCAACTGGGTGTTTGTAGTGACCTCAACAACTTAGGTAAGTATCTTGTGAAAAATAGTTATAGAAGATATACGTATGTATTACGTGTTTTGAAATACTAACATAGAAAGTCATAGATATATATTCATCCATCTAACAATACAATGTTGAAGGCAATAACAGCCAGCCTAGTAACATCTAGCAAGTAGTAGGTGCAAAATAAATATTACTCACTGAAAGTAGATTTTCCAAAAATGGCACTTTCATTATTCTTTATTACAAAGATTAAAATGAAACAACAGAAATTGGCATGTGTGATATTGTCAATAATCTGAAATAGATTAGAATTGATTGAATAAAACAAAAATGACATGAGGTAAAGCATCTCTTTTTCTAAACTAAATTAGGATGAAATCTACATCTAAATCTACTTAATGCATCCTAGGCTAGAAATGAAATAGTGGACATGAAGTGATAAATCATGTCAGTATTTTCTAGGCCTTAGCTTTTTATTTATTTTTTTTTCAAAATTTATTTATTTTATTTTATTTATTTTTATTTTTGGCTGCATTGGGTCTTCATTGCTGCACACAGGCTTTTCTCTGGTTGCAGCGAGCAGGGGCTACTCTTTGTTGCAGTGCGTGGGCTTCTCATTGCAGTGGGTTCTCTTGTGGAACACGGGCTCTAGGCACGCAGGCTTCAGTAGTTGTGGCACACTGGCTCAGTAGTTGTGGCCCACGGGCTCTAGAACGCAGGCTCAGTAGTTGTGGCGCACGGGCTTCGTTGCTCCACGGCATGTGGGATCTTCCTGGACCAGGGATCAAATCCGTGTCCCCTGCATTGTCAGGCGGATTCTTAACCACTGCACCACCAGGGAAGCCCTAGGCCTTAGTTTTTTAAAAAACAAAGTTCAAGTAGACCATTTGATCAGAGTCAAAGTAGACTGAAAATCAAGTGTGATGGATTTCAGCCATTAGTCATGATTAGAGCTATTAGAACAGTTAACAGAGGAAAACTTTCACATACCAAAAAAAAATTCCATAAGATTGTTGGTATCTTTTGATTTATCTGAAATCAATGCAGTAAGCTTCATCAATTATGTTGTTTTGCCAAAATAATTAATTGCAAAATGTGTCTCATCTTCAGAGAGCCTGCCATTTAACTTTCTTTATCAATCTTACCATACGCATGATGGAGAATTTAATTCTAGATGTATTCAAAAATAGTTATATAGAAATAAGTATTTTTATAAATTTCTACCTTCATCTTTGTATATGCTATAAACTGATGCCAAAATATCACAGATTGTATGTTATTTCTGAGCCTTTCCTGCTTATGTTCTCTGGAGTTCATGTAAAAGAAGTTCTTAATCTTTTAGGAATCATGGATCTTTTTAGAATATGATGATACCTATGATGTTTCCCTTTTAAAAAAAAAGTACATATTCACAGGTTGCATCCAATTTCAGATCATCTATGGATACAGGTTAAGAACTTGTGTTCTATAACAAATACTTGATTTTTCCAGAGGGAATGTATGAAATGTGTTAGACTTCTCAAAGGAAAAATGGATCAGTGAGCTTACTGAATGGAATCTTAGAAGACTTTGGGGGGTGATTACGTACAGTACTGGAAGTGGAATTTATCCATTTATTGAGAAACATATCTCATTTCCATAGATGAATGCTTTTGTATCAACAAAAGGGCCTCCACTGGCTTATTCATCTCTTTGGCGAGATGTCTTCTCCAGGGTTTTCCTCATTGTCAATTCAAGTGGCTTGGTGCTGCCAGCACAAGTAAAATGGTTCTTCCCCCCCATCCATTCATTTATTAAACAGATATTTATTGAGTGCCTGTTACATGCTAGGATCCTCCTAGAACTTTCTTTGTGTCTATATCCTCTTAGGCTTTGAAGATATAGACACAAACAAAAAAATACAAGGTTCCCACTCTCATGGAGCTTGCTTTCTAGTGGAAAGCAAGAGGAATAATAAGCAAGTAAACAAATAACCAAGATAATTTCAGATAGTGATAGGTTCATGATGACCATAAATGAAGGTCATGTGATGAGTCACCGAGGTGAGGGGAAAGACTCTAGAATGTGATATTGATCTGAAATCTCAAAGGATGAGACTTAGCCAACAGTGGAAAGATTTAGGCAGAGAGTACCTAGCAGAGGGACCGTCAAGTAAAGGGCCCTGAAATGAGAGCATGCTTGGCTTATTCAAGAAACATAAATATGATCAGTATGGCTAGAGTATTCTAAGGGTGAGATGAAGTCAGGTGGATGGGTGGGGTGCAGATCCTGTAGGACCTTGCATATTATTAAAAGGATTCTGGATTTTATTCTAAATGTGATGAGAAGCCATTAAAGAGTTTTAAGCAGAGAAGTGACTAGCATAACCAGATTTATATTTTTTAAAGATGATTTTGTCTGATATGACCTTAGACCCAATTGTAGCCACAATAGAAAATGCAGCATTCAGGGCAGATAAATGAAAATTTCTACTACCGATACCAAGCAAAGCAAGTTACAGTCTTTAAGTAAGAAGTTACCTTATGACTAACAACCTATATATTTTAAGATTTGCTATTAACCATTAATTTATAATAATGTGAGACTTCAAAAATCTCTGGTTCTATCTGTACCTTACTGAAAGCTCTAACCTTCCATTTGTCCAATAACTAATTATATTGGATAACTTCTGTATCCAGGTATTGTTCTGCCTAGTGCTTTTCAAACTATCTGTGGAGAAGGACCAGTTTTTTCATTGTTGACTAAATTTTTATAAAATACAATAAAAGTAAGTTATTAAAAATGATTTTAAAAGACAAAAACAAGCTTAATTTATTATTATCGATTTAACAAACATAAAATTACATTTCAATAGATGTAATCAGAAGAAACATAACCAAAGCAGAGAAAAAGAATTACAAAGAATTGCAAAACTAAGCATGTTTAAAAGTGTGTGCACAGGTGATTAATATAGAGAATTTCTAATACATTTGTAATTTTTTGTCATTCCACAATAGTAACTAAAGAGTATGTGAGGAAATAGTGGCTTCCCACATTAAATACCTATTCACACACTTCAAACACCAAGATATCAGTATTTAAAGTTTTTAGTGCAATAAATGAGCTTTCTTCTTGCTTGTCAAATTATCTAATCAAGAGAGCAGTTTCTCAGAGTTATCTGAAACACTGTCTCCCGGGCTGCAGTTCTCATTTTGCCCCAAATAAAACTTTACTCACAGCTCTCACGGTTGTGCATATATATTTTTTTAAGTCAACAGTTATGGCGACCACGAATAAGGGACCCAGATTGGACTTCTCTCCTTCGCCTGAACTCTGTAAGGAACCGGAGCCTTGGTACCAGCAGAGGCTGCTTGCACCCATCTGCCTCCTCGGAGAGTCCAGACGAATCTGGACAATTCCACATGAGAAATAGGCACCATGAAGATATATGAAGCAGATTGTGTGAGTTTCTGTGCCCTTAAGTGATCCATATTTGTTGTTTTCTTTTCATCATTTTGCAACTTCGGTTAAATGAATAAGTATTGTTTCACAGTGACCTATGATCCTGTTGTGTTTTTAAAACTTTTTAATATTTTTAACCAACTTCTCAAAATCTAACTAAATTTATCTGTCTTGGAAATTTATCTGTCTTGGAAATTTATCTGTCTTGGAAATTTATCTGTCTTGGAAATTTATCTGAAATCCCTAACATCTCATATGTCTTGATACAATGTCATAATTCCAGTTATTCTAAAATGATATATGTCACAGAAATATCCAAGTTTCCTACTAATTGCATTATACTCAAATCTTTAACCATGCTATTTTAAGTTTTGTCCTGATGCTTTTACAAAATGAAGATTTTCAAGAAGACTCATAATAAGAACTTTTTAAACAAACACAAGTTTCTGATGGCCTTTAGATAATACCACTGAACTATGTAACAAATTATGGAAAACCTGATTACTTCATCTAAATCAACAGGAATCAATTACATGGGACTGAATGAACTGATGAATATGATTTATAACTCTATGACTTTGGGAAATATACTAGCTTTAATCTTTGTTTTTCAGAAAAACCTTTTCTCTTATGCTATGACTTACAAGTTGATAAAATATACACTTGTAAACAAAGATAAAACATTTATCTTTTTCGCTCTACCTGATCCTACCAGAATTTGGCTTCTCCAGGTGGCTCTCCTATGGACTTGATGGTTTATTGCAACTAGATTACAACTAGTTATACTAATTGTTTTAATTTGTTCTTTGTTTCCAAATTGTTTATGATTGCGTCTCCCCGCTGCATTATGACTTTGTCAGTATTACTAGCTGCATTACTTATCCTATTTCATAAGATTGTTGTCTCTTACAGCACTCAGTGATAGTAACCAGGCTACTAGCCTACTGAATTCTTAGGTCTCTATGATGAGAAAAGCAGTGCTACAAAACCGCGTGGTCCCTGACATCCTTACAGCACCTCAGGGAGGTACCTGTGCCACAATTCAAACTGAATGCTGTGTTTTCATATCTGATGAATCCTCTAATATAACACGTTTAATTAACCATACGAAAAATCAGATTTTTGCCTTAAGTGACTCACTCCCAAGTCTTGATGACCTCTTAGAAAAATGGTTTGGCATGGGAAGCTCTTGGATTAAATATTTACTTATAACTCTATTAATGTTATTAGCCATATTATTTGTATTTTGCCTGTTTTACAAGATTATTGTTTCTTGTATTACTAAATGTATGACTGAGCCTCCAACAAAAATAATGATGACTAGGCGACTTGAAGCAGTTGATAAAATATATAGTTCTGTATGCGATCAACGACTGTAATAATGTAACTCTAGATATGGGAAGATGCAACTAGGGGAAACATTTCCTGGATCAAATTAAATTAGTAAGACAGAGGATCCAGAGAATCTTTAATTATCAACAGGGCCTAATGTGAAAATTAGCACCTGGAGTGGCATATCAACAGGAATTTTCATCTGATCTGGGATGAGCCTCCCAGCACTGTGGGACAAAATTTGGTCATGAAATGTTTTCCAAATATTGGTCGCATTCCTGACCAAGAGAAGGATATTTGAGAAATGAAATATTTTCTGCCATATCAATAAACAAAGGATGTTACAGTCATCAACAGATGCAGCCCTCCAACGTGAGCCTAGCCGAGGAAACTCAGGGCTGAAAAGAATACCTGCCATCTAGCAGCCATCAGACTGCAGCTGGTGAGCCCTGAGGACACTCAGGATGTGTCAGGATACTGGCCCCAGATGGCTGAGGTGCATATCACAGGAATGATGTCAATGAGCCAAGACTCTTGCATCTTCCCATACATAGAAAAGCGTTAAATTCCTTAAACTTGAAATATCTGGTTTTCTTTAATTAACAATAATCTTTTGACGTTCCTGACTACCTGTCTTTTGTTGCAAAACTCCTTTATATCTTGGCTTCTCCCCTCGCCTCCTCAGAGCAGTTTCTCAGAGCTATGTGAAATGCTGTCTCCTGGGCTACAGTCCTCATTTTGCCCCAAACAAAACTTTACTCACAGCTCTCATGTTGTGCATATATTCTTTTTAAGTCAACAATCCCATGAGTGTATTATTTTACACAGCCAGGCGAAAGGGACTTTGAAGATAGAGTTAAAACTGTAAACTTTAAAATAGGGAGAGTATCCTGGATTATTCTGATGGGCCCAGTATTATTACATGAGCCCTTAAAAACAGAAGGAGGCAGAAGAGCTGTCAGAGAGACGCAACCCGGGAAGAAGAGGCAACAGAGAGTCAAAGCATGACAGGGACTTGACATGTCATTGCTAGCGTTGATTATGGAGGAAGTGGACTATGAACCTAGTAATCCAACGGCCTCCAGAATCTGGGAATGGCTCTCAGATAACAACCAGCAAAGAAACAGTCCTATAAATGCAAGGAACTGAATTCTGCCACCAACTTGAATAAGCAAGAAAACATTTTAGATCTAGAGCCTCCAGAGAGGAACAGCCTGCTGACACCATGATTCTAACCTGTGTCAGATTCGACCTGTGTCATTTTCTTACAACACTATAAGAAAATAAATGTGTGTTGTGTTAAACTGCTAAAAAAAAAAAAAGAAAAATTATCTAATCAAGATCAGATTGACAACAATGTATTTCTAAACAGCTTCTGTTTTGTTTTTAATAACACTCAAAAGTAGAGAAACCAGTCTGGCAGAAGAATACTGATAGGAATGAAAAAGATTTTAAAGCAATTTTGGCAAACTCAAGATATTCACTTTTAACTTTTCTGCAAAATGAAGTGATATATTTTCAAAATTAATCTTCAATCCCTCATCATAGTCAGATATAACATATTACTCTATAAAAATATAGCTAAAGCCCAAACAGCCTATTCCGCATTCAATGACTATAATCCTATCTTATAAATCCACTGATCATGAACTTGGATGTTGCAACAATGTCAAATTACTATAGAAGCCTCCAAACCCTTACTTCAACTTCCGCCTGTTTCTCATCACAGAAGTTACACACAGTTCTTCGACCCACACCGCTTGTGAACTATAGTTTGGGGAGCACTACTCTAGACTACCCTTTCTATGAACAAAATAAAGCTGTGTGTTTTCAAAATCAATGAATTCACTGTAGAGGGATGCTTTCTACTCATCAGTGTTATAGGTCACAAATATTAGAAATAGCAGCAATAAAAGTCAGTGTTAACTTGGAGGGATTTCTCTCCAGATAAAAAATGATTTGGGGTAATTTATGTCTCTGACTACCTGGCTTTATTTCTGATATCTGGGATTTGTTTAACACAGAGTTTCCTGCAATGATCATCTGTTTAGAAGTACTCAGATCTTTTTTCTGCTTCACTCCTCTCAAAAACAAACAACAAAGAAACACAAAAAATACATATATATTAATTTAGCATATAACACAATATATTAGGATTTTTCAAAACTTCATTTAAAACAATCTTATAATTTCAACTTTCATTAGGTCAAATGACTATTTATAAAAATGGAATTAAAACCACTGGTTGGCTGCAGTTGGCCCATACTGGTTTAGGAGAACCAATTACGTGCATATCTTCCCAGTCAGCTTTCAGTGGTATCAGGTTGGTAGTTGAAATCAGCCTTGGTGAAAGTATTTACACCAAGGAGATCAGCAAACACTACTAGTCAAGGCTTTTTTTCTTTCCAGAGAGCTGGTTATTAAACATTTACAGTAATAACTGGTTGTAATTAATGTTAATTTCAAATTTCTTTAGAGTAAGAAGAATTGACAGAAATGGAATTATAAAATTTGAAGTATTTCAGGTATTATTTTCAAGATGGTCTCATTCATGGTCTTTAGCATCAGGCTAAGAACAAAAAAAAAGTCTTCCTGGATTATACAAAATAATCTGTCATTCAGGATAAATTTATATCATACATACACACACCAAATCACAAGTAAGGAAAGCAACAGGTATACAAGAAGAATAATAGTATATGTGGGTTTATGCGTGTAAAACTGTTTTCAAATGTGATTTAATAAATTATCTTTATGTTGGTCATAATACACTAGAAAAACTCCAACAATTTATTCTAGACAATAGCAAAAACTAGAGCTGATGAAAAGCTTTTTGAAACAATAGGAGAAGCACAAGTCACTGTACAGGTGAAGGCTGTATTATTGAAGATAATAATAATAGCATTATTATTTCCAATAATAGTATTAAAGGTAGACCGCATGGCTTGCTTCTATAAACAAACAACAAGCTACACTAAAACAAATTAAATCCATTGCTGAGAAATTATATAAATTTTTAAAACAAAATCATTTTTAAAAGAAATGGGAAAACAATAAATATAGGGATCTAATAAATGTTTGGTGAGAGAATAGATAAATGACTACCAAATAACATTTAAAGAAACGAGCAAGTTGCCTCGCTAATTAGAGTGTGGTTCCAAAGAAGTTAAGGGCAGGTTAGGTTACTCTAAAGCATGACCCTAGACTGAACACTTAGTCTGACTGAAAAATGAAAGCCTAGAGCCATAGGAGAAAGGCAGCAAATTCAATTCACTATTACGGTGAATAACCTACTGGTAACATACTAATTTCATCGCTTGTGACTCTTGGGGGCAGTGGGACAGTAGCCCAGCTTTTGATATCAGGGGTTTCATAAATCATTAACATCTATCTTGTTTCTACTCATTTCTTCTCCCGACAAGCAAAAGCACAGTGAAAACTAACTTGGAAATAAGAGCAATTCCAAACTTTAGGATAAACTATTTTTCAAATATGGTGAAAGATGTTTAGAGCAAAATTGTTTAATACATTAGCCTCATCTGCACCTTGCAATATTATCTATTCAAAAGAAATCCTCTTAGGGGTTGCTGTCTTTTCCCTTGAGTAGTTATCTTTCTTATGCTATTTGAATCTGAGCTGATTTTCACAGCACAACAAAAACAGGATCTTATGGAGATCTAAATGCCACTTAAAATAATGAAATACAGAATTAAGAAGATATTCTTATCATAATATGTCTCCCCTTCCCATTTTGTAAGGATTTTCTTATATTGAAAAATTTTTTTTAGTGACTAGGAATCAAAAGTCTGCTGCTTTTTAAATTATATGACAGATAATCTCTCTCTTCTCAGTTTCTTGCTTTCTTTTCTCATTCAGGGAGGAAAAACCCCCATCACAGTGCTGCTCACAAGCTACTTAATAGTCTTCTTAAGTGAGCTGTGTCAGGTGATTCCCTGTTCCCTGACACCGGCAGCCCTTTAATAACTCCCAGTGATAGCTGAGCGCCCCATGGTTTTACCAACTATATTATATCTTCCTCAAACATTTCTTACTTTCATAGACCAAATAAGGTTTATGTCAATATTAACTTCAACAATATTCGTTTAGCAGCTACAAAAATTTTTTCTTGAAATTAAAATATAAAGAATGTGCCAAATTTCAATTGATGTAAACATCGAAGAAAAACAAGATACCCTCTCCATTTCCTGATTTTTGTATTATTGATTCATTGATTCAGTAAGTTGCTGGACTTACTTTGATGAAATTTTTAAAACTGAAAATTATAATGGCAAATATGATAGTATTCTTGGGATTTTCAAAAGGCTGCATAATTATAGTCAATTGATAATAACCTCTTCATCTGAAATGGTTTTCTTGTCATAGGATTAGAACACACCTGACACTAAGCAATAGCAGTAAATAAGATCAAAGATTAATAAAAAACCATTTGTGTTCAAGTTTCAAGGCAAGCTCTCAGGCATAATTATATATTCATAAGTCATGAACTTAACTTCATCTATTTCTTTATATTTTGAGAAATAACAAAAGAAATCTCACCACATTTAATTTTTAAATGGCTGTATTTTTCCTGCATTATCATATATAATCCCCACATGAAGAATGAACTATTATTATTCCCATTTTATGGATGAAACAATGGGGGCAGGATACAAATGACTTTAAGTTTTGAAGCCAATGCTCATTTACCATTCCAAAAATCCTAGGGCCCTTGAGAATTATGCTAAATCTACTCTGTGTCTATTCTATAAATTGAAAAACAAAGCTTCGATGACAGCACATCTGTTTACAACTTGGTTTACTGAATGTTTTAAGGCCACTGTTGAGACCTATTGCTCAGAAAAAAAGATCACTGCTTACTGACAATACACCTGGTCATGCAAGAGCTTTGATGGAGATATACCACAAGATTAATGTTGTTTTCTTGCCTGCTATCACAACATTCATTCTGTAGCTCATGGATCAAGGAGTCATTCTGACTCTGAAGTCTTACGATTTAAGAAATACAGTTTATAAGGCTATAACTGGCATAAATATTAATTCCTCTGAGAGATCTGGTCAAAGTTAATTGAAAACCTTCTGGAAAAGATTCACCATTCTAGATGTTATTAAGAACATTCATAGGAAGAGGTCAAAATATCAACACTAACAGGAGTTTGGAAAAAGTTGATTCCAACTCTCATGGATGATTTTGAGGGGTTCAAGACTTCAGTGGAGTAAGTAGAAGTGTTTCAAATTCCACCACTGCAGATGTGGTGGAAATAGCAAGAGAACTAGAAGTGGAGCTGGAAGATGTAAGTGAATTGCTGCAATCTCGTGATAAAAGTTTAATAGATGAGGAAGTGCTCCTTATGGAAGAGCAAAGAGAGTTATTTCTTGAGATGGAATCTACTCCTGGTGAAGACTGTTGAAAGGACAAAAAAAAATGATTTAGAATATTATATAAAATTAGTTGAAAAGCAGAGGCAGGGCTTGAGAGGATTGGCTCCAATTTTGAAAGAAGTTGTACTGTGGATAAAATGCTATCAAACAGCATCACATGCTACAGAGAAATTATCAGCTGATGCAGCAAACTTCGCTGTCTTACTTTAAGAAAGTGCCACAGTCACCCCAGTCTTCAGCCACCACTACCCCGATCAGTCAAGAGCTACCAATATCAAGGCAAGACCCTTCACCAGCAAAAAGATTATGACTTGTTAAAGGCTCAGATGATGGTTAGCATTGTTCAGCAACAAAGTATTTTTAAATTAAGGTACGTACATTACTGTTTTAGACATCATGCTATTGCACACTTAATAGACTACAGTATAGTATAAACATAACTTTTATATGCATTGGGAAGCCAAAAAATTTATGTTACTCGCTTTACTGCAATATTTGCTTTATTGCAGTAGTATGGGACCAAAACCACAATATCTCCAGGGTATGCCTGTAATCTAATTGATTGCATTGTACTTGACCATTTCTGAAATAGCCAATATAAAACACAACTAATCATACCAGTAATTCAGTACTTATTAGGTAAACAAAAGAAAAACTAGATCTCTTTTGTCGCACTGAAGTTACTTGCTTGCAGCTAGACTTTAAAAACTAATTTGAAACACTTTTTTTATCTAATAGAAATGTATTTTCTATTATAAAGTAATTCATGCATCTTGTAAAAAATTCAGACGATATGAAAGTACATAAAGTACAAAATTAAAGTCACCTTGTAATATTAACTTTGGTTCTAGTTTTCTAGGGAAATCTTACTTTGCCCTTGTAAAGTATGTGTTTTTAGATCATCTTCTAAGTTCCTAAGCAATCATGTAATCTCAAAATTATAAATGGAAAAATCAAATTGTGATATTTAGGCAAAGAAATGCTTGTGGAGACAGAGAAAAAACAAATTCCCTGCCACTTAGCAGAAAGTTTGTATTGTTTACTCTTGCTTCTCTAACACATCTTTATTATTTCTAAATTCAATTCCTTTAATCTATGAATATTTGGTGTTACAAGAAGTTGCAATTTTTTCCATGATCATCCATTTAATTTTTATTTTTAAATTTAATTTACCCATAAGAAAATAACTATTACAACAAAACACAGAAAACTCATGTTCCAATTTGCATAAGTTGCTGGACTTACTTTGATGAATCAGATACTGCATCTCTATTAGTGGTTCCCAAACTTTAAGTGTGTATCAGAATCATCTAAAGGGCTTGTCTAAACACAGATTGCTGGGCCCCCATGTCTAGACTTTCTGAATTCCATAGATCTGGGAATGAGACAGGAGAATTTGTATTTTGAACAAGTTCCCAGGCAACAGTGGTGGGGCTAGCAGAGACCACATTTTGAGAACTAGCGATCTATATAAAGACATTAAACACCACTTTAGAGCTCATCTTCCTAAGATTTATTGTCACTGGATCTTGATTTTAATGGACAATTTAGTGCCATGTATATAGTAGGTTTCAGTAAATGTTATTAACTGATCAATTCTAAAATTAAATATAAAATAAATTGGGTTATAAATCTACCAGTAATTAAATAACCCATTTCCCCCCCTTATTTACCAATTGAGAAAATCTTGGCCAAATTTTCAGAGAGCATAGATACATAAAATGGTCTTTGGATACAGAATCTTTCTACCTATTAAGTTTCTCTTCAGTGTACTTTTATTTTACTTACTGACAATAACAATCACAGTCATTCTGGTACAGGCAATATAATGGTAAAATAAAATGTGCTTAATGAAACATTAGTAAAATTGTTGATTAGATTGTTGATTCAAAGAATTTTTTTAGAATCAGTGTTTTGATAATAGTAGAGAATGATTTTTGGAAGAAAAGAGATAACAGCTTGATTTCTTTAGTTTTAGTATAACATTAAGCTCATGTTGCTAAAATCTGGAATGTGCCTATTAGTTTGTTTTAATGTCTATGTTTCACCCTGCATGACTAATTTACGCAAGACATTTTTTCTGTTTCCAACCCTACAGTGAGATGTTTTAAGTCCTTTCCCATAGTTACACCAGTTCTACCAAATTCTGAATGCTAGTTGAAGTATCAGTAGTACTGGGAGAAAATATTTAATGATTTTTCCTTTTCCTTTGTCAATATGTTATGGTATTCATATGACTCCCTCTGGTGGCAAATGCAGTATGGAATGTTAATCTTTTTCAAGAAATGTACATGTATATATTTCTCTTCTTATAAAGTCAGTGATTTATTTTTTCCCTCCTGCCTGAAGTTTTTTTCTCTATCTTACTTAATGCTATCCACAATCTAATGTGACCATTGGAAGTCATCAAAAATGATTAGTTCAATCAATACAAAGATGGACTGAATCTCTCTGTAAAAAATCAGCCTGGAAAATGGAGTCAAGTAGTTTTTGTAGCCTTTTAATAATCACACCAGAATATTAAAATACTAAAACAACTGATTAAAGAAAATGACTCCCCAAAATTCAACCTCAATTCCTCTACACATAGTCCATTCACAGTCATGTATATACTTAGTCTAAGAAATCTAAGTATTGGACTTCCCTGGTGGCACAGTGGTTGAGAGTACACCTGCCAATGCAGGGGATACGGGTTCACACATGCCATTGAGCAGCTACACCCATGTGCCACAACTACTGAGCCTGCACTCTAGAGCCTGCGAGCCACAACTACTGAGCCCGTGTGCCACAACTACTGAAGCCTGCATGCCTAGAGGCCGTGCTCTGCAACAAGAGAAGCCACCACAATGAGAAGCCGGCGCACTGCAACAAAGAGTAGCCCCCACTCGCCACAACTAGAGAATGCCCGCGTGCAGCAACAAAGACACAAGAAGCCAAAAATAAATAAATAAATAAATAAATTTATAAAAAAACAAAAAGAAACCTAAGTATCTGCATTCAGAAAATACCCTCAGAGCTCCATACAAATATAATATAGAGTCATTCGGAGATGAATTTGAATTCTACCTCTGCCACCTGATGAATGAGTAACCTACGTCAGGTTATGTAACTGCTGTGAGATATGATTTTCAGATCTATAAAGTGAAATAATACCTACTTTATGAACTTTGTAAGAATTAAACAAGACAATGTAAAAACCTAGCACTGTGCCTTATGTTTAGTAAGACACTAGCTATTATTATAGCTATTCCTTTTAATTAACAAACTGAAGCAAACACCTCTTAAATATATTATTTATAGGAATTATTATCAACTGTCCCCTCTCCTACACTCTGTCTCACACAGGATCCTTTCAATTATACCATTTTACAATGCTCCACATTTATCTACTCTTACTGTCCTCTTGTGCATCAGTCAGGGCCCCGGCAGAAAACAGATGGTACATTAAGCTACATAATTTGATAGGAGCTTAATAATGAGAATATTTACAAAGGGCCTGAAGGAAACCATAAGGGTAATGCAGTGGTACCTTGGGAGCTACCACACCTCGGCCAGAACGGGCGAGACTAATAAGTGGCTACCAGACCTGGAGAGAAGAGTTATATGCATAGGGCTGCCAGACACAAGCTATAGCCTTTGCTGGAGGGATGCTGCCAACCTGCAGTGACCAAACTAAGAAAGATCTGGGGGGAACTGGTATCTCACCCTCACTCTTCTCCTTCCCTCTGATCACCTACGGGTGTCTCCCATTGGCCACATATACCTGGAAGCTGTAGGGCAAAGGTGATGTAGCCCCTAAGGGGCAGCTTCCCAAGGCCCAGTGCAGCAGCAAGAAAGGTAGACGGGGGGGATCAGGAGATGCAACAAAAGATTTCAAGCACGTCCTGCAAACCCATAATTTTATCACAGTGGCCATCATCTCCTGCCTGGATTATTTCAATATCCTCCTAACTGGTCTCCTTGCCTCCAGTCCTGCTTCCTTCTAGTCCATTATTCATACAAGACAGAGTGATCTTTCTAAAAGTATAAATCTGCTTAGGTCACTTCCCTATTAAGTCATCCAATGGCTCCCATTGTTCTTGGGACAAATTCCAAACCCCTTAACATGTGTTTTATGAGGCCTTCGACTATCCAGCCTTGAAGAGCTCTCCAATCTCATTACTCACTGTTTTCCTGGTCACTTCACATAAGCTGAAGGGAATACAGGTCTTCTAATAAGTCGTGCTCACTTTCAGATCTATCTGCATGATGGTCCTTTTGCCTGAGTACTTTTTACCACCCTCTCTGCAGGTTTAGCTCAAGACTACCTCCCAAAAGTCTCCTCCTCTAGGGAGCTTTCTCCGTCTTCCCAGAATTAGATCATATGTCTTCCTGGAACAGCTCCATCTGCTCCAGACATGGCACTAATACATTATTTTAATTGCCTCTTTACTTATCTATTCCCCCTAGAGAATCTGTGCTACTTGAGCACAAAAAGATTATATTGTTCATCATTGTCACCCCACCTCCAACCCAGGCCTGGCATCATGTGCGCACCTAGGGAACTTTTACTGAATGATTAAATAAACTAAAAGAAAAAATTCCAATCTCTTCATCATGACTTCCAGACTCTCCATAATCAACCTGACATTACGAAATCACTTCACCTCATATCATCCTATCTCCAACATCTGTTCCCCCAGTCCTACCCCCATCATAAACTCATCTGTCCAACCATATTTCCTCCCTAGAGAGGAAATTAAAGGTCCCCTTTCCTTCCTTAACCCCTCTCCTAAAAACGGGTTAAAATGTAGGACTCCCATTCTATCTCCAAGGAGGAACAGTGTGCTGCTTGATTAGACCACAACACACAAGGACAGAGTATTAAACAGGTTTGAAAGATTACACAAATATAAAGATGGTTCTTTGGGGTTTTTCCTTCCAAGAGACTAGAAGGGTAAGGAGGGCTCCAACCTGCCCCTCTGTTTCCAGTCAGCAAGGAAGATAGGCCTGGAAGTCTTTCCCTTTCCCCACACCACACCTGGGCATTGAGGCAAACCCTCTGTCTCTTACACACCCTTCTGTTTCTTGCTGTCATATTGTCTCACAAACCACACTGGAATTGTAGGTAATCTTAGTGTCCAGGTTCCCAGCGCCTAACACTGAGGTTTAATGTTAAGGACTCAGCTTATAATCAGGGGTTAGCTTACCTGGCTTCCATTGTGTGAATTGCTTTCTTGGGATCTCAAGCATCAGGTACTTCATTTGAAGTAAGATTCAGATATTTCTGTGAACTGGAAAAATATCATCTTTTCAGTTTTTAAAGTTGTTGCTGTTTCAATTTTCTTTTTGTTTTTTAAATACCATATGTACATGGTAAAAAATTCAAAACTTTACAGTGAGATGTGTCCCTCCTTCCCAGGTTCTGTCTCCTGGGAATTAGAAGAAGTATCTGCTAATTATATTTTACTATAAATATGTTCTTCACAAGTTTGCATTCTTTTCTGGGGTTTTTACATATATTTTGATTGGATACACCAGAACAATCTAATATCATCCAGAATGATATCAGCCTCCGTGGAACCAATTAGACTACTTATGAAAAACCTTCCATGAAGCCTGAAATACCTGCCAGGAGCACTGCTCAGGAAAACATGAGTTTTAACATCTAAATTATTAGGAGTTATGCTCAAAGAAATAGCCCTGCCACTGTAACTCGTTATCTCCTTGACCTCATCTTCTATTACTCTCCCCTCTGGCCCATTCCACTCTAGCTTCAAAGAGGCCAGACTTGCCTCAAAAAGGCCTTTAAAACATTTGCATTGCCTTTTCCTTCTGCCTTGGGCACTCTTCTCTCAGATAGCCACAGGGCTAATTCCCTCTAGCTCACTTCCTGCATGTCACCTGAGTGGAGCTACCTTCCTGACCACAGAGAAATCATTATTTTATGGTACCTATGCCAATTTGTATTTATTCATTATTTACTTGTTTGTCTAATTGAAAGTTCCATGAAGACAGGGACTTTGTTTTGTTCCCCACTGTCTGTTTAACAAATAGCCATTCAGTACCAACTATGTGCTAAGCACCATTTTAAGAGACACAGCTATGAAAGAAGTTTATATTATAGAAGAGTAAGAGGGGGACAGACAATAAAAGTATACACGTAAAATAGCGAGATAGTTCAGATAGTAACCAATGATTTGAAGAAAACAGACAGGGGAATGTGATAAAGAGTGACTAAGGGTTGGAGGATTAATTTACATTGGCTGGTCAGGAAAGACCTCTCTAAGGAAGCAACGAGTGGAGATGGGAATTACATGAAGGAGACAGCCGTGAGAGGTCCTGGTGGCTGAGCACTCCAGAAAGAGAAAACAAAGTGCAAAGGACCCAAGGCAGGAAAATCTTTGACATTAAGGGGCATGAAGAAGTCCATTGTGTCTAGGGCTTTGTGAATGACAGGGATGAGATGAAATGGGAATGGTAGGCAGGGGACAGCTCACATAGGGCATTGTAGATCATGCTGAAGCATTAGGTTACTTTGCCTGCTATGTGTAGAATTAGATCATAGAAGAGCAAGAGCAGAATCAGCAGGGAGGTGTGTCCTGACAGATATAGGAGATTAACAGTGACTTGGATCAGGTGTAGGTAGAGAGAAGTGGAAAAAGTGGAGATAGATAGTAGAGGTGGAATTGACAAACCTTGCTGATGGACTGAATGTGTGCAGTGAAGGAAAAAGAGGAATCAGGATGACTCCCAGACTTTGGTCCAGACTTATCTGGTAGATGGATGGCATTTCCACTTACTAAGGCAAATATTCAGGGCTTGTCACATAATAAGTGCTTAATAGTTACTGAACACATCAATCAATACTGAGGTTCTGGGTGAAATTTTGTTTGAATAAAACAGTTTTGATGAAAACAGAGGTTGAAACTACTGCCGTTAGGGAGATCAGAGTTGTACATGCTGGTTTTAATCTCATTTGGGTGAGTTGTCGGAGATGGCTCTTCTATTACAATTTCCCTTGGCAATGCCTCCGATGCAGTAATAATGGGTACATGCATTCACAGAGCTGGCTTCTGGTATGGTGAGGGTAATGGGTGGTCCTTGAGAGGTTTGAAGATTACACCCTATGAAGCTAGGGCACTTTGGTTGTGAAGAAGTTCTCAACTGTGAGACCAACGGCTTAGTCAAATACGGTAGAGGTTGATGTTGATTAACAAGGAATTATAAAAACTAAAAAAAATCAAAGAGTGAGCAGAAGTTTGAATTTCATCCAGGGAGGATGACTGTGTCTCCCAAATCATTTATATCTTTTTAAATAAAGTAATTTGAGGTCTTCTAGACTTGTCAATTTTTTTTTTAATTTATTTTATTTATTTATTTTTGGCTGCATTGGGTCTTTGTTGCTGCTCACAGGTTTTCTCTACTTGCGGAGAGTGGGCTCTACTCTTCGTTGCGCTGCGCAGGTTTCTCATTGCAGTGGCTTCTCTTGTTGCGGAGCATGGGCTCTAGGTGTGCAGGCTTCTGCAGCTGTGGCTCACGGGCTCTAGAGCGCGGGCTCAGTAGTTGTGGCGCATGGGCTTAGTTGCTCCGCGGCATGTGGGATCTTCCCGGACCAGGGCTCGAACCCGTGTCCCCTGCATTGGCAGGCGGATTCTTAACCACTGTGGCACCAGGGAAGCCCCTAGACATGCCAATTTTATAGGAAGTTAATCACTGGAAATTGGGTGAGGAGTGAGAGGGTGGGACAAGGTATAGCAAGGTCCTTTCCTCAGGGTCTTGTAAATCACACCACAGAAGCAGTTACCTTATTTAACTGCACACAAAGCCACTCTTAATTCTGATTGGTTGAACAAAGTAATCATGTTTGGAGAGATTATACGCCTTGCAGAACTGCTGGGAAAGAGGGTGGAGCAGAACCACAAGCAAATACTTTATCTCCTGATCAACACTGGAAGTTTAGATTGCTCAAACCTGGGTAATCTAGAAACCTGCTGGCACTGGCACTGCCCAGGCAGCTAATAGGAACCAGCAGCAGAGACCTGCTGGGGTGTCGGCAGTTGAAGTTAATAGATGTCCACTGGTGTGTCCTCTCCAGAAAGCTAGAGCTCGATTTCAGCAGGATTATGAGGCTTAATTGATTAGTGCTGCTGAAGTGTATACCATCTAGTTGTAGAGTTTGTAGTCTTAGCTTCATAGAATTGAGTTAATTTCTTCCCAAGGGAGGCATTTGCAATTTTCTTAAGTGACAGCTTTAACCTAATACCCTCAATCGTTAAAATCCTGATAGTTAAAAGTTAATGGGTTTCTAACAAGCTATTCCCAACATATGCATAATTTGTTTTCTTTTCTTTTCCATGGTAGTTCCACGTTAAGGTTGAATTGGATAAAACAAAAGAAATGCAAAATTCTTCTTCAGAATTTGGTTTCTGAGATAATATCAAGTTCCAGACAGTATTTTTAAAAACAATGGAATTTTCATTTTCATTGAAAAATGCTATTATTTTCTGACTATAAGAATTAACAGTGCTGAATTAAAATTCTACCACCTTGTAGCTATGTAAATTTGGGCAAATTACTTAATTTATCTAAGTCTTAATTTCCTCACCTGTAATACAGAGATAATAAAAGTTGTGACTATTAAATGAGACAATGCAGGAACAAGAGTTAATACTTGTTTGGCAGAAAAATATTTTCTATCAGTTTATTATTATTATTAAATGTTTTGAGAAGGGGTTTTATCCTCCAATTAAATAATTTTGCATGTGGGTGTTTAATCTGTAGGGCCAAACTTGAGCTCCAAAGCTTGAGCAAAGACAAATATTTTAAATGATTTTTCAACTTACTTTCTGTTATTCCTTCATGTCAAATCTGTCTAATTTACCTGGCAGAACACCCCCTAAAGGAAGTGATTATTATCCTGACAACTCCAATTATCCAATCTTTTAAAGATCCTAATACACATATGTATTTTCACAGTAATCTTTGAATTTTTCAAGGTTATTAATTAGTTAAAAGAATGGCCTATTTGACAAGATAGTTCTTTGTCTGTATTTAGAGAAGGAAAGGGCACATGCTACTGTTCTGTTTTATTGATTGAAATGACCTGGGTTAATTCCTAATCTTACTGCTAGGATAGTCTTAAAGAACAGTATATTTATATTCAACTCTAGTGTTTAATCAGTATCCTTCTCTATCCTGCTATGTGCAAGGCACTGAAAATACAGTAATTAAGTCACTAAGAAGCAAGAGAAGCCGCTGCATTTTTTGTATAGCTTGTCTGTACCAGAAGCTGGTAGATCTTGAGAAAAAGGCTGTTTCAACAATTAAGAGAGCTTTCTTAATCTCTAATATAAAGAGAGTGAAAGAGTAAGTATGTATTGAGAACACACCACCCCCTCAAAAATCTAAATCTACATTTGAAGCTAATAATAAAGTATGTTTAAAGGTATAAAATGTTGGTCTTATTTTTATGTTGACCCTTAAAGTTGTGTTAGGCTCTACCTTCATCCACACCTAACTAGGGCTGAGCTATCCTCTGCCACAAACATTAGAAAACTCAGAACTATATGCTCCCCAGCAACAGAGTAAATTCAAAAACTTCCATGGTAGAAAAGGAAACTTCAGTTGAGTTTGTCCTTTGGGCCATTGAGCAAATTTAGAATAATGGAACTTACTTTTTTTTTAACAAATACTTAGACCAGGAAAAAAATGCAACAAGCAGCCTTAAATCTGTAGAATTCTATGTATAAAACTTTATGGATTATAATGAAAATAAAAATTAATAGCATAAAAATTAACAGTCACAGTTAATCCCCAAACCTTTTTTTATTAATCATGTCTCCCTTTTCCCAAAACATCTTGTTCCCTATGCTAAATTATTTAGTATATAAATGAGCAGAGTTTTATCTGTAAAAAAAATAGGTGGTATATTTAATTCTGTATATATATATATATCAAAATCTAATCAAAATATGCTGCTTTTACTAAAAAGCAGTAAGCTAACAAATTAGCCTGCCACAAGCTAACATACTAGCTACTTGCAAGTTAAAAGGTAGCCTACCACAGTTTCATGGGTACTGGTAGAAGATATGAACCTCCTCCATCAGAGACAAAAGACAGGTAATGACTCAAAGCAATAGCAATAGCCAGACTGTCAGCATTTGCATTGATACCCAGCCCCACATTCCCATAACATTTAATACAAAGAGAGGTACCCTGAGCTTAGGGAACACAAATCTTGTATTTGTGAGAGTTCCTGCCCATTGCTCCAGACAGAGATACTATCTCTATCTTCCTAGACTATAAACAATCCTACCCTTTTCTCTGGAGGGAGACAAAATCTCTGTCTTCCAAGTCTTTTCTTTTTATAAACATCCTTGAAACATAGTCAAGAACAAAGAGTAGTCAGTGCCTTGCTTTGCAAGAGGTGCAGAAATGCAGGACTCATGGAGGATTGTCTCTCAACAAAGCTAAGCAGTGATTTCCAGGGAAAGAGTCTGGAGGAAGAAAGAGAATCCTGTCCTGGTGACTTTTCTGGTACTGAGGTTAGATGAGTCCTCTTCATATTGGGTAATATGATGAGAGAATTTAGTCTGAGGTGAGCTTCCACTGCCACATGTGGCCTGAGAAGAAGAAAATTCCATCTCCTATTCTTCCTTTTCACCCTGTCTCAATCTCTCAGTTTCCCAGAACATATTTTAGTTGCTGTCTCAGCATCCTGAAGTCTGACTTGGATATCAATTACCTTAGAAATAATTTACAATGGCAGTCAAATTCCCTGACTATTCCTCTCACTGCCTCCCATCTCAATCTCCCCAAAGGCCCTATTAACTGACAATGTATCTGATTTATAGAACATTCAGTTTCAACTGCATTTTGAATTAAATAAACTTGGCTGGCTAGCTGGATACCATAACCAGCACTTACGGAGTCTCTAGTGTGGGAAAATGTGTCTTTATTAACGAATGCACTTAACAAATGATTTTATCAGCCATGCTTCTTATTATATTGCATCTTTGTATTTAATAATCAAGTTTTTAGAATGTTATTAGAGGAAATTTACTTTTGCAAATGTCTATGAAAAATGGCACTATTTTCTATGGCAGCAAAAAAGTTATCCCAAGCCAAAAGCCTGAAGAAAAAGTAGACTTACTCACTAACAGGAGATTAAAGTTAAGTGTATGAGCCAACATGCTGTCAGATTATCATATTCTCTCCCTAGAGAAGCGTGATGGCCAAAAAGTAGGCAGTAAAAGAAAAAAATATTTTAATGATAGTTCACAAAATCCTTGAAAAATGGAAAGTTTATACTATGTCAGGGAGAAAAAAAAAAGGAATTATATCTCTCTCACTGGACAAGGATTGTACCTTTGAGAACCTCTCTGAGCATTTCCAATTTACATTCAAATTCTCCTGTTTCGGGGAGCTCTTGCCATGCAATGGAACATTGCCGCTTGTCATCAAAATATTCTCTGTGATATTCCACTTTCAAGTTTGCTTTGCTTGACTTCACCCCATTGCACACAGCTATAGAACGTTTTCTTATCTGCATTCCCATTTAGAACTTGTCAAACATTTTTATCATTTTTATATCGATTTTTACATAATTTTTTTAGAATTCATGCTTTTTTTCTGGTTGAAAATTATCCAGTTAGTTCTATTTTTCCCATGTGAGGAGACTAGACTGAAAGCAGACTAGCAAAGTCAAATGTGATTTTCTCAAGTTGTAGTGGGGGGGGGGCATTTACTACTTCTGTGTTCTGAAAGATTGCTGACTTTTTTTTCATCAAAGTAAGGGTTGTGGCGGTAACTTTTCCACCTTTAACTGTCCTTTACTTTTGCCCTTTTCATAGGATCTTACTTCATGTTGATCTGGGGGGAAAAATACCTTTGGTTCACTTGTAATTAAGGTGTTCCATCTCTTGATTTATCTTATTGTTGAATTTTTATCTTATTTTTCACATTTCTAGGGCATATTCTTGAAATTTTACAAAATATTATTTTAAAATGTCAAATTACTAAACTATTCTAGGAGGTAATTTTGAATAAAAAAGGAAAGTTCATATTAATTGACCCCCCAAAATTAAAAATATAAATGAATATTATCTCCTTCACTATAACTTAGGAATTTCTACTTTTATTCCATTGATCTTGCCATTGTTTAAAACAATTTGGGGGACTCCTCTTTTGGATTTGCCTTTAGAATCTGCTGCTTTATTTTAAATGAACTCAGTGGTAGTAAATCTTCAGCCTTTAAGTGTGGACTTTAATTTTTGGACAGAGATAACTGTCATCCATAGTCTAGTATATAGGTTGATGATCAGACTGGGAGAAAAAGTACCTGACTATAAGGAATGAGGGTAATATTCTTGTCTGACTAAACTCGCTGTGAAGACAACTTCAGGAAAAACTTCTAGAAAGTTCTTGAGCTTTGTCAAGAGCAACTGACTGTCATACATCCAGCTCCTGTGCAGATCCCTGGTTCAGCCAGTGATAGTGATATATCACACAGGTCCTAAACTCACCTGGTAGACCATTTTACTCTAAAGGAAATGGGGAGTCATTGGAGGGTTGTGAGCAGATGAGTGCCATGAACAGGCATGTTTTTAAAAGATCACTCTGGATGCTCTTTTGAGAAGACACTGAAAAGGTAAGGGTAGAAGGTGGGACAGATGCTAAAAGTCTAATTAGGAAGCTACTGCAGTAATCCAGACAAGGGATGGTGGTGGCTTGAACAAAGATAGAAAATGGAAGTGGTGAGAAGTGGTTGAATTCTGAATATATTTTGAAGATACAGTCAATAGGATTTCCCAATGTTAGCCTAGATTTGGGCCTCGGCCAGGGACCATTTTCCCCCAAGAGGCATTTGGCAGTGTCTGGAGACATCTTTGATTGTCATGACTAAAAGCATGCTATAGACATTTAGCGAATACAGGCTAGGGCTGCTGCTAAGCATTCTGCTAAGCATTCTTTGTTTGCCACAACAAAGAATTATCTAGTCCAAAAATGTCAATTGTGCTGAGGTCGAGAAACACTGTTCCAGTTGCACTTTGAGCATTACCCTGTGAATTTCCCTACTATATGCTTTAGGAGAGCCCTCTATAACAATTTTGACACTAAGCTAAAACTATTGTTGAAATGCCCATGGAAGAGGACAGACTCCAGCAAAATCCATTCTGCCAGTGGACTCAGCCTAAATTAGAAAGAAGCCTCCCCAATGAGCTTGTTCTAAGAATAATGAGCAAGCCTGTTTGGAGGTGGCTTTATTCACCAACACATCCAGATGGAGGGTAACCAGAGTCAGGACTTCTGCTTAGATGCCCAGCATCCGGCCTCTACAGGAGCCAATGAAGTCTAAATTTATGAGAGTTCCTTCTGATTTTCCTGGCAGAGAGGGAGGAACAAATAGCAACAAATCTTTTCTTCATGAGCCCAAGTGGAGCCTGCCCTACCAAGTGTCCCAGGCCCATTATGCCAGAGGAGGGAATCTGTTGGCCACCACAGCAAGGCAGTCACTGGACAGATTTGCCATTTTAAGAATTAATCTAGTTGGATATCCTCACTTTCTAAAGACATATCAATTCTATGATAGGTGTCAAATAATTACAACTTGGAGCACTACTCTATGAATGTAGGCATCCTTTTACTTTTAGAAATCTTTGGTTTGAGAAAAGAATCATCAAATCTCTAAATCCCAATTCTAGAAAATAGAGCTACTAGGTTGGAACCAATATCAAAGTAATGTGGGCTCTTCTACTGTCAATAACACATTAGGAAGGACAAACCATAAGATTCCTGCCCTGAGTAGACACAAAATTATACAGGCCATCCTTTTTATCTACATATGTATTATTCAAGCTCTCAAACTTACAAGGTTTCATAGGCAAGCAAAACTATTATGACACAAGAATATTTGCTAAGGAACTCCCACACATAAAATTAGTTCATACTCAAAAATCCTTTCCTGCTTCACACTAGCTTTTATCCTATGCACCATTTTCATATCTTTGACATTTTCTTACAAAAATTATGACATGTTATAATTATCAGTGAAACTGAAAATCTTACAAAAGGTGCAGGCTTTCTTGATGTCCATAAAAGTGAAATTAGAAAACAGATAAGCCACTGAGAAATAAAGATCTGATGACAAAGTAAATGCTTCAGAAGAGGCTTTGAAGAAGCCCTTGAATATTTTGCAAAAATAACTCTCTTTATGAGCATGCTACAAAAGTCAAGTGAGAAGTGAAGGATGCCCTATGGTGTCATTCTATAACTTGGTTAGAAAAATTAACCCCTCAAAAAGCCTTTGATTTATTTTTTTGTGCATCCTAAGAATTAGCATAATCATATGCAAACTCTAACCTAGATGTTGTTAATTAGGAAGTAAAATAAGCTTACTTTTATAGTTTACAGACTAACAGCTTTATTCTTCAATATAAAAATACACAGGAATTTTCCTCCAAATTCCCTTATTCCCTGTCATTCCCACCACTCACATTATAAACTCAATTAAACTTAAAGCTACAGTTGGCTTCTGTCTGCTTATTACAGTCTGAAATGCATCCTCTGCCCCAAGACTAGTACAAATTCCTTTTCTGTTCAGTGGTTATACACTGGCTGGATTAGTCACTGCCATTAGTTGGACACTTAATTCCAAAGAGCTATAAGAACACCTCAAAGTACCTCAAGAAGCTCCAGAACCCACTGAAATGTCCTATTAGATTAGGTTAAGACCAAAGCCTGTTTGAGAAACCTGCTATCTAAACAAGTAGATGATCCTCCCAAAATCTCCAAAATTGTTTCACTGGGTCGCATTTCTTCATGTCTTTTAAAAAACAGAAATATATATATATATAGACAGATATAGATGTATAGATATGGATATAGATATGGCAGAAACATAATTATTTTAAGTTCCCTTTTAGGGCCAGTGTTAATTGCACAGCCTCAATTGACTGTCTAAAACGTCAATATTTTTACCACATATAAGCAAACAAGGCTTTTACAAGTAAAAATTTCTAAGATTTAGGCTCTCCTTTTGCTGCTACAAAAGTTCCATTATAATGGTGGTTCTCAAAGGGTGGTCCCAGTAGCATCAACATCCTCTAGGAACGTTCTAGAAATGCAAATATTTGCTCCCCCACCACTGCCCATACCTATTGAATCAGAAAGTATAGGGGTGGGGTCCAGCAACCTCTGTTTGAACAAGACTTCCATGTGATTCTAATGTTCGAGAGTACTGCATCATAGAGATTATTTTTAAGGTCCTTGAAATCATGAATGGTGTCTTTTCATCTTTATATCACTCCCATGAGTGTCCGATACTATGCCCTGGCACACAATATTTAGTAAATATTTCTTCTATGAATGAATTTAATAATTGGTCTATCATTTCTATGATTTGTTTGGCATTGTCTTCTCCTGACTTCTCTCTTCTTCACATTTGTCATCCATAAAACTGAGGTAATAGTATGAAGAAGCGTTAAGTGTGAACTGAACACGATTCTCACTGGGCTGTCACTGTTCTCTCAACACAATACTCTCACAGTGCCCAGTGTTTTAAATTCTCCACGATCCGTATTTTTTCAGGATGCTTAAAAGTAACTTGGTTACGCAGGAAGAGCACAAAGAAACTGCAGGATTTTGAACTGTGCAGAGCACTACATTACACTTATATTATCACATCTTATTTCTCCCCACAATGAAAGAGAGAAAGTGTCATCAGATAAGCATTTCGCAGTTTCTGCCACATTGTACCCAAAATATATAGCCAGGAAGATTAACAATGATATTTGAAACTGTAGCTATAATTCTATGCTGCAGAAGTAGTATTTGCCTGACCTGGAAATTATATAAGAACATAGTTATTGGTTTTTTACTTCAGAGAAAAGAATATTTTCATGAAGCTATCAAAAACACTGTATTTCTATATTTCATGAAATATTTACAGATAATGCCAAGTTTGCTGAAATTATGTAATCAGCAATTCCTAAATTGGTACCATTATAATTAATGTTTATTTGAAAATCCTGAGAGACGGAAGAAACATCTCCAGTTTTGTAATGATATGAGGTATTCTCCTGGCTGCTCTTCCAAACACCTGGGCTAACACAAATGTAAATCACACAGTGCTAATTTCTGCATATTAATGAGGGTCAAGCTTTACTGTTCCCATAGCTAATTTTTAAAAAATTTCCTCCCTTTGACACTATTATCAACAGATTCTCAAACATAACACTGAAGAATAGAAACCTTCTCCATCATGCTTCTAATATCTCATCTCTCTTATTTTAAGATCCTCTTGACTGCCATTTCTAATAGTTTTGTCTGCTGTATTGTGCTATAGTATAAAGAGCCTTATGCTTGGGTTCTAAAAACCTGAGTTTCAATCCTTTGGCTTCTATTAAAGGCAAACACTGCTCCTTTGAACTGCAATCTCCACATCTGTAAAGAAAAGATGATAGCTTGGTGAAAGGGACCTTTAAAAAGTCACTTGCTGGAGCTGCTATCAAAACAAAACAAAACTTCAAAACAACCAGAAAATAACAAGTGTTGGCAAGGCTGCAGAAAAACTGAAACCTCTCTGCACTGTTGGTAGGAATGTAAAATGGTGCAGTCACAATGGGAAAACAGTATGGCAATTCCTCAAAAAATTAAAAATAGAATTACCAAATGATCTGGCAATTCTACTTCTAGGTATATACACAAAAGAACTAAAAGCAGCATCTCAAAGAGATATTTGTACACCCATATTCATAACAGCATGATTCACAATAGTCAAGAGGTGGAAACAACCCAAGTGTCCATTGACAGATAAATGGGTAAACAAAACGTGATACCTATAATGGAACATTATTCAAACTTAAAAAGGAAGAAAATTCTGACTACACATAAACAAATCTTGAGGACATTATGCTAAGTGAAATAAGCCAGTCACAAAATATATACCGTATGATTTCAGTTATATGAGGTATCAAGAGCAATCCAACTCACAGAAACAGAAAATAGAATGGTTGCTGCCAGGTGGTAGGGAGAGGAGGAAATGGAGAGTAGTTGTTTGATGGGTATAGTTTTGAAGATAGTTAGTTTCAGTTAGTTTCAATTTTGAAGATGAAAAAGTTCTAGAGATTTGTTGCACAATAATGTGAATATACTTACTACTGAACTGTACATTCAAAGAAGTTAAGAAATTAAAACAACAATGAGATATCACTACACACCTATTAGAATGACCAAAATCCAGAACACAGACAACACTAAATGCTGGCGAAGATACGGAACAACAGGAATTCTCATTTATTGCCGGTGGGACTGCAATATGGTACAATCACTGTGGAAGACAGTTTGGCAGTTTCTTACAAAACTAGACACACTCTTACCATACAACCCAGCAACTGCACTCCTTGATATTACCCAAAGGAATTGAAATGTTATGTCCACACAAAAACCTGCATATTGATGTTCATATCAGCTTTATTCATAACTGCCAAAAACTGGAAGCAACCAAGAAGTCCTTCAGTAGGAGAATGGATAAACTGTGGTACATCCAGACAATGGAATATTATTTGACAATAAAAGGAAATGCACTATCAAGCCATGAAAAGCCACGGAGGAACCTTATATGTATATTACTAGGTGAAAGAAGCCAGTATGAAAAGACTACATACTGTATGATTCCACCTACTGTATATAACATTCTGGAAAAGGCAAAAGTATAGACAGTAAAAAGATCAATGGTTTCCAAGGGCTGGGGGAGGGAGGGACGATAGGTGGAACACAGAGGATTATTTAGGGCAGTGAAACTATTCTGTATGATACTGTATTGGTGGATACGTGTCACTACAAATTTCTCCAACATAGAATGTACAACACCAAGAGTGAACCCTAATGCAAATTATGCACTTTGAGTGATAATGATGTGTCAGTGTAGATTCATCAATTGTAACAAACGTACCACTGTGGGGGTGGGAGGGGGAATACCCACATATATGGGGGGGGCAGGGGTATATGGAACATCTCTGTACCTTTCTCTCAATTTTCCTACAAATCTAAAATTCTTCTAAAAGAATGAAGTTTTTAAACTGAAAAAATAGTTAAGAAAATTTTTGTTATTTGTATTTTATCTCAATTAAAAATAAAATCAGTTGCTATATAAAATTTAACTTCTTGAAAGTATTCCATATCAGTTTGCTATTTATCATTATCCCTCAGTGTTATTATCCCCCCAAAAGAATAATCATAAAAGTATAATAAAAATATAATAGGGGACTTCCCTGGTGGTCCAGTGGGTAAGGCTCCCCGCTCCCAATTCCGGGGGCCCGAATTCCATCCCTGGTCGGGGAACTAGATCCCGCATGAAGGCCACCACTAAGAAGCCTGCATGCTCCAACTGAAAAAGATCCCGCATGCCACAACGAAGATCCCTCATGCCGCAACTAAGACCCAGTGCAACTAAAATGAAATTAAATAAATAAATAAATAAATGTTTTAAATATATATAATAAAAGTATAGAGCTATATAGAATGTATCTAAGTATAGTTCCTTTATATGGAAAATCCAGGGTAGCTTTAGAAATGTCACAAGTCTTCTACTTAAATTGACTCCCAGACTCTGCACTGGAGACAGGAGCAAGTGGAGTATTTCTATGAAGAGAGGACATTTCTCCAGTGGCAGAGGGGCTCTTTTTCCACTCACCAACCTAGTCTCTTTTTTCTGTCAGTCTGAGAGAGTGCGCAGTCCACAGGGCACAGCACTGAAAACGGCTGAGAGGCCAGGTGGAGGCGATTGTCAGAAGCAGGCTCCATGAGTGCTGAGTGACTATTTGTCACAGCACTCTTCTTCTCTTCCTCCTTTGCTTCTCACAATCCCTTCCTTTCCCCCAGAATGAAAGTCTCATGAATGCAAAAACCAAGATAAGGCAGTGACCTTTCTCAAGGCTCCAAAGGCAACCATGGTGACAGTTCAGCTATTCTCTGGAGAATTCAACAGATAACCAGTTGGAAGAAATGTTCCCCCCCCCCCCGCCCCTTTTTAGCCCTCTTCGCCATAAAGAGAAAACCAAGGTAGTAAGTTGGGTTGGCTCTCTGTCTTTCACAGGTGGGCTAACTTGTAAAGGAGGTCCAGCTTCTTCTCTGTTGACCGTACACCACTACCCGCCACCACCACAGTCATGAGCACCTTCTCTGTGCCAGCCTCCCATTCAGAGAGGGTCTCCACCCCGGCCAGCCCTCTCCTTCCTGCTCCAAAGACTCTGAAAACAAACATTCCAGATTCTAAACATTTCCCCCCTCCATTTCTCATCCCTCTTCTTCAGAAATGAAGGCTTTTTCTGTGCTAACTTTCTCCGACTGATGACAAACTAGCTAAAATGCCATACTGGTTGACAATAGGTTTTCATTGTTAAGATTTATCTCCAGAATAATTTCCATTTTAGAACAGTATTCAAGGCCCAAACATAAAGTAAATATTTGTAAACCTAAGGTGAGAACCCCAGGCACTATATTACATCTGCCAAATTAAGGGACCAGGCAGTCTTTTTAGTGCCTTTCAAATCACGTCAAGTGATTAGCGGTCTGCTCTGCTACGCTAATCCACTTTACTCTTTCAACTTTGCTCATGCAGCTGTTCTTTCGTCACCAGAAAAGCCCACGGGGATCCCCGGGAAAAATAATAAGATAGCGTTTAGGTGATAAAATAAGGTCTAACCTCTTCTTCTCCGTCCAGTTTCACCTGCTTAGAGTGGGTCGTGTGCAGAGGCTTTGTGCCTAACGCGTCAGGTCACAGTTTCCACAGCGGACTTCTGCACGACACCTTATTCAAGATGGCGGCGGCCTGCCGTGTGCAGAGACGCTGTACCCCGCCCTTCAGTCTGAAGTGCCGCGGGAGCAGCATAGCCACACCTGACCCACGAGAACGCTCCAGTTCTCCCCACCCACCCGCGAGAACGCTATAAACCAGCCCCGCCCACCGCCTGCCGGGGAGAGTTGTGCTCTACAGTGCGAGCTCACATCTCTCCCTTCTTTCATCAAAGAATCAAGCTTTCTTTTGCTATGGAACCGAACTGAGTCTCGTTCTCTTGGCTCGTACTTCAAGCATTTCCTCAGCAACCCTACACACAGCCTTTGCCCACTGCTCACCAAAATGCGAAATAAAAGACACAGAAAGAAGAAAGGAACTCACTACCACACTGGTAATCAAGACGGAAGCTAGCCTAACTCTAGTATGTGGGAAAGAGTAATGCTAATTCCAAAGCAGGGAGAACTTGATAGAGGCATCTTCTCAGAGATAAGAACATAACATTTCCCACCTCCAGTGTATAAAAAAGAAAGCAATAAATAGTGCACTGCTTTTAAGGCCTGGATCCTAACATAGAATACAGTAAATATTTTACACAAGTAATTAAGATTCGTGATAAAAACCGTTTTCCTGTTCAATGTTACCATTGTCTCCAAATAGGCGTGGTTCTTCTGCAGAGTTCCTTTACCTCTGGTTTAAAATAAACAATTGAACAGGCTTTAATTTCTCCATTTTTATATTATACTGCTTACTTAATCCTTTATAATAAAATGATAATAAATTCAACATATTGTTGCCAGATTTGCATAGATGCCTCATTTATGCATTCTCTTTTTTGATAACAGCATTTCATGGCTGACTCACATCCAGTGTAAAGTATGCTAACACTCCCAGAGCTTACAGTTTCTTTCCAATGGCACCATTAACTATTCTTCTCCTATAACTGATTTTCATTAGTTTCTGCAAGCCCTATGTTTTTAAAATAGTATCTGAAGTGCAGAACAGTTGCACAATCAACACAATTCAAGTGAATTCGTTTTTTTAAAGAGAGAGCACCTCAAAAATGTAAATAAGAAAACAAAAGCTGACCTCTGTTCTCAAACAAATCCCACCTTAAAAAAATTGTTTTTATCTAGATGCATTTGAAACAAGTTAACAATTACTGGAGATGACAGTAAACTGGCATGAAAATTACTTAAATTATTCCATCTGGAGAAAAGAAAATGGAAGATAATCATAGATTTAAGACGTAAGGGATTATTTTAAAATGTATTCCAAATAGCAAACCTGTCCAAAAATGTATGCTCATTTATAGATGAAGAAACAGAAGTGTAAATTAATCATTGATCAATATAGAGAGAAGAACAGAAAACTTTCTGAACCTGAGGGTCTTTTTATTTTGTTTTGTGCTCCAACCAGTATGCACTTCCCCATTTCAAATGTATCGCCAAATAATCAGAATGCAAAGAAAAGAGACATGAAGAAAGACTTCAAGCTTAAAATGACATAAGAACAAAACAGGAACTTACTAGTAGCTTAGGCATAGCCACGTTTGCAAGCAACAATTTTGTAGAAGATAATAAACTATCATATGGGTACAAAGGACTAAATGTTCACTGCTGACTCTCTAATGTTATGGAAAACGTTCACTTTTACAGCACTGTTTCCTTTATTAAATATTATGTGTCATAGCCCAGATGTAAATCTGACCTAGCTTTTGGTACAAGATAGCCCATGAGAATGCTAGAAAAGCTAAATGTCAGGATTATGCAGAGCCAAAATTAGCTGAGCATGGATAAAAGTGTGGAAAGATATACCCCAAATTGCTAACAGTGGTTGCCTCTGCAGGATGGAAGTAGAGCTGGGGAAAGAGGAGAATTATCACTTTTAAATCATGTATTTTCTGTTTAAAATTTTTTGTTTAGATTGGTTAAAGTGATCATATGTTACTTTTATAATTTAAAAAATTCATTACTGAAACTTCTGACCAGATGTCAAATAATGTTGCTTCTCAATTGAAGCAATATCTGACTTAAGAGGAACAGCACTTACTGATGATCCACAAATTCCATTCCCTGAACTGTATCTCTACCTTTTCTCCCTCTATTTGGACATGTCAACAGCCCCACAGAAAAGTCCCAGAACTATTGCCAGGTGAGCTATCATAAGATGTAGAAAAGGAGAAGTACAGGTAGGCAGAATTTTTTTAGACAGTCCTTACATTCAGAAGAGTGAGTAAGGGAAGAAGTTGTGAAAACGTGAACACACCCTGAATCCAGTTTCCCAAATGGAACTTCTTGCTTGAATATTGTCCTGCATGCCCAAAATATTTTCTGGTTTGTTTGGGTTTTTTACACTTCAGTTATTACACCATAGAATGGTACTATAGAATTCTACCAAAAAGATAATCCTCTGGTTTACATCTTTCTTTAAAATACAAATTCTTCTTGAAAGGGTAAATGGCTCTCCACTCTTCACACATTAGTAAATGTTAGTTTAATCACATGTCCTCGTAACAGCCAGCTGAAATTAGACTTGCTGATGAGAGAAAAAGCATATGAGAGAGCGTAATTACCAGTGGGAGACCTGGATGTTGAACTGAAGAGGACTTGGTACAAATGAAAGCATGTAAGCCTAGGAACTACAAAAGGGCCCTGGAAAGTCATAAAAAAAGATGGGTCATAAAGGAAGGTAGAGGATACCAGATAAACTGTGGACTGCAGAAAAAAGCACCCAATGAAAAAAAATAGACTCTTTCTGTTTCCTTTACCTTCTCTTCTTTCCTCTCCTTCCTTTTACTTCAAATACTAAAGCAAGTATGAGTACCACGTGTGAGTTATATACAGTGGCCTAAATAAACTTCAGCTGAAGCTCCCTCCTCCATCCCTCTACCGCAAAGACTCACCATCACCTCCCACAGACTAAACACACAGTCGTTTGTCCATTGCCCAGGAAAAGGTTTGAGAAATAGCTCATTGAACACTGCCAGACAGAAGTATATTTTGTCAATGATATTTCTATGGACTGGACGTTTATGCTCCCCCCCCCAAATTCATATGTTGAAACCTAATCCCCAGTGTGATGGTATTTGGCAGTGGGACATTTGGGAGGTAATTAGGTCATGAGGATGGAGTCCTCATGAAAGGAATAAGTGCCGTCCTTATTCTCCATCCTGGCCTGAGTCATATTGCCTCTGGCAAAGACTCATATTACACTCCCTTGTAGGTTTTAGAGCTCTTTGGAACACAGACCTGAAACAAGACTCAGGGATTCTGAGATGAGCCTTCTGTGCATCCCAAGGACAAAGCAAATCAGCCAGGAATAGAGATGGCTGTGCCTTTTAAAACTGTGGTCATGAAATCCAAGCAGGACAGCCAGGGATAGAGAACTCACTACACACACCATCAAAAGTGGTTGATAAAGTGAGCTAAATGAAAGAGTGACATTCACTAGAGGTGTTTTCTTAGTTTCCCAGTGTCATCTCTTAATTGAGGATGCCTAATACTTTTAAGGAGGACTGGGAAGATAAGTGAGATAACACACAAACTGTTTGGAGCACTCAATTCAAGGCCAGGTATCCTAGGATTAGCTAGAAATATTTACGTATTATATATAGGCCATGGGGCCTATATAAATATGGGACTTGAGGACAGGGGGAGGGGGAAGGGGAAGCTGGGATGAAGTGAGAGAGTGGCATGGACATATATACACTACCAAATGTAAAATAGATAGCTAGTGGGAAGCAGCCGCATAGCACAGGGAGATCAGCTTGGTGCTTTGTGACCACCTAGAGGGGTGGGTTAGGGACGGTGGGAGGGAGACGCAAGAGGGAAGGGATATGGGGATATAGGTATATGTGTAGCTGATTCACTTTGTTATAAAGCAGAAACTAACCCACCATTGTAAAGCAATTATACTCCAATAAAAATGTTAAAAAATATATAAATAAATAAATAAATAAAATAGATTTTAAAAATCATTAAACAATTTTTGACCACCAATTTACATTAACCTCCCTCATACTTATGCTTTCCCAGATATTTCACCTTTCTTCTTCTCAGTATAAATGCACTAAAAGAACAAAAGCATTCTGCTGAAGCAAAAGTAGTAAAAGCATTCTCATAGGCAATGGCTTTTATGCAAACAAAATCCAGAGGACTTGGGAAAAAACGGATCTTATGCAGTTCCTTTTGGGGACACATTGGTTTCCCTTGTAGCCTTTCTGATCCCAATCTCAATTTTTGTAGTCCATTTAACATATACAGTTGATGGGAGGATTAGAACTAGAGTCCCCTAGTGGAGGAACAGAAAAATGTGTGTGAAGATTATGGAATTGTAGAATAATGGGTAACCGAGAGCCAGATGGTCCAGATTCAAAATCTCAGCTCTTCCCCTCACTAACTGCATGACTGTGGACAAGTTAACCTCTCTGTGCCTCAGTTTCCTCATTTATAAAGTTGGGATAATAAGTACCTGCTTTCCAAGGTTGGATAAATTGAGTAAATTCATATAAAGTGCTTAGAACATAGTCTAACATATAGTAAGACCTCAATAAACTTGACCATTAATATTGGAAGCATCATATTAACTTTTGTGGCACTTTAGGAACTCATACTGTGGTTTACTTGGAGTTGTCACTGGAAGGTAAGAAATGAGACTGCAGAAAAAGGCTGTCTTTACTCTCAAGATCCTTTTGAGAGCATTTCAGCTTGTAAATGGAGAAATATAAAGGTTTCTTAATAATGGTTATGATTAATAATAATGATTATTATAATAATAATGATTCCATAATAATAATAAAGCACAAAATTTATAATTTACTTATGAGTCAATGAGATTAAATTATCAGTGGGAAAACTGAATAAAAAAGGAATAAAAATTTTATTTCCTGTTAACCAAGTGAATTTTAGCATTGGAAATGACTTTCCACTTCTTTACATAACTATAGCAAGGACATAAACACTAAAAGATTTCTGGTCTTGCATAATTTTAGGTTCAACCATAGTTAAAGGAAACAAATAGGAATAAATGTGGATACATGCTGAAAAACTTTGCAATAAGCAAAGAATAATTTTTAACACTAGAAGAATTATTCATTTTACCGGACAACTTAATGTCTTACGTAACAGTGAGATAGAACCTAACACCTGCAGGTAAGACAGGGTGGGTGAGAGAAGCTGATATTGAACAATTACATAAAATGACACTTGGCAAACAGAGAAAACCAAAGAACGACTGCAAATGTTCCATCACTGGTAGTGTGATACTAAGGAGTAGATAAATAAAATAAGAGAGGAAATTGGGAGGCATGTGAGGAATTGCTAAAACAGAGCTATGAGTTAGGAATACAAAGTTGCTTTAAAAAAGCATCAGAAATTTTCCAAATAACATGGATTCTCAAGTATTGCTTAATAAGAACTTTGGATGGAATAATACTATAATAGTCTCTGCAGCTTCAAGCTTTCTTGCTGTCCCCAAAGGCAAACACATAGGGCTTCTGGTTTCAGGGGATGACAGAACCAAAATGCATGGGAAAATCACGAAGTTTAAGTAACCTTATTATGTTCTTATGACTAGGTTTCCTGATCTATGGTTGTTGACTTCTGAGTGGTCATTGGAAGAACCACTGGACTTCTGCTTCTTAGGACTTACTCTTGAATATGATTCTTTAATCTTCCCCTGTCTACTAGATCTTCAGCCCATGTCTTTTGCCTAGAGAGAGACAACGACAACCATTCATTCAAGAAGGACCCCCATGCAGACCTGAGGACCCAATCAGTGAAGAGCAAATATCAGCTTTTCCATGCAATGGATGACAACCAATTCAACAGGTTCCTATCCTTCATGAGAATGTTGTCTTTGGAGCATTTCCTTACAAGGAGTCCTATTGTCATTTGATCACCAGTTTGAAATATATTATTGCAATTGCAATATTTGTTGTTAACTTTTTAAAAAACACAAAGTGATGAAAATCACTGGATGTGATCAAGTTCAAACAGTCTAAACTATGCTCCCAAACTCCAAATTGATTCAAATTAAATGATGGTTTTAGGGTTAAAATAGCTCAATAAGAAATCTAAAAGTTAAAAATAAGCAAAATGGGGGCTTCCCTGGCGGCGCAGTGGTTGAGAATCCGCCTGCTAATGCAGGGGACACGGGTTCGAGCCCTGGTCTGGGAAGATCCCACATGCCGCGGAGCAACTGGGCCCGTGAGCCACAACTACTGAGCCTGCGCGTCTGGAGCCTGTGCTCCGCAACAAGAGAGGCCGCGATAGTGAGAGGCCCGCGCACCGCGATGAAGAGTGGCCCCCGCTTGCCGCAACTAGAGAAAGCCCTCGCACAGAAACAAAGACCCAACACAGCCAAAAAAATTAAATAAATAAATAAATAAATAAATAAATAAGTCAGGAGCTCTTAAAAAAAAAAAAAAAAGGAAAGTCACCACGTGTCTCCTTAAAAAAAAAAAAAAAAAAAAAGCAAAATAACAAAAACATCTAAATACCAGAGTAGTCTTTTCTTTAGTTTAATCTCATATTGATGTTGTGGTTTTTTTTAAATTTTTATTTATTTATTTATTTTTAGCTGCGTTGGGTCTTCCTTGCTGCGCGCGGGCTTTCTCTAGTTGTGGCGAGTGGGGGCTACACTTCATTGCGGTGTGTGGGCCTCTCATTGCGGTGGCTTCTCTTGTTGTGGAGCACAGGCTCTAGGCATGCGGGATTCAGTAGTTGTGGCACACAGGCTCAGTAGTTGTGGCTCACGAGCCCTAGAGCACAGGCTTAGTTACACCACAGCATGTGGGATCTTCCTGGACCAGGGCTCAAACCCATGTCCCCTGCATTGGCAGGCGGATTCTTAACCACTGCACTACCAAGGAAGTCCCTCATATTGATGTTTTAAATGTACATACCATCTTTATACTTCTGAGCTATTAATCAACACTTCTGTTTTCTTTAATTTTTTGCCTCTTTTGATGTAAAATAAATTTTAAATGTAATATTTAGATATTAAAATTTTCCACTTTCACATTTTTGCAATTCTCTTAATCTGTGCTTGAAGTTAAGGAATCTTCAAAAATGTTTTCATACCTTGAATGAGTAGCATTGCCCTTATTTACAAAGGGTCTTTACTCTGAGATAATTGATAACAGAATTATATTTATGAGGATCCAAGGCCCAGAGTACCAAATGAGTAAATATACATTTTCTACAGTTCATCATAAAGCTTAGAGAGAGCATGTAAAAATTTTCTCTAAGAAAGTAATTAAGATAAGTTGAAAGAATAATTAATAATTGCATGGGTTCATTTTATCCTGTGGTTCATAACTTTATTCTGAGCCAAATATTTTTAATTTGTAAAGTTTTATGATTAATGTCATTTGATCTAAATCAAATTCATCAGTCCAAATTAAGGTATCAATGTAAGAAGCTTTAGTAATCAATCTTTGGTTTATTGCAGCCATCAAATCATTTATCCATGAATAATTTAGATCAATTCAAAAGAATCATATCTTTCAGCTATACATTTCCCAAATATGTGTGGTGAGGAATAGCAGTAATTGTTCAATATGCTACTAATAACATTATTTTATTTTCACAAAAATTGACTTTATATCAAATTGTTTTTCATTTTTATTCTTTTCCCTCTCTTGTTAAAAATAAAGAATAATATTCACTTTCAGTTACCTGCATTCATGGCCAGATTTTTTTAATGAGTCAGTTAGTTGGTGGATCCATATATTGCTTGAGATCGCCATCAACTCTTCTTATTAGGCATTTATCTCATCAAGGCAGATATATCAGATGATTGTCAAAACAATCAAGCTTCTTGAGGGCAATTTAATGTTTCCTTATAAAATAAAATACCACACAGAGATAAGTCAGTCAAACAACAAAACAATAAAAATTTGAAACTAAAGTGTTTTAAATTCTAGTAAGAAATAGCATGAAATGCCAAAATGTATGAATAGAATGTCTCCTTTCATGTGAAAATACTGCTAGGCTTGGGGGTGGGGGTGGGGGTGGGATGAACTGGGAGATTGGGATTGACATATATACACTAATATGGATAAAATAAATAGATAACTAATAAGAACCTGCTGTATAAAAAATTAAATTAAATAAAAATAAATAAAATGGCAGATATGTTGATGGAATATTTATATGGAAAAATATGTGAAAAATATTTAGCAAAGCTATGTGTCCACTGATAAAAAGGGCCAAGGAAAAAGAATTGAAGAATATGAATAGAGGACATACCGTTGACTAGAAAACAAAAAATTACTGCTAGGCTTAAACAGTTATCATACTGAGACTTGATATTTTACAACTTAGGGCTCTTCCATAACTATGCAGCCAATAAGCTCCATCTCTAAACATATTAACAGTTTATATCCATGAAACCTAGGTCATAGAACATTAATGTGTATCAGATGCAGATGGACAACTCAACAGGTACAATTCTTAAGACAATTATAATTGGTGCTATCCTGAGGGTATGGATGGAAAAGGAGGTTGCCAGGGAAACAAAACCAACTGACTGGACATGTATGGCTCTCAGATGCTTTATGATACCACTGAGTACACGAGGGCACATACAGAAGAGCATACACAGAGGGTGCATTGATGTATGTGCAAGAGCTCATTGGCTGTTGCCATGGAGGCAGCCAGTAATGGTGTGCAGGGAACAAACAGAAGGACATAAAAAGAGATGACTGTGCCACATGTACTGAGAAAGAAACCTGTGAAATTCTCTCCGCTCATTGGCCATCACTATGGAGACAGCCTTTAAAAGCCCATAGGAAATGGAAATTAGATTCTGGTTTAAACACACACACACACACACACACATATACCTCATAGAGGTGAGTATAAGCATGAAAAATATTTAAGGTCAATTTCATAAGCTGTTTTCAGGAACAATTACTAACATACAGCAAAATCCCCCTAGACAGAAAACATTGACATTATTCAATAATTACAGAGAGTATCTTTTTTCCTACCCTGGTATTCATTTCAGAAAGTTACCCATTTCACTCAATTTTATCTCTAAGTTGTATGTCAGATGCCAATACCACTGTATGCTGTTAACAGGTCACTCTTTCAAGTAATGAATACAACCCCTTGCTGCAAAGCAAGGGCTTAGAGACCTTGAAACCCTGATGTTTGGCAGGTAGACATATTTCAAGTTTTATCAGCTCTTTATACATTGGGTAAATGTTTTTCTGTGATGCATTATTAACAAGGCTCGTCAGCACCCTGTTATGTAAAAAAAAAAAATCAGTTGAGCTTTAACCGGCTACTCATGAGGCAGAAAGGAAATCGAGGTTTCTTAAATTATCCTCTTTTGCTTTTTTTGGCATGATAGTAGTTTGCCCTGACTCAATTACCAATACAACCATCATCTCTTGAATTCTCTTCAATTTTTAATTTGCTCTAACCTCCTGCTATGTGTAGTAGCTGAGCTGCCTAAAGCTTAGGTTTATCTTGGTCCCCAAAAATACACAGACATATACAACTTGGTCTAAGAAAAATACGTATTGTAGGAAAAAATACACAGATGATGACTTTTGAGAATATGGAAATTAATCGCCACTACTTATTTACTAAGAAAAGGAAAAAGACTATTCTAACCACGGAATGGAGCTTGAGAGAGAGGAAAAAGAGAGTCACAGGTGGCAAAACCCCCTAATTTACTCCTGGCAACTTTAAAATGGAAATTCTACAACCAAGGGAGGCACATACTTCTGTTGCAAAAGTCAAAATATTAATAGAGGTATAAGTTACTGCAGAATGTTCTGAGTTTCCCCTCTAGCTGGGTGGAAGGGTTATATCTTCTGCCTGAGAAAGAGAGCACTAGAGAGAAAAAGGTCGAAACAAGGGTAGACTCATCTACCAGCTCTATGCAGCCAAACATTTAAAACAAACACTTCTGTCACCCAAAGGCATAGCCAAATGAGCTAGCTGATGGCAACGTAACTGAGTCCTCATTGTAAGTCAGGATGCCCCAAAATTACAAATTTTCTTGGCTAGGGGTCAGCCTGTATTTGGAACTGATAAAGTTCTATCCACGTACTTGGTGTCAGAAGCAATCGTGATCCCAGTATACCCTAACAGTTGTCGAATACATCTGCTGCAAGCTGCCTGCACAACAGTGTGAAAGATAAAGAAGCATCAGAACTATTAAGAGGATAAACTGGATCTTATCAGTTAGACTGAAAAGTGTGCTTATATGGGCTCTGAAATGTTCCACAGTATCTAACTTTATTTCCTCTGATGCCTAAAAAATGTGATTCAGCCTTTAAGCACGACTGGTGTGTTATTTTTAGGCAGAGGGGGAAATCTGGTTCAGTGTCACTATTAAGTACCATTGTTTATATAGGTCTTTTTATACTAGGATTTGACCTGAACTTTTAGCAAGTTGAGGGGTGGGTTGTGAAGCATATTATCTCATTCCTTTGATCCTAAACACTATCCTCAAAAATTTCATTTGCAGAATGAGTTTCATTTTCAAAGGACTTACTATAAATAATAATAATAATAACAACTTATTTCATGCTATCATAAAGGTGTAAAAAAATTTTAGAGAATTGTTTAATTTTCCTGGGGGAGTCTAATGCTCTTATTTTAGGTTATTTTGCACAGAGATCATTAATATTTTTTAAGCTGATTGACTTTTCATGCTCTAAATTTAGTTACCACTCTACAGATCTTCAGTTGAAAAAAAAAAACAAAAAACTCTAGGGGTTATTTCTAAGATACATACCTGAAATTCCTGTAATTAGCCAGCCAATAAATGGGAACAGTTAGGCTATGGCCTCCAGATCCAAAAAGTCTGACTTTCCATTACTGTATAATAAAAATAAAACATTTATTTATACTCAATTATGTTACTTCTATAAAATATTTACTCACATTATGATGTTATATTTCAGCAGTAAATATAGCAAAGTTTTAACATTCCTACAAATATATTCATCAAATCAGTAAGAAAAGACACAAAAATCACAATAACAGACGAGAAAGGGCATGAATGAATCAACAGTTCACCTAAGATGATGACTAGAAAAAATGTTCAAATTCACTAAAATCTAAATATGCAAAATGAAATAATATTTTAACATATTATAGTTAAATTGCCCAAAATAAATAATGATACATCTTAGAACTTACAAATTTAGAACAAATGATAAAATGAAAACGATAGCTTTTAAAGATCAGATAATTTAGATCAAAGTTTGAAAAAATACAAATATTTGGGCAAAAAAAAGTTTTTTTTGGCCACACCGTGAAGTTTTATCCACTGGACCACCAGGGAAGTCCTAATTGGGCAAAATTTGAGAGCATCTTCATTAACTTGTAACAATTATGAATCTTAATCCAATTATATTCCCTACAGATTTAAACAGAGTATTTTTGTTCTCAAGTTTTGGAAGTCCAAAATTCCTCAATTGTTGGAGTTAAAATTTTACTGCACCTTTTCTCATTTTAATAGTTATCTATGATCTCAGCTTACCTTTGACTTAGCTAGTGAATTCCCCAGAGGTTTAACTCCCTTTGCCTCCGAGTTCTAACTTTTCCTGCCTTATAGGATTTGACAGAAAGAGCCCAAGGTTGAATATGTCCTATATTTCCCAGTATAACTTCCATGTGACAGCATTTTTCAAATCAGCAGAAAAATTTCCTCTTCTGAACATATTTCTTTTTCATGCCCATTCTTCTTCCTTTATGAAGCCAGGACTGGTTTAACTCCAACTTTGCACTGTATACTTAGGCTCATATTGCATTGTCCCTTGGTAATGGGTACAGGAGGTTTTAGATCACTCATAAATCTACTTGTTTTTGTTGTTATTTAAAAGGGCATGCCCTTTCCATATCAAAACAGACTATAACATACATTTAAACAGATATATAAAATTCTTTCTTTCTCTACACCAACTAAATAAACTGTCCTCACAGTTGCTCAAAAGCACAGATTCAATCTACTACAACATTTTCCTAATTCAGTGTTCCTTGAAAACAAACTACAAATTCAGAAATTTCATCATATTTCTTAATGATATGACTATATTAAACTTTTCATAAAACAAATAATGTTCCATATTTGCAAACAGATAAAATATCTGTGATCCCACACTAGCTTACCAGACACTTTCAGTCATTGGAAATAAACTCTGTATCTTCAGTAGATAAATTATTTTTTAAATTCCTATTTAGATAGCACCTAATAGTAAAATTATAGTTTCTAAAAATAGTAAACTTGATATAGTCTTCTCCATTTTTAGTTAAAACATTTTAATTTTGATGGTTTCCTTTATTCACCAGGAAAAAAATTCTAACTTTGTCATAATAGGGGAAAAAAATTACCTTTTCAGCCTTACTTTTTGCTAACCCTTTCCTGCCTGCTATTATATCCATCTGCCTGAAATACCCTTGAGGTTTTTCTTCACATTTGACAGATTTGGTATTATTTTTCAAGGCCAACTCAAAGGTCCTATATGAAGCCATCATTAACGACTAGATTTGAATTACTTATTGCATTCCACTGCTGACCTAAAACAAATAAATTGCCAGTTATTTCTCCATCAAAAATGGGTTTATTCGAATTCAGCAAAGAATTGTAATTCAGGGGGATTGGAACCAAGATGGCGGAGTAGAAGGACGTGCTCTCACTCTCTCTTGTGAGAAAACCAGAATCACAACTAGCTGCTGGACAATCATCAACAGGAAGACACTGGAACTCACCAAAAAAGAGACCCCACATCCAAAGACAAAGGAGAAGCCACAATGAGATGGTAGGAGGGGCACAATAACAGCAAAATCAAATCCCATAACTGCTGGGTGGGTGACGCACAGACTGGAGAACACTTACACCACAGAAGTCCACCCATTGGAGTGAAGGTTCTGAGCCCCACGTCAGGCTTCCCAACCTGGGGGTCCGGCAACGAGAGGAAGAATTCCTAGAGAATCAGACCTTGAAGGGTAGTGGGATTTGATTGCAGGACTTGGACAGGACTGGGGGAAACAGAGACTCCACTCTTGGAGGGCACACACAAAGTAGTATGCACATCGGGACCCAGGGGAAGGAGCAGTGACCCCAGGGGAGACTGAACCACACCTACCTGCTAGTGTTGGAGGGTCTCCTGCAGAGGTGGGGGTGGCTGTGGCTCACCATGGGGACAAGAACACTGGCAGCAGAAGTTCTGGGAATTACTTCTTGCCGTGAGCCCTCCCAGAGTCTGCCATTAGCCCCACCAAAGACCCCAGGTAGGCTCCAGGGTTGGGTTGCCTCAGGCCAAACAACCAACAGGGAGGGAACCCAGCCCCACCCATCAGCAGTCAAGCGGATTAAAGTTTTACTGAGCTTTGCCCACCAGAGCAACAGTCAGCTCTACCCATCACCTGTCCCTCCTATCAGGAAACTTGCACAAGCCTCTTAGATAGCCTCATCCACCAGAGGGCAGACAGCAGAAGCAAGAAGAACTACAATCCTGCAGCCCGTGGAACAAAAACCACATTCACAGAAAGATAGACAAGATGAAAAGGCAGAGGGCTATGTACCAGATGAAGGAACAAGATAAAACCCCTGAAAAACAACTAAATGAAGCAGACATGGGCAACCTTCCAGAAAAAGAATTCAGAATAATGATAGTGAAGATGATCCAGGACCTCGGAAAAAGAATGAAGGCAAAGATCAAGAAGATGCAAGAAATGTTTAACAGAGACCTAGAAGAATTAAAGAACAAACAAACAGAGATGAACAATACAATAACTGAAATGAAAACTACACTAGAAGGAATCAATAGCAGAATAACTGAGGCAGAAGAACGGATAAATGACCTGGAAGACAGAATGGTGGAATTCAGTGCTGTGGAACAGAATAAAGGAAAAAGAATGAAAAGAAATGAAGACAGTCTAAGAGACCTCTAAGACAATATTAAATGCAACAACATTCACATTATAGGAGTCCCAGAAGGAGAAGAGAGAGAGAAAGGACCAGAGAAAATATTTGAAGAGATTATAGTCGAAAACTTCCCTAGCATGGGAAAGGAAATAGCCACCCAAATTGAGGAAGCGCAGAGAGTCCCATACAGGATAAACCCAAGGAGAAACACGCCGAGACACATAGTGATCAAAGTGGCAAAAATTAAAGACAAAGAAAAACTATTGAAAGCAGCAAGGGAAAAACGACAAATAACATACAAGGGAACTCCCATAAGGTTAACAGCTGATTTCTCAGCAGAAACTCTACAAGCCAGAAGGGAGTGGCATGATATACTTAAAGTGATGAAAGGGAAGAACCTACAACCAAGATTACTCTACCCAGCAAGGATCTCATTCAGATTCGATGGAGAAATCAACAGCTTTACAGACAAGCAAAAGCTAAGAGAATTCAGCACCACCAAACAAAGCTCTACAACAAATGCTAAAGGAACTTCTCTAAGTGGGAAACACAAGAGAAGAAAAGGACCTACAAAAACATACCCAAAACAATTAAGAAAATGGTCATAGGAACACACATATCGATAATTACCCTAAACATGAATGGATTAAATGCTCCAACCAAAAGACACAGGCTTGCTGAATGGATACAAAAACAAGACCCATCTATATGCTGTCTACAAGAGACCCACTTCAGACCTAAAGACACATTCAGACTGAAAGTGAGGGGATGGAAAAAGATATTCCATGCAAATGGAAATCAAAAGAAATCTGGAGTAGCAATACTCATATCAGATAAAATAGACTTTAAAATAAAGAATGTTACAAGAGACAAGGAAGGACACTACATAATGATCAGGGGATCAATCCAAGAAGAAGATATAACAATTATAAATATATATGCACCCAACATAGGAGCACCTCAATACATAAGGCAACTGCTAACAACTATAAAAGAGGAAATCAACAGTAAGACAATAATAGTGGGGGACATTAACACCTCACTTACATCAATGGACAGATCATCCAAAATGAAAATGAATAAGGAAACAGAAGCTTTAATTGACACAATAGACCAGATAGATTTAATTGATATTTATAGGACATTCCATCCAAAAACAGCAGATTACACTTTCTTCTCAAGTGTGCATGGAACATTCTCCAGGATAGATCACATCTTGGGTCACAAATCAAGCCTCAGTAAATTTAAGAATATTGAAATAATATCAAGCATCTTTTCTAACCACAACGCTATGAGATTAGAAGTGAATTACAGGGAAAAAAACGTAAAAAACACAAACACATGGAGGCTAAGCAATACGTTACTAAATAACCAAGAGATCACTGAAGAAATCAAAGCAGAAAACAAAAAATACCTAGAGACAAATGACAATGATAACACGACGATCCAAAACCTATGGGATGCAGCAAAAGCAGTCCTAAGAGGGAGGTTTATAACTATACAAGCCTACCTCAAGAAACAAGAAAAATCTCAAATAAACAATCAAACCTTACACCTAAATGAACTAGAGAAAGAAGAACAAACAAAACCCAAAGTTAGCAGAAGGAAAGAAATCATAAAGATCAGAGCAGAAATAAATGAAATAGAAACAAAGAAAACAGTAGCAAAGATCAATAAAACTAGAAGCTGGTTCTTTGAGAAGGTAAACAAAATTGATAAACCATTAGCCAGACTCATCAAGAAAAAGAGGGAGAGGACTCAAATCAATAAAATTAGAAATGAAAAAGCAGAAGTGACAATAGACACCGCAGAAATACAAAGCATCCTAAGAGACTACTACAAGCAACTGTATGCCAATAAAATGGACAACCTGGAAGAAATGGACAAATTCTTAGAAAGGCATAACCTCCCAAGACTGAACCAGGAAGAAATAGATAATATGAACAGACCAATCACAAGTAATGAAATTGAAACTGTGATTAAAAATCTTCCAACAAACAAAAGTCCAGGACAAGATGGCTTCACAGGTGAATTCTATCAAACATTTAGAGAAGAGCTAACACCCATCCTTCTCAAACTCTTCCAAAATATTGCAGAGGAAGGAACACTCCCAAACTCTTTCTTTGAGGCCACCATCACCCTGGTACTAAAACCAGACAAAGATACTACAAAGAAAGAAAATTACAGACCAGTATCACTGATGAATAGAGATGCAAAAATCCTCAACAAAATACTAGCAAACAGAATCCAACAACACATTAAAAGGATCATACACCATTATCAAGTGGGATATATCCCAGTGATGCAAGCATTCTTTAATATACGCAAATCAATCAACGTGATACGCCATATTAACAAACTTAAGAATAAAAACCATATGATCATCTCAATAGATGCAGGAAAAGCTTTTGACAAAATTCAACACCCATTTATGATAAAAACTCTTCAGAAAGTAGGCATAGACAGAACCTACCTCAACATAATAAAGGCATATACGACAAACCCACAGCAAACATCATTCTCAATGGTGAAAAACTGAAAGCATTTCCTCTAAGATCAGGAACAAGACAAGGATGTCCACTCTCACCGCTATTATTCAACATAGTTTTTGAAGTCCTAGCCTCGGCAATCAGAGAAGAAAAAGACATAAAAGGAATACAAATCGGAAAAGAAGAAGTAAAGCTGTCACTGTTTGTAGATGACGTGGTACTATACATAGAGAATCCTAAAGATGCCAGCAGAAAACTACTAGAGCTAATCAATGAATTTGGTAAAGTTGCAGGATACAAAATTAATGCACAGAAATCTCTTGCATTCCTATACACTAATGATGAAACATCTGAAAGAGAAATTAAGGAAACACTCCCATTTACCATTGCAACAAAAAGAATAAAATACCTAGGAATAAACCTACCTAGGGAGACAAAAGACCTGTATGCAGAAAACTATAAGACACTGATGAAAGAAATCAAAGATGATACCAACAGATGGAGAGATATACCATGTTCTTGGATTGGAAGAATTAATATTGTGAAAATGACTATACTACCCAAAGCAATCTACAGGTTCAATGCAATCCCTATCAAATTACCAATGACATTTTTTACTGAACTAGAACAAAAAATCTTAAAATTTGTATGGAGACACAAAGACCCCGAACAGCCAAAGTACTCTTGAAGGGAAAAAACGGAGCTGGAGGAATCAGACTCCCTGACTTCAGACTATACTACAAAGCTACGGTAATGAAGACAATATGGTACTGGCACAAAAACAGAAACATAGATCAATGGAACAAGATAGAAAGCCCAGAGGTAAACCCACGCACCTATGGTCAAGTAATCTATGACAAAGGAGGCAAGAATATACAATGGAGAAAAAACAGCCTTTTCAATAAGTGGTGTTGGGAAAACTGGACAGCTACATGTAAAAGAATGAAATTAGAACACTCCCTAACACAATACACAAAAATAAACTCGAAATGGATTAGAGACCTAAATGTAAGACCGGACACTATAAAACACTTAGAGGAAAACATAGGAAGAACACTCTTTGATATAAATCACAGCAAGATCTTTTTTGATCCACCTCCTAGAGTAAGGGAAATAAAAACAAAAATAAACAAATGGGATCTAATGAAACTTAAAAGCTTTTGCACAGCAAAGGAGACCATAAACAAGACGAAAAGACAACCTCAGAACGGGAGAAAATATTTGCAAACATATCAACGGACAAAGGATTAATCTCCAAAATATATAAACAGCTCATGCAGCTCAATATTAAAAGAACAAACAACCCAATCCAAAAATGGGCAGAAGACCCAAATAGACATTTCTCCAAAGAAGACATACAGATGGCCAAGAAGCACATGAAATCTGCTTAACATCACTAATTATTAGAGAAATGCAAGTCAAAACTACAACGAGGTATCACCTCACACCAGTTAGAATGGGCTTCATCAGAAAATCTACAAACAACAAATGCTGGAGAGGGAGTGAAGAAAAGAGAACCCTCTTGCACTGTTGGTGGGAATGTAAATTGATACAGCCACTATGGAGAACAGTATGGAAGTTCCTTAAAAAACTAAAAATATAATTACCATAGGATCCAGCACTCCCACTACTGGGCATATACCCAGAGAAAACCATATTTCAAAAAGACACATGCACCCCAGTGTTCATTGCAGCACTATTTACAACAACCAGGTCATGGAAGCAACCTAAATGCCCATCGACAGACAGACGAATGGATAAAGAAGTTGTGGTACATATATACAATGGAATATTACTCAGCCATAAAAAGGAATGAAATTGGGTCATTTGTTGAGACTTGGATGGATCTAGAGACTGTCATACAGGGTGAAGTAAGTCAGAAAGAGAAAAACAAATATTGTATATTAACACATATTTGTGGAACCTAGAAAAATGGTACAGGTGAACCAGTTTGCAGGGCAGAAATTAAGACACAGATGTAGAGAACAAACGTATGGTCACCAAAGGGGGAAAGCCGCAGGGTGGTGGGGGTGATGGTGTGATGCATTGGGCGATTGGGATTGACATGTATACACTGATGTGTATAAAATTGATGGCTAATAAGAACCTGCTGTATATAAAAAAAAATAGAAAAAACCTATTTATTAAATAAAAAAGAATTGTAATTTAGGATCTGCAACCATGGCAAGCCATGTGCAAGTCCCCAGAAAAAAATGGGGAGGAGAATTCTTTCATAGAGGGGAAAAGGAACTTGGGAGGCCTATAGTAAACAAAGACTCCATGTCTTTTCATTGGCTGAATTGTGACTGTCTCTCATTGGCTGAGCTCTTGCCAAGAAGGAGGAAGAAGTCTTCTTCCTGTTGGGCTCCCACTATTGTTGGTCATAGGGCATGAGAGCTCCCCCTTCTGGTCGCCTGACTCTATTTTTTTGTTTGTTTGTTTTGGTTTTTGTTTTTTTTGGCCACACCCAGCAGCTTGCAGGATCTTAGTTCCCCAACCGGGTATTGAACCCGGGACCCCTGCAGTGGAAGCGCGGAATCCTAACCACTGGCCTGCCAGGGAATTCCGTGACTCTATTTAACTGAGGTTTCCTTGTATTAATTTCTTATAGCACTATCTGTGATCTCCTAGGTCTTTGTCCACACTTCTTTTCTAAACACTTGTGTTCTTTTATTATATTATAGACATATGTGTCATTTCACATATGTCTATATCTCCTTCTAGACTGTAAGATCCTTAAGAGTAAGCGACATACCCTGTTTATATTTTCAGGATCTTGCAAAATAGCCGCTATATCAATAAAATACTGCCACATAAACATTTAATGAAAAAAAAATCATTATTGAGATTATAAACAGGCAGAATGGTAAAACCTATAAGGGAAGCAAAGTACTTCTTTCTCTGAAACAAGAGGAAAGAAAGTTGTCCATATATAGCATTGCTCCTTCGTGAAGGTGTTTTCACCATTTCAAAGTTAAGGTTAAAAATCTTGGGGGAAACACTGGTTCAGCTAATTATGAATTTGTGTCCTAGATATTCATACTTTTAGTTTGGCCAAACTACAAATAGTTGTAAATAAATTTTACAAGATATTCTCCAAGGAAGCAGGAATAAACAAAGAATGTGGTCCAGAAAATGAGAGAATAGTTCAATGGGGTGATTAACATCCCATCCTTTATCAGACCAGGCTGTCTTGAGGAAGAACACACTCAGCTGAAACCTATTTTAGGACCAGGGCTAGGAAACAAGAGTCTATGAAATCTTGAATGCCTGCAATATCTAAGTGTGCAGGTATCCTTTTCCTCTTCAAAGGCACTGAGTATTTATTTTGGCTGAAACTTTTGAGTGGGCCGTGTGATATTGTGATTTATAATAAGAAATATATATCTGGTCTTTATCCCCATTAAAGTCATAGAGCTCCTAAAACCCTTGGAAATTCCTAAGTGACAAAAGCAATAAAGGTGTCTTTTGTTATGTTCTTGATGTGACTTTTGGAAAGCCGTTGAGTAACTTAAGGTGGGGGCTGATTGCCAAGGGAATCAACCAGGTGATTAAAGGGATGGACCTTTCAGTTATACGTCCTGACCTTCCTGGGAGGGGAGAGGATCTGGAGTTCAATGTCCAATGGACAGTGATATAATCAATCATGCCTATGTAATGAAGCCTTCAAAAAACTCAAAAGGATGGGGTTTGGAGAGCTTCTGGGTTGGTGAACATGTGGAGATTCAGGGAAAGTGGAACTCCCAGAGAGCATGGAAGTTCTGAGCCCTTTTCCCGTACCTTACCCTGTTCATCACTTCCATCTGGTTGTTCCTGAATTATATCCTTTTATAATAAATCAGTTATCTAGTGAGTAAACAGGTTTCCTAAGTACTGTGAGTCGCTCTAGCAAATTAATCAAACCCAAGGAGAGAGTCGTGGGAACCTCTGATCTAAAGCCAGTTGGTCAGACATACAGGTGATAACCAGAGCTTATGATTGGCATCCTGAGTTGGAGGAGGTTGTTGGAACCTCCAATTTGTAGCCAGTTTGTCAAAAGCACAGGTAAAAACTTGGACTTGTGACTGACTGGCATCTCAGATGAGAGGAGGAGTGATCTTGTAAGACTGAGCCCTTAACCTGTGGAATCTGATGCTACCTCCCAGTAGACAGAGTCAGAATTAAAGAACACCCACCTGGTAACCTGAGCATTGCTTGTTGGTGTGGGGAACACCCCTCTCCAACACACATACACAAATTGGAATTAGGTCTAAGAACCTCAAAAGAGAAGATTTTAGATAAACTAGTTCTTATTCTTCAAGCTAGTCAGTAGCCATTCTCCCACACAAGCAATTGTAAAACTGTGCCTATGCTTTGATCAGAGTGAGCAGAGTGTGCAAGTGAACACACAGACTCTTGGTCCTGTTCTCCAGACCCCTTCAAATTTTCCCTCTTCTGTAAACCAATCTATCTTCAGATATGTGTTAATATCATTAGGCTCTAGCTTCTTTCATATTTACTCTTATTTTAAATATATTTCTAGGTGTAATTCTCCTAACTTGACCCAGAGATTTGCTAATTTAGTCAATTATATGAAGGTGTTAGTAATTTAGCTCTTAGAATTTCACTTTAATTTTTCTAGTTGTAAGATCATCTCACTCTAGCCTTTAATACACTGTCTCTAATTCTCAGTGGATTACATAAATTATATCTGTACAAACCTAATGTTTTAAGCCTTTATGAAGACTACAGTTGGACAAAAATAATGTCCTTAGGCAACTCTCATCACCATTTCCTACAGTCAATCAACTCCATTCTTACTGAAGGGGGAGATTTTTGCAAAACTTGACATTGCCCAAGTTAGGCAGCTTGTTCAGCAACCCTGAAGTGTAGACATCTAATCATCATTAATTGAGGAATCTTCCAAGATTTATTTGTTCAGCTTAGACTTTCTAACCCTTGGAATTAGATGTATCATGGAGACACTGTTTTATGGGCCTCCAGATAAGGTAAAAAGGTTTTTATAATATATTAGCCATAAGAGCTACAGAAGACAAGTTCTTTTGAAAACATCTACATCATTTCCTTTGGAGTCAACCTTGATCCTCAGTTCACATTCAATCTTCAAGAAATTTTGATGGCTCTTCTTTCAAAATATATCAGAATCTGACCATCTCTCACTCCTCTCCCCCTCCCATGGCAGTGCCAGCACCTCTCTAGACCACTACGAGTTACTACACCTTGAATTACAATCTGCCCTCCATGTGCACCAGTTTTGCATCCACAGATTCAACCAACTGCAGATTGAAAATATTTTTTTTAATTCCAGAAAGTTCCAAAAAGCAAAACGAATTTGCTGTGGGCCAGCAGCTACTTACATAGCATTTACATTGCATTAGGTATTATAAGTAACCTAGAGATGATTTAAAGTATGTAAGGATGTATGTATATTATATGCAAATACTACAACATTTTATATAAGGTACTTGAGCTCCCTCAGATTTTGGTACCTGCTGGGGCCCTAGGACCAGTTCCCCACAGTTACTGAGGGACGACTGGACTATAATGGCCTCACAACTGCTCTATTTCTATACTTTCTCTCCTATAGTCTGCCTTCAACAAAGACATTAAAACATTAATCTGCTCTCCTCTGCTCAAAACCTTAGAGGGGTTCTCCTTCATTTAGGGAAGAGAGAACTCCTATTTCTACCAAGAATGTGGAAGAATAAAAGACCAAGCATTGCCAAGCATTCTGGCAACAAAGGCTGATTTTAAGACCTATTTTAGAAATTTTCACTAAGAAAAGAATATACAATTTGGGAAAAGATGCAAAGAAGACATACATACACATCAAGATCTATGTGCCTTCATGAAAAGATGCTCAACATCGCTAATTACTAGAAAAATGCAAATCAAAACTACAATGAGGTATCACCTCACACCAGTCAGAATGGCCATCATTAAAATGTTGACAAATAACAAATGCTGGAGAGGGTGTGGAGAAAAGGGAACTCTCCTACACTGTTGGTGGAAATGTAAGTTGGTGCAGCCACTATGGAGAACAGTATGGAAGTTCTTCAGAAAACTAAAAATAGAACTACCATATAACCCAGCAATCCCACTCCTGGGCATATATCTGGTGAAAACTTTAATTCAAAAAGATACTACATGCACCCCAACATTTATAGCAACTTATTTACAAGGCATGGAAGCAACCTAAATGTCCATCAACAGATGAATAGATTAAGAAGATGTGGTATATATATATATATATATATATAATGGAATACTATTCAGTCATAAAAAAAGAATGAAATTTTGTCACTTGCAACAACGTGGATGGACTTGGAGGGCATTGTGCTAAGTGAAATAAGTCAGAGAAAGACGAACACTGTATGGCATTGCTTATATGTGGAATCTAAGAAGTACAACAAACTAGTGAATATAACAAAAAAGAAGCGGACTCACAGATATAGAGAACAAACTAGTGATTATAGTGGGGAGGAGGGGGAGGGGCAATATAAGGGTAGGGGAGTGGGAGGTACAAACCACTGGGTGTAAGATAGGCTACAAGGATGTATTGTACAACATGGGGAATATAGCCAGTAATCTGTAATAACTGTAAATGGAGTGTAACCTTTAAAAATTGTTTAAAAATTGTATAAGGACTTTCCTGGTGGCGTAGTGGTTGGGAATCTGCCTGCCAATGCAGGGGACACAGGTTCAATCCCTGGTCTGGGAAGATCCCACATGCCGCAGAGCAACTAAGCCCGTGCGCCACAACTGAGCCTGCACACCACAACTGCTGAAGCCTGCGTGCCTAGAGCCTGTGCTCTGCAACAAGAGAAGCCACCACAATGAGAAGCCCCCACTCGCTGCAACTAGAGAAAGCCCGCATGCAGCAACAAAGACCCGATGCAGCCAAAAATAAATAAATAAATTTATTTTAAAAATATTGTATAAAAATTAAAATTAGAAAAAAATCCTATGTTCCTATATTCTGGTGAGGAGTGGTCCGTACAAAGGTCTACTGCCTGACTCTCAGGGACTGGGGCTTACTTCATGGTTCCCACTTCTACCCCAGGATACCCCAGGCTACCTGGGTGGCACTCCTAACGCAAAAGCCTCTACCTCGGTCTCAGTCACTTCTGGCCTGAAAATTGCTGCTCCCCATTATAGATCTATTTGGTGGAGATGGAAGGAGCTTTTTCTGCCCTCTTTTCAGTTATGACCTGGGTGTTTGCATCGTCTGCTCATTTTTTCCCCTTTTCCCATGATAAAAGCAAAGAATTTTTTTTCAATTAAAAACCTAGAGTAAGGCTAATGGACAAATTAAGTTATGTTGTCAGACTTAAATCTTGAAATAATATGTCAGAAAGTCTGAAGAATTGGTTAACCTATTACCTTTTCCTCAAACTGTTCACAGAATTGCAGTGTTTCAATCATAGTTATAAATCCCAGGCCTTTCAGACAGAGTTCAACCACAATAACGATGCTGTAAATAGGCACAATTCTTTTTCTCTTTTATCCAATATAGTCATTACCTAAATAAAATATACGTATCTGGTCTGTCCATTCTGCTTAAGGTGGAAATAAAGTTTTACAGGATACCTTACCCTTTTAGCGTTGAATTTTGTGGAGATTCAAAATGTCATACATGGGGCTTCCCTGGTGGTGCAGTGGTTAAGAATCCACCTGCCAATTCAGGGCATATGGGTTCGAGCCCTGGTCTGGGAAGATCCCACACACCGCAGAGCAACTAAGCCCGTGCACCACAACTACTGAGCTTGCGCTCTAGAATCCACGAGCTACAACTACTGAAGCCTGCGCGCCACAACTACTGAAGACCGGGTGCCTAGAGCCCATGCTCTTCAACAAGAGAAGCCACAACAATGAGAAGCCTGCCCACCGCAACAAAGAGTAGCCCCCGCTCGCTGCAACTAGAGGAAGTCCATGCGCAGCAGTGAAGACCCAACGCAGCCAAAAATAAATAAATAAATAAATTTATAATAAAAAATAGTTTAAAAAAAAATGTCGTACATATGTCCATATCTCTACTGACAATTTCCACGTCAGGGAATGTGTGTGTATTTAAGGGTAACTGAAACTATTAGAAATAATAAGAAAATTCATGTCCATGGGTTACAGAGGTAATATTAAAAATAACGTTAGCTTTCCAATATTTAAGCAACAACGATACAAACTGCAGTGGAAGAAATTATCTTTTACAAGAACAATAATAAGATTAAAAGTCTTAACTTACAGGAATTTTACAGAATCTCTATTCCTAAAACTTTAAAACTACACTGAGGAGTGTATAAAAAGATTTTTAAAAATTATTATGCACACTATGCATATTATACATTATTATGCACACTATCCACTTGTATACAAGGGAGACAATATTGTCATTTCCTTTCTAAATTACTCTATAGGTTAAATACAGTCACAAAACACCAAAAGGATAATTTTTGCACCTGGACAAAGTTATACTAAAGATCATTTGGAAAAATAAACACACAAAGATGTTGAAGAAAATTCTAAAACGGAAGAGTGAATGGGGCTAGCCCTATTAGCTCTTAAGACATCGTGTAGTTTCCATAACTAAACAGATTGGAACATGAAAAGAAATAGATCAATGAAACAGAACAAAGTCAAGAAATAGTGTGCAGGACGCACAGAGATGTCCTTTATATTAAAATTGTGTTTCACATCGATGTGGAAAAACATCTGTATGGCTAAAACTAAAATTATAACTGTAAACAAAGTTAATGAACACATAAGGAAAAATATTTGTAACATGTTAAAAAAGGATTAATTTACAAAGAACTCATATAAATTAATAAGGAAAGAAAGAGTCATTTTGTAAGAGAGAATAAGAGGAATGAGTTGATTTTTTTTTCTGGAAAAAAGCAAGAAAATGGTGCCTATCATTACTTTACACAAAAAAGACTGTGGTTGTGAGTGAAGCTGTTTAGAGAGAGATGGGAAAAAGAGGCTATACCTTTCAGTTTGTATCTTTCTCTACAACATGGATTTTTCTAATTATATTCAAGTATATATTCATTTAACATGTCAACATATTACCTGGGTGATGGGATTTTAGGCCCGTATTTATTTTCATTATTTTATTTATTTATAAATAAACCCATATTATTGTTAGTTTTAACATTTTAAGGAAATTGCTCTATATTGTCTAAAATTTACTTTAGAATACTACAGTGTAAATGGAGAGATATATATGAGTTTCGATTTAATTTTACCGTAGGAGCAGGTAATTATCATTGAAGTGTCCTAATCAGGAACATACACTTCATGGGTGGTTAACTGGCTTTGAATAGCTCTAACTAAAACAATCCAGAAACATCTACACCAGTCTTTCAAATATCTTCATCTCCAATCAGCACAAGAGGCTTTGATATATGTTAGAAGTAATTTTTCACCGTGAAATGAATAGTGTTTAAGATATATGCATTGGCTAGAAATATTTTACAGATTTTCATACCTTTGAATGAATAACCTAATATCTAAGCAATCCAATACCCTACACCTTTTAGAATAAAGCACTGATTTAGGATTATAAATAAATTGTTTGGCTGCCTAATGGCAGATTTTCTCAACTGACTCTAAAACGTTAGTTATATTTGACATTAAAATATAATCACATTCATCTATATTGAAACTTGTATGCAAGATTCTGTCAGAGTGCCTAAAATGATACAGTTTATAGAGCATGATGACTTTCCCCAATAAACATTGCTATGTAATGTTTGTATGTGTGGCAAATTTGGGCTTGCTTTCATTATGACATTTCACCTTACGGGGAAGCTATGTGGGAGAAGACCTACAGTCTCACCTAACTTTAAAGGGACGTCACTCCACTTATCTACCTCAGAAGCTTAATTATTATGAATGACAAATTACCTTAGGTCAATTTACAACACATTTATAATAGGGGTCTTAGAGGTGGCAGCTCTGAGAAGGAGAAAGCTTGGAAACAATCTCAGCATGGTATCCTCCCTCCCAGTTATCATAATTAGTCTCCAGAAATATAGACATAGAATTCAAAATGTTAAGATTTAATCATGGCTTTGATAAGGGTCTTTGTATCTCTTTATTAAGCTTATAGAGATATCTATCCTCCCTTTTCTATGTCACTATTATATTCCCAATTCTCCACCCCAATGAGCCTCTTTGCCAGGTGTATTACCAACTATTCTCTGGAGATATGCTAAGTATTCTGCTGGTTTCTGAATTTGCATACCCAAGGGCTTGTTTAGGGCCTTTAATCATTCTGCTGAAAGCCTTGACAAACTCTGCTGACTTGAAAAAATTCTGAATTAACAGTAAAAATAGAACCTTCATAATGTAAATTTCTCTGTTTTCATTCCATTTGTCCACATTTAGAATTGCCAGGCTACCTGAATTATCTGAAATAATAAACATTTGGGCAAAGTTTATTTTCTTGCTAACTTTAAAGGTATGTGTTGTTTCTTAATTCCCCATACAAAAATTTAAATTATCTAATCCTTTGTACATTTATTAATCAACTCTTGGAATTTCATTTAGGTCTATTTTAAAAGTTTTTTCTTAAAATCTAATGTAGTCTATAGAATAGTTCACAGAAATTTGAATGCCCTACCTTTGCAAATCTAAATCTTCTGTGTATTTGATGGATAGTTTCAATCTTGGCATCTCAAGTTTCAATCTCTGGCATTATTAATTCAAATTATAATCAGAGTTTCTTCAGTCTCATACCATCCTTCCCTATGTCCCTTAACAAAACAAATTTAATCTTTTCATCTGGAAACAGTTCATTCCACCTCTTGCCTTGAGCTCACTACACTCTCAGATCACCTGATATCTGTGAAAACAGATGTCTGACAATTATTGGAAACAAAATCTGTAAAAGGTCTCTGAGATATCTGGTTCAGCATCCTTATTTTAGAGGTAAACTGTGTGTCCCAGAGAGGTTTAGCAAGTCTCTCAGTTATTCATCAGTTTAGGGTCAAAGCTGAATTATTTAGAACCTAAATTTCCATACTCCCTTAGGCCATTTCCCTCAAGGATACCACACCACTTCCTTATTCAATTGTCTGAATAACTAAGAGCCAACATTTCAGCAGTGGAAATATGGTGAAGTTGAAATAAAATCTATATGGAAATTTCAAGCTTTATTGTTTAGATGTAGAAAAATACCCTAAGGAATAGCAACATTAATTCTTTGACATTCTTTAAAAACAGCAACAAAAATACTATCTCTTTTATACTTTCTTCTTTATATTCCCAGATTATAGGAGGTGGAGAGGACCGTAGTCTTATTTCTCTTTCCTCTCTTTGTAGCCATCGCGTAAAGTTAGGAACCCTTAAGCTCTTGCTCTGATCGAGCCATTCCTGAAGCATCTTTTTTACCTTCCATTCGTTGTGTAATAATTTTGCTTCTAACACTAAAACTGTCAACTTTTTTCCTTGTCTTTTTTTTCAGCTTTACATGAATTGGCAAAGGATGAACAAATAGGTCAATAAATGAATGAGACTGTAAAATGGGTTCTTCCATTCTGAAACCAAGGTAATTATTCAGTTATATACAATTAATGCTTTCTGATAATTGGCAAAGAACCTGAATGGTATTGTATCCAAATGACTGACTGACTCCATAGCATCAGAAATGATGGTGATAATATGGGGTATGCTACCCGGAAAAAGCAAGGTTGACATCTACCAAATTATGTACGCAATCTAACATCTGCTAGAGCCATTCAAGGTGCAAAATAACTTAGTGAGTTAACATATACAATAACTTAGAAATGTCTAAATATTGTTAAGTTGTTGCTGATTAAATTTTTAAAGATTTAGTTTCACATTTTCTTCTTTTATTTGATCATATATGTTGTATTGAGCTTTTAAGTATCCCTCTCTTAAAAACTCTGTTATTTTTGCTATCTAATCTGCACTGTCAATGCAATCCCATTTCTCACTCTTGTAGTGTAGCTCTTTTTTCTTTTCAAGTACCAGAAATAAACATTTAACATTTGCAAACAGAAAACTCTGTGTTTCTACATGCATGAGACATGATACACTTGGAGAAATGATTATCAACTGAATTCAGATATGGGAGAATGAAAGATGTCAATTTTTTTTTAAAATTTTTATTTATTTATTTATTTATTTATTTATTATTATTATTTTTTGGCTGTGTTGTGTCTTCATTTCTGTGCGAGGGCTTTCTCTAGTTGCGGCAAGTGGGAGCCACTCTTCATCGCGGTGCGCGGGCCTCTCACTATCACAGCCTCTCTTGTTGCGGAGCACAGGCTCCAGACGCGCAGGCTCAGTAATTGTGGCTCACGGGCCTAGTTGCTCCGCGGCATGTGGGATCTTCCCGGATCAGGGCTCGAACCCGTGTCCCCTGCATTGGCAGGCAGATTCTCAACCACTGCGCCACCAGGGAAGCCGAAAGATGTCAATTTTAAAATGTTTTTTCACTTCCTTAAGGAATCTCAGTGATCAGCTTCTGTGAACTTTCTTTCCTCATCTGTATAACAGGGATGCTAAACTATATAACCTAAAATCTAATTATAGGAAATTAAAATAGCCACTTCAATGTCTATCCCATGATATATCAAGGTAATATAATCAGATAATAATATGGTCCAGCAATTTGTTAGCCAGCAAATGCATCTCCCCTTTCATGCTGCTTTACTAAATTCAGGTTTTTAATAAACATTCATTTCCGAAAGGTCCATAAAGGTATAATTATGAGATTTTCCCATTATGGTGGCAGGTCTACAGAAGAATGAAGTGATAGTCTCTGATTATAAAATTATAACACATGCAATATGAGAGACATTATGGTAAGCCTAATCAGCTTGCTATAAAGTATTCAGAATTTTAAAGATGACATACGTGGACATTCTATGAAGTTGCAACTGTCTAATCCATGTAATTGCTCTTTTTTCCCACTTAAAGTTTGAACTATTTCCTTTGTGTGGTTAGAACTGGAAAAAAAAACTGACAATAAATCAGCATTATACCATATATTGGAACACTTAGTAAGTAAAACATCATACATTACTATTATAAAATTATAAAAAATCAATTATGGTATTGGGTTATAGATTCTTATGATAAAATATTTATTTTGTTTAGCAATACTAGCAATATAGTAAAATGAACTAAACTGGAAAAACTAAAAATCCCCCTCACCACTTTGGCAAGAGTACACACAGGAATGATGAAAGATTCCTTATTCTGTTTGTTTAATGTTTGGATTTCAGTGATGCCTACCTCTGAAGATAATCTTGAGTGGCACATTTGACATTATATGAATCTAAAGTAAGTTTGATGCCACATTTTCAAATACAATGAGATACTGCATTTCAATGTCAGTTTCCATGTTTCTAGAGAATTTCAGAATCGTGCAAGAAATCTTAAGAATCAGGTCCTATCTTCTTATTTGTGAATATGAATTATTTCAAAATGTAAAGCATAGGGAGAGGAAGAGAAAATTTAAGGAAAATAATAGTATTACCTGGTCAAAGAAATCTAAATAGCTTTCAGTTAGAACCCCTAGTAATTAACATCATGAGTTTAATAATGAATAGTCAAGAAGATTTCAATCTTGATGTATTATACTTCTTGGGCTACTATAACAAAGTATCACACACTGGGTGGCTTAAACAACAAAAATTCATTTTCTCACAGAAGTCCAGGAGCAAGGCACTGGCAATTTTTGGTTTCTGGTGAGACCTCCCTTCCTGACTTGCAGAGAATCACCTTCTCAGTGTATCCTCGCATGGCCTTTCCTCTGTGCGTGTATGTGCAGAGAGAGTGAGCAAGCTGTGGTGTCTCTTCCTCTTCCCGTAAAGACATCTGTTCTGTTGGACTAGAGCCTCACCCTTATGACCTCATTTACCTTCAATTACTTCCTTAAAGGCCTTATGTCCAAGTACAGTCACATTGAAGGTTAGGCTTTTTTTTTCCTTTCTTTTGTGCTGTGCCATACAGCTTGTGGTATCTTAGGCCATGCGGCATGTGGCATCTTAGTTTCCTGAACCTGCGCCCCCTGCAGTGGAAGCACGGAGTCTTAACCACTGGACAGCCAGGGAAGTCCCCGAGGGTTAGGCTTTTAACATAAGAATTTTGTAGGAACATGATTCAGTTTATAATATTTGGTATCCATTGGAAATCCCTCAAAATATTTCTCTCTCTACTTTAGGTCAAGCTAGCAATAACTGGCATAAGATATTTATTAATTGTGACAATTGCAAGAAATTTATTCTCAATTAGCAGGAACATCTCAGTATTCTCATATTATGATTTTAGCCTTTACCCCCAGGAGAAGAATACAGAGGCATTATAACACAATCTAGAGGAAATACATTTTAAGACATTTTTTCCTATTGCTGAGTAGTATTCCATTGTATAAATAGATCATAATTAGTTTATTAAACTGTTGTTGGTTTTGAATTGTTTCTGCTATTAACATTTGTTTGCAAGTATTTGTGTGGACTTATGTTTTCATTTCTCTTGATTAATTACCTAGAAATAGAAATGTTAGGTCATAGGACATATATATTTTACTTTATAAGAAACTGCCCAAAATTTTTCCAGAGTGGCTCTATCATTTAACACTCTCACCAGCAATGTATGAAGGTTGCAGTTGCTCTACATCCTTGTTGACATTTGGTATTGTCAACTTTTAAATTTTAGCTATTTTAAGGGTATGAAATGGTATTTCATTGTGTTTTTAATTTACATTTTCCTGATGACTAATGAAATTGATCACTTTTTCATACGCTTATTGTACTTTTTAATTCTAGAATTTCCATTTGGTTCTCTTATATAGTTTCATTTCTCTGCTGAGATTTGCCTATCTGTTCACTCATTTTGATCATCTTTTTCCTAAGTCATGAACATCTTAATAATTATTTCTTTAAAGTACTTGCCTGATAATTTTAACATCTAGGTCAACTTGGGATTTCTTCCTATTGATTCTTTTTTCTCTTGACTAGGGATTATACTCTTTGTTTCTTGGTATGTCTATTACTTTTTGATTGCACACTGAATATTATGGATGATGTATTGTAAAACTCCAGGTTTCATTATATTTCTCTGAGAAGTGTTGATTTTAGTGTGACTAGGCAATTGTTACTGGCTGATATTCATGAACTTGTGGAGGCTTGATTTGAAAGAAGCCAGACACAAAGGCACATTTACTGTATGATTCCTTTTATAAGAAGCTGAAGAACAGGAAAAACATTCCTATGGTGACACAATCAGAACATCAGTTGTATATGGGGAGTGGAGACTGAATGCAAGGTGCACAGTATAATTTCCTGGAGTGATAAAAACATTCCAAATCTTATTTGAATTGATGCTTACATGATCATATTCAACTGTTGTAACTCACCAAACTGTATGTAAATTTTTCTCAATAAAAATGGTATCAGAAGGTATCTGTAGACTATATATTCATTTATAAAATTTAAATTCCTCAATACCATTAGAGAATATGGACCTATTGCATATAATTATCCTCCATGAATAGTTATCACTATATATAGTTTTCCATGCAAATATAAATTCTAAATATAGAAAGCAATGAGAAAAAAAAAAAAGGAACAAGAAATTTTTCAAACTTACAAAACAGTGCTTACTTGGGAAAGGGAAACAGCAAAGATATTTTCTGTTCCTTGTTAAGACCCTTTTTGCCTTCAGGATTCAAATTTACATTCTAAGAGGGAGAGAATTCAAATTGTTCCACTCCTCTGGAATGGATGCTGTGTCCAGCTAAAGAGAATAATTCTTTATGACATGGCATTTTATCTTGCATATTTATCTTATCCTAAAATATTTTAAGTTAAAAAAATAGTGACATATTGAAAGCGAACTCACACTCTGATAGAAAAAGTTGTCACTAGTGGTGCATGGTCAAAAAACAAACAAACAAAAGGCAATAAAGGAGTATGTCATCCTAAAGCAATGGTTCTCAACTCCAGCTGTACATTAGAATAACCTAGGCAGATTGTAAAATAATAAATACTAAGTCTTAAGCCTCACTAATTACAGCAGAATCCTTGAGTTATTATTCTCACTGAAATAAAAACTTCATGAGGGAAGAGTTGTTTTTTGATTTTTTTCTCTTTTGTTCATTCTTATATCCCCACAGCTTAGAACAGTTCCTGGCACTAGTATGCTCTCGATATTTGATGAACCGGTGAGGAGTAAACAAGTTATTACAAGCCAAGGACAATCTTGGTCTTGTTCAAAATGGCAGAATTCTTCTAGATAATAAAGAATACAGTAGTGTGAAGAAGTTATTTTACAAAAATGTCTCATAATTTGTATTCATTTTATTTTATTTGTTTATATTTTATACAGCAGGTTCTTATTAGTTATCTATTTTATACATATTAGTGTATATATGTCAATCCCAATCTCCCAATTCATCCCACCACCCCCACCCCCCCACACACATACGTCCATACGTTTGGTGTCCATACGTTTGTTCTCTACATCTGTGTCTCTATTTCTGCCTTGCAAACCAGTACATCTGTACCATTTTTCTAGATTCCACATATATCCGTTAATACATGGTATCTGTTTTTCTCTTTCTGACTTACTTCACTCTGTATGACAGTCTCTAGGTCCATCCATGTCTCTACAAATGACCCAATTTTGTTCCTTTTCATGGCTGAGTAATATTCCATTGAACATACATGTGTACATACATGTACCACATCTTCTTTATCTATTCATCTGTCGATGGGCATTTAGGTTGCTTTCATGACCTGGCTATTGTAAATAGTGCTGCAATGAACATTGGGGTTCATGTGTATTCATTTTAGCTGAAAATTATTATACTAAGCATTTATTGAGTATATCCTATGTATCAGGAATTATGCTCAGAGTAAGGTATACAAATGTTAATAAGGCATAGTTCTGCATTTGAGAAGCTTCCAGTCTGTTAGGGATTAGTGGTAAAGAGAAAGTCTAGCACAAAAACATACATCTATTTATTCATTCATTCAACACTTATTTATTAAGCATTTACTATGCGTCATGGACATATGTGCCAGTATATGCTGTGGTAAACAAGGCAAATATGATAACTCTCCTCCTGTCTAGTGAAGGAGAAAGATAATAAACAAGAAAAAGAAAGAATTACAATTTGTGATAAATATTATGAAGGAAATGATTATAATGTTGTGATGGAGAATTTGGGTCAGGTAAAAGGCACTGTTTTGTATTGGATGGTCAGGAAATATCTCTCTAGGGAGAAACTTTAATGATGAGAAGAAGCCAAGAATGCAAAGTGCATAGAGAGTTTCTAGAAGAAGAAATATGTTAAAAATACTGGAGGTTGGAAAGAACTTAGCATGTTCAAGGACCTGAAAGAATCCAATAGCTAGAGCATAAATAGAAAGTAGAACAAGTTGAAAGTGGAATAATAGATGGGGTTATTAAATTCACAGCCTTGTAGGCCATGGTAGAAAGTTTGGATTTTATTCTAAGGGCAATATGAATCTATTAAATGGTTTTAAACAATAAAATGGCATGATACAATTTATATATTTAAAAGATTAAAAAGATTTCTTTTTCCAAATGTAAAATAGATTAGAAGGTGGACAAAATGGAGGTGTGAATATTAGTTAGGAAGCTTTTACAGAAGTCCAGGTGAGCGATGACAGAGGCAGTGAATTACAGAGGTTCCAGTGCAGATGGAGAAAAGTGAGCTGCTCTGAATATATTGGAAGAGAGATTTGATAGGACTTGGTGAGGAATTGAATGTGAGTGAGGGAGAGAGAAGAATCAATAATGACCCGTAGGTTTCTGATTTACAAGAATGGGAGGATCAAGTAAATATGTACATAGACGGGGAAGAATAAGTCAACTCCAACATTTAAAGTTTGGATAGAAAAGGAACCAAGGAAGAATAAAGAATAACCAGAGAGGGAGCAGAGAACTCCAGAGCATAAGGTATCTCAGAATCTAAAAATCTCCCTAAAAGAGGAGAGTATTTCAAGAAGGAAGAAGTGATCAAATATGTTCATTGGGGCTAAGGGCAGAGAAGTATCCACTGGATATGGAAAAGTGAAGGTTGTTTGCAATCTTGATTAAAGCAATTTCAGTAGAATTATTGGAACAAAATTCAGATGAAAGAGGACTGAAGAGTAAATGGGAAGGAAGGCAATGGAGGAAGCAGGAGTAGACAACAGTTTCAAGAAGTTTAGTTTCAAAGGGAAGCAGAAAAATGGAATGAGAGTTGGTATTGAATCAAGAGGAGATACCAGAACATATTTGTACATTGATGGGGATGCTCTAGTACAAAGAGACTGATGGTTCAGGGAAAGAGGGAGTATTAATAAAGAAGTCTGAGGAAGGAGCATGGTAATTGAGGATGTCCTTGAGAGAATGATGACCTGTGGAATCTAAGCTGGACAAGGAGAGGAGAGGGTATGAAAGCTAAACAAAGCTATGAATAAAGAAAGCTAAAAATAAATAAATAAATAAATAAATAAAAATTAAAAAATAAAGAAAGCTAGAAAGAGCAATGAATACTTGACCTTCTGAGAAGGAAGCATGCTTGGAAAAGGAAGAGGACGACCCCATGGAGACATAAGGTTGAGCAAATGTTGTATTGTCTTCTGAGGCTATTATGGAGAATGGAGGCAGTGAAAAGAGATGAAACTTGAAAGCTAGTTTTTGAAGGACGACCCCATGGAGACATAAGGTTGAGCAAATGTTGTATTGTCTTCTGAGGCTATTATGGAGAATGGAGGCAGTGAAAAGAGATGAAACTTGAAAGCTAGTTTTTGAAGGATACTGCATGCCTGCCAAAGAATTTGAACTTAATTTGTTAACAACCATAATTATTAAGACTCTTTGAGTTGCAAATAACAGATATCTACTTGGGTGGTATCTACAATGAAAGGGGATATTTAAAATAAGGATATAGGTGTCCTACAGAATTCAAGAATGAAAAAGAAGTAACGGCCTGGGAAGCACTGGAATATAGTGTGTTTATTGTCACTCATTTCTCCTTTTCTCTTCTTTTCCAGTCTGTTTACTTCTTCTCCATTTCATATATTAGAATATGGTGACCCCATTGCTCATAAGTTTTTACAGGAGGGAGAGAGATTGAGCCAGTTCAGGTATCTACATCTGTTTCAATCAACTATGGCTGGAGAGTGGGTTGTCACTGAATAAATATGGTTTCTGGAAGCCCATTCCTGTGGATCAGTAGCTGAGCTCATAGAAGATAATATTTTTAGAAGTTAAGCAGGCAACCCTCAAATCATCAAGACATGGGAGGATTTTTTTTTTTTTTAATACGGAAGTAACATGATCAAACCCAACATTTAAAAATATAACTCTGGGGGCTTCCCTGGTGGCGCAGTGGTTAAGAATCTGCCTGCCAATGCAGGGGACACGGGTTCGAGCCCTGGTCTGGGAAGATCCCACATGCCGCAGAGCAACTAAGCCCGTGAGCCACAACTACTGAGCCTGCACGTCTGGAGCCTGTGCTCCGCAACGGGAGAGGCCGCGACAGTGAGAGGCCCGCGCACCGCGATGAAGAGTGGCCCCCGCTTGCCGCAACTAGAGAAAGCCCTCGCACAGAAACGAAGACCCAACACAGCCAAAAATAAATTAAAAAAAAAAAAAAAAAGATAACTCTGGCAGCAATATAAAGAATACATAGATACAGAGACAAACTAGATTCAGAAAGGTAAGTCCAGTTAGGAAACCACTAAGAAAAATGCCAAGCAAAAAAGTAAAACGAACTCGGTTTGGGACAGTAGTAGTAGCAATGGAAAGTCGTGGATGGATATCAGACACATTTCAGAGGTTGGATGGACCAGACTTTAATATAAGCAGTGAGGAAAGGTGAAAAAGGACCAGACTTTAATATAAGCAGTGAGGAATGGTGAAAAAGAAAAGATTACTCCAAGATTTCTAGCTTGGGCAACAGGGTAAATATGATTGCTGATAACTGAGACATGGAAAACAAACAAGACAAACAAAAAAAACCCACCAAGGTTTGAGGGGCAATATCGAGACTGAAGAGTTACAGTAAATCCAATGACAGATCCAAAGCTCAAGAAAGAGTTGAAAAATCAGTATTTAAGAGACACAAAGGCAATAGTTGAAATGTTAGGATTGCATGAGATCATTCAGGAAGATCATGTAAAGTGAGAAAAGATAGTAACTCCCTTGGGAAACTCCATCAGAAGAGATGGAACTAGGAGAAAAGTAAAGAGCAGTCAGAGATGTTAGGGAAGAATAAGAGATAACTGTGTCTTAGAAGCCAAGAAAGAGCTTTACAGGAAAAAAAAAAAAGATCAACGATATCAAATTCCGCTGGAAGGAAATATAGGCTGAGAGCTGAAAAGAGGCTAACGTATTTGGCAATCACATGATTGCTAACCTTTCTCACAGCAATTTCAGTAGAGTGGTGGGGGTGGAAGCCAGAATGCAGTGGTTTGAGAAGTGACTGAGAGAAGAGGAAGTGGAGGCAGTGCCTATGACCTGCTCTTTCCAAAAGTCGCCTATAAACTAGAATATATACCAGCATAGAATGATTTATTCTATTAAAACTTATTTTTTTCACTATTTTGGATTGAACTAAAACTAAATCATTGACAAAGCTCCAAATGAACCATGGACTCCTTACTCCCAAATATCTAGAGATCACTTTATCTTTAAATAAATTAATTCTGTGGCCTCTTAGAGAGGTAGATAAAATGATACTATATCTCATCTTTATTTTTACTGTTTTTCATGCCATGGTCTTTAATGATTTCTCCCATCATCATTCCTTTTTACTCAATCTCAGCTCTCAGACACATGACCTTTTTGCCAATCTCATTAAAGCTTGTGCTCATTTTCTCAAGTTTCCTATCAATCCGGGTAATTTCTTCCTACACAAAACCCAGTCTCTTATTAACTGGCTCATTACCTTGAGTTAAAAGTTTAGAAACTTCAAACTGAAATCGCTGCAGTGTCCTGAAAAGAAACTACTTTTGAAGATGCTGACACATCTGTAAGCCAAGACATTTTTTAGATTGAATTCATTGTTTTACAGCTCCAATTTATTCCTTGTCAGGTTCCTATTTTCACCAGTTTTCCTTCCTCACTGTAATGGTACATTTATTACTCTCCAGGTCATAACAGTTGCAAACATCTGGAGTAGTAGGGGACAAAAATCAGTTAATGTGTTGATCACAGCTCTGCCTGTGTTGATAGAGCTAATGTGGTTCAGAAAATGTATACTATTAATGTTCCTCTAGTTCTCTCTCCAGTTGAAGACAACTAGGTTAATAAACATTTCTCCTCATTTATTTGCATGCTAACTAGTTTTATCTTTGCATTTTTTTGGCTTACCTCACTGATGCTGAACATCCTAAAAAACCATTGCTACTTTGGATCAGTGAGAAAGACCAAGAGACATGAAGTGAAAAAAAAAAAAGGTTGAAAAAAATGTAATAAAATAAATGATCCAAACTCATTATACCTAATGAGTAGTTAAAAATCTTCTTTGGTAGTACAGGTAAACGTCTCCTCAAATAGATTTTTTTACAAAGCATCTATGATAAGTTCAAGACATACATCACTTCAAGCAGAATAACGTTTCCTAAAAAGAACTAAGATGCCCCAGTATTCAGCTGCCCTTTCTATCAAACATTTATTTAGTACATATTTCATGGTGGTCACTGTGATAAAGAGATATGGGCCTTGGTTTGTGTTTTCGAGAACCATATCGTGGGTTGAGGAGAAAGAATATGCTATCCATAGGAAAGTAAATAATAATATAAGACAGTATATTTTCAGTGACAAATGAATTTTACAGATTATAAGAGCTGTCAGATTCCATATTGGTATTAGCATACCGATATGGAATAATTTAGAAAAGATTTCATGAAGGAAGTGCTCCTCGTGCTGGATCTTGGAGGAAGTATACGACGTAGGCTAGCAAAAAGGTATGGGGAAGACATTATAGGCAGAGGACCCAACTTAAACAATGATCCAGAGGAGATGTAGAATTGCTGAAGAATCAGGCCTGAAGGCCTGCAAGTGTCTTTTGTGCTCTGGAGGAAGTTAGCCACCATGAATAAAGTCTAACTACCCTGAGCCTATCATCATGCTGTGAGAAGCCCCACCTACCCATGTGGAGAGGTCACATAGAGACCTGAGGGCACTGGCCCTGAGCTCCCAGCTGAAACAGACAGCACCAGTATGCCAGAAACATGAGTGAGGCCACCTTGGAAGTGGGTTTTCTAGGAGTAATTGAGCTACTTACCGGATACCATTGCTCAGCCCTGCCTAAATTTTGGAATTTTGAGCAAATAAATGATTGATACTATTTTAAATCATTAAATTTTGGAATGAATCACTGCCTCTTTTCTTGATATGGGTTAAAATTATAACAAGCAAAATTTATCGGTGAAGATCTCTTGCTTCAGTATTATTCACTTTCCCAACTTTGTCTTCTCTACCACGTAGCATAAATCTTTATCCTCAAAATCCATATCATATGATGACTGGTTAATTTAGTTTTAAAAAAGATCAAAATGTTCCTTCTTTTTTTTTTAACATCTTTATTGGAGTATAATTGCTTTACAATGGTGTGTTAGGTTCTGCTTTATAACAAAGTGAGTCAGCTATACATATACATATATCCCCATATCCCCTCCCTCTTGCATCTCCCTCCCACCCTCCCTATCCCACCCCTCTAGGTGATCTCAAAGCACTGAGCTGATCTCCCTGTGCTATGTGGCTGCTTCCCACTAGCTATCTATTTTACATTTGGTAGTGTGTATATGTCCATGCCACTAGGGGCAGGACAGGAATAAAGATGCAGACGTAGAGAATGGACCTGAAGACACGGGGAGGGGGAAGGGTAAGCTGGGACGAAGTGAGAGAGTGGCATGGACAAAATGTTCCTTCTAATGTTATTTATCTTTTAACAAAGGAAGATAGGAATATCTTTTTATTTATTTATTTATTTTTGGCTGCGTTGGGTCTTCGTTGCTGCATGCGGGCATTCTCTAGTTGCAGCGAGCAGGGGCTACTCTTCGTGTGGCGCACGGGCTTCTCATTGCAGTGGCTTTTCTTGTTGCAGAGCACAGGCTCTAGGCGCGTGGGCTTCAGTAGTTGTGGCGTGCAGGCTCAGTAGTTGTGGCTCGCAGGCTTAGTTGCTCCATGGCATGTGGGATCTTCCCGGACCAGGGCTCAAACCTGTGTGCCCTGCATTGGCAGGCAGATTCTAACCACTGAGCCACCAGGGAAGTCCCAGATAGGAATATCTTTAAGATGCAAGTGCTGAAAAGGATGTAGGGTGGGAATGTAATGAAAAAGAAAGAAAAGGAAAAGTATAAAATCACCATATAAAAGCCCCAAACATCCAATTTAAGCTATATTGCTTCAGGTTATCTAGATCACAATTTTTCTTTGCTTGATTTCTCTACTTAAAAGTGTATGTCACTTCCATAGGTTTTTTTTTTTCAGTTGAGAAAAGTTAATTACTAACTATGATTGCTTTATAAACCTCATATGCTTATTTATTATAGGCTAAAATCAACTTGACAGATAAATATTTTAAAATAATCAACAAACAAAAGATTTTCCCCATCTCATGCTTTTTCTAAAACATGTAAAGTGAACCAAAGAGTAAAACAAAAATGTATTATACTTCTCTTCAACTGGTCTGCCACTAGTTCTCTTTAACTAGTCTGATACTTTAATGGGAATTTTCTTTTTCCATTTAAGAATACATATTCTCCTAAAATTAAGTAGCACATATTTCAATTCAACATAAAAATCCAGTCTCTATCACTATCGACTTTTGGGAATTAAACCAAATTAAGAATTTAAAACTTTGTCTATCACTTTCTATTTTAAAGTTTTGGACATTGTTAAGAGATATAGTCAAGAATTATTTTATATCTCTCTTTCACTTTTATATATCTTCTCATTTAACAGATATGCTAAGTCCTTGCTATTTTTACACTAAATTTATCTAGGTAGCAAAATAAATAACTAGTTTGTATCAAATTTCCACTTACTTTATTTTATAAATAGTACATAAATAAGAATTCCACTGGTTTGCATTCTCTTACTAGTAACTGCTAACTTCATGAAAATATAGACAATCTCTCTTTTTTTTTTTGCCACTGAAGCCACAATACCTAGCAGAATGTCTGGCATATAATAGGGCTGAATATATTATTTTTAACAGATTTATTGAGGTACAATTAATATACAACCAAGAACATGCATTTAAAGTGTACAGTGTGACAAATTTTTACATCTGTACAGACTCATAAGACTATCACCAAATTCAGGATAATAAACATATCCATTGCCCTCAAAAGTTTCCTCATGCTCCTTTGTAATCCCTCCTATCATGACTACTGACCCACTTTCTGTCACTATAGATTAGTTTTCATTTTCCAGAGTTCTATGTAAGTGAAATAATAAAGTATGGTTTGTTTTCTGTCTAGCTTCTTTTACTCAGCTTAATTATTTTGAGATTAATTTTTGTTGTGTGAATCAATAATTTATTTCTTTTTATTGCTGACTAGTATTCTGTTGTATGGCTAAACCACAGTTTGTTTATCCATTCATCTGCTGAGGGACATTTAGGTTGTTTCATTTGGGGCTGTTACACATAAAGCTGCTGTGAACATTCATGTATGTCTTTATATAGATATACACTTTGATTTCTCTTGGGTAAATACTTAGGAGTGGTATGGCTGGATCATATGGTAGGTGTATTTTTAGTTTTTTAAGAGTGTCAAACTGTTTTCCAAAGTAGTCGCACCATTTAACATTTGCACCTGCATTGTGTGAGAATTCTCCTTTCTCTATGTTCAAGGCAATACTTGGTATGGCCAAACTTTTAAATTTTAGTCATTAGCACTGATGTGTAGTGGTATCTCATTGTGATTTTAATTTGCTTGCCCCTAATGACTAATGATATTGAGCACTTTTTCACGCACTTTTTGCCAACTATTTGCCCAACCCAAGGTCATAAAGATTTTCATCTAAAAGTTTTACAGTGTTAGGTTTTATATTTAGGTCTGTGTTCTATTTGGAGTTTAATTTTATATATGGCATGAAGCAGGGACTGAAGAACATTGTTTTGCATATGGATGTCCAATTTTTCCAGCAACATTTGTCAAAAACACTATCCTTTCTCCACCAATAAGCTTTGCAACTTTGTGGAAAAACCAGTTGTCTATACATGTGTGGGTCTATTTCTGAATGTTCTCTCCTGTTTCACTGATCTATTTGTTTCTCTTTATGCCACTGCCACACTGTCTTGATTATTGTGGCCATATTGAGATCTCCAACTTTGTTCTTCATTTTCAAAATTGTTTTGAATCTTCTGAGTTTTTTTTTTTTTTCCACATGAACTTTAGAATCAGCTTGTCAAGTTCTACAAAAAGGCTTGCTTGGATTTTGATTGGGATTACCCTGAATCTTTACATCAATTTAGGGAGAATCGACATCCTAACAACATTGAGTCTTCTGACCCATGGCTGAATACATTTTTAAGGGATAAAAGAAGAATTGTTGAAGTTCAGTTTTAGAATAAAGAATTTTCAGAAGCTCTAGGTAAATTAGAAATATCATGTTTATTAAAATATGGGAGGAAATTTTGATTTGGCTTTTCAAAAAACATTCTAATTATACTTTTAAAATTTGGGGGTGTTAACGGTCAACTTTAGGAAATGTATTGTAATTGCTTCATTCTTTGACATATAACACCTTGTAATTTCAGAACTAATACGAGATCTTTGGAGCATGCTCTACCTTTAGAAAAAGAAAAAGGAAATGGTGATTTGGTGACAAACTATTAAAATCTAAAGGGAGACTGATGAACATTCAATAAAAGAAAGTCTAGATATAGCTTCCTGCATCCAGGCAATTTCACTTTTTCAGGCCCCTTAAAAACAAATAATACCTATCCCATTCATTTGCTTTTGTAATTTTTTAACTTTTCAAAACACTTTCAGTTCACGATTTTCTTTTATTCATACAACTTTGTGAAGTAAGAATGACAAGTCGTCATCATTGGCAGCTGAGGAAATTGAGGAACTCAGCATATCACAGATCACCAAAAGTCACAGTGAGAGCTAGTGAAAACTGCTTTCAGGTCACCTAATTCTCTTCTGAGATGTTTCTTCACTAGACACTTCTGTGCAAAAAATAGAACTCACTCTAGCTGTTCGAATAGAAAAGGCATTTATTAAAGGATGTTAGGTGTCCCCCTAATCTCCAGAAGGACCAGTGAGGCAGACTTGCAGACTACCCAGCCCAGATCAACACCTAAGTCAGACCCAGTGACTAATGTGCTAGGTCAGACCTCACTACCTTTGTTTTTTGGCTTAAAGGGCAAATGTTGGACACTAGAAGACAGGACCTCGGTCACTATGATCCTAAAAGACCCACACCAGCACAGTCTCCCTCAACGAACCAAAAGGTTCCCTGTAGCTTCTGCTTCATTGTTCTGCCCTTTTCTGAACAGACAGGTCACTCCAGAGAATATGATTAGCAGAGTCCAGTCACTTATTTGAGCCTACATTCATAATGGGGGAAATTCCCCAAACATAAAAATGAAATTTAAAAGGCAGTGAGTAGCCTCAACATGGCAAGGTACATGTCACAAAGCATTCTTAAAATCAGTTGAGTCACCGAATGACAGTGGTTTGGGGGTTGACAGGGATCTTTTAAATTGCCAGTATTTTCCAAATTTTAAGCCATGACTCATTAGAACACCATAAAAATCAATGTAGTGTGCTCCATAGTTTTAAAAATTAAAATAGAATTGAAAATACCACCATGGATTGCACTTAGGGAAGGTAAGTACCGTCTGGTGAAACTTTTGTCCTAATTGTATATGTGTGTCTACATGTCTATATATATGTATGTATATGTACAATATATATGTATTCATACATATGTATAATATATATTTATATTTGTATATATATAGTGCATATATATATATACATCTTACATTGGGGCTTGGGATGTACATACCAAGCTCCAATGCAAAATGTATTTTTTACTGTGAGTCGTGGTGAATATAAAAAATTGAAAAATGCTAGTCTAATCCAATCTCTTCATTTTACATTTAAAGGAGAAAAAATAAGGCTCAGAGAAATCAAGTACCTTGCTCTGGCAGTTAGCATAAAGCTGGAATCAAGATGCAGAAAATCTCTCAGTCCTACTCTGCATTATAAGGACATTATCTATCACCTAGAATACTTCCCATTTCCTATGTAGATCTTCTCCTACATTAGCCTTGTTGTGGTAATTAAATGTATTTCATAATTAGTAAATCACAAAAATATTGTAAATTTTATAGTTGCATTTGGAGTGAGGCAGTAGTTAATTGTTACCACTTGCTGTAGTTAATACTAGTCTTAACACCATTCTGCATATTAACTCTGGAAAGACAGCTAACCTCTGTTATTTTAAAGATTTTTATGTTGGCAGATATGTTAAGAATTGCAGGTGACACATTGTACTAGTAACTATAAACAAATTTTTAAAGAAAATAATTTTATTTTCAATAAATAGAAGGAATTTTAAAGTTGTAATCTGCCATACTGAATGAAAACATATCAATGAAAATATTTCTTTTCTTGCTAGTTCTCTGCTATGTTTGTTTCTATCCAAACATTAAATACATATTCCAAAAAAAGTTCCTATGATTTGAAATAAAATTTGAAAAACAAAAGCTTTTCAACAGTTTCTCTAAATGTGCCCAATTAATGATACATCTACACTTTAAAAATTTGAATTACTAGAAACAAAGTACTTAAACTTCATGGATATTTTTATATTAATGGGTAAGAGTTATACAAATAATATATAAATATTTTAAAAAATAATACAGATTTTACTTTTCCGGTCCTCATTTTAACTGAATTTCTAAAAATTCTATTTCTAAATAGCCATGAGCCAAAGATTTAGCCAGCTTGCAATATCTCTATCTTCAATAATAAAGAGGTTCATCAAGTCTTTTTGCACTATTGTACACCACTGTGTATTTTATAAACAGAAATTTAATATAAATACTTCTATTACACATTAAAACCTAATTGCTTTTAAGATTTTGATGATAAAGAGGGTCAAAGAGGAGTAAAAAATACCAATGATTAATGCTTTAGATAATCAAAGAACCCCAATTCCCATTGTGTAGGCTTCTCCCTCCCACAGGAAAACTCAATAAATGTAGCAACGAAAAGTACACTTTTGCAAAGTGCACCCAGAATCTTTCTATTTGCTAACTCAGCGCCACCACCCAGATTTTGATATGGATTCTACAAGTTTACTTTTCATCACCAGTTAATATGTTTTCAACTCATACTGAAAATAGAATGCACTTTATTTTTACATGTTGACTCTTCTCGTTGCCTGTGGGAACTTGTTTTCCTTACAAAGAATATAGTTGCAAACAAAGAAGACACGGTATTTTTCTTGCCAAGGATATTTTCCTATACTGAGTGGTTCTTTGACATAGGAAGCTTACTATGACATACCAAATGTGCATGGGAAAGGGTGCAAAAGTCCATCAGGTAAGGTAAAGAATGAGGATGAGAAATTTAGTTATCAGGGCTTTAGTTTAGTGCAGTCGTTAGAAATGTCTCTTCCTCCCAGACTGTTTTGTCCCGTTCAGTGAATACTGTTTTATTCCAACATCCCTTTTCCCAACAGCCATTTAAAATAATGAGAAAAAAATTTTAAAGATATTTACAGTAAATGAAATTTTGTCACACATGGAGAGAGTAGGGGGAAGATGCTGATATTTTCCTGAGCATAGGATATGCTCTTTGAATATGGCACTAAACCTACTTTCTGCAGTGAATTCTTCTTACCAGCAATTGGGACAATTATTTTACTTAAATGGAAAATCTTGTTACCATTCTTCTGCTACCTTAACAGCCAGAAAGCTTTTCCCAATATTACTAATCACACTGGAGGAAGATTATAAACCCCTTTTTATACTGTGGTCTATGGCTGGTTGCCATAGCCCTCCAAAGAAAATTCAGTATTGATGTATCTCAGGACATGTTGGCCTTTGCCCTATGTGAATTCATTCAAATTTAGAATAAAATCTAGCTGTTTAGTTTCTAATCTTGAGTTGCTTCTCGAGAAAGTATGAAATCAAAAAACAAATTAAAAATGTGGAGCTCTTCAATTTGCTTGAAAAATGACAACTAGATAGTCTTAAATAAGTTCCTTTTACTTGCTCTTATATTAGTATTTAGTGTTAAAAATTATGCCAACCAGAATAGCCAGTTAAGAAACAGCAGAAAATTCCCACATGTTTCTTAAAAATAGAGACCTTTAAAAAAAATCTCATTAATGACTTTGTAAATTGTACTACCTATAGTTGGTAAGGGTGCAATCAAATAGACACTCACAGTTACTGCTGGAGGTGACATAAACTACTACCACTTTTCAGAAAAGACAATTTGACAATATACATAAAAAACCTTAACATGTTTGATCCTTTGATTCAGGAATTCAACTTCTGGAAATTTAGTCTAGTGAAATGTATAATTAAAGAAATGGACAAGCATTTGTGTACAAGGGTGTTCATCAAAGCATTACTTGGAATACAGAAAAACTGGAAAAAACCTAAATATACAATAGCTGGGAATTGGTTACTAAAACAATAGGCTATTCATATAATAGATTATCACATAGCCATAAGAAATATCTCATTTGAAATAAGTATGTACAAGCAAAGGAAAAAAAAATCACTGTTATCTTTCAATGCTGGGTTTCCAGGTGACTTTTACTTTTTTTCCACCAGCTTTATTGAGATGTAATTGACACATAACATTGTGTAAGTTTAAATTTAAGGCATTCAATTGACTTGAAACTTTTATAAACTGCAAAATGATTACCACCATAGTATTAGCTACCACCTCCATCCCATCACATAGTTACCACTTCTTTTTTTGTGATGCAAACATTTAAGATCTACTCTCTTAGCACTTTTACTTTCTTTACTCCTTTCTGTATTTTCCAGGTGTCCTTCAGTGTAATCTTTACTTTTTAAAAGGACTTTAAAATTTATATGCTAGTAGTCGCATGGAGGGAAAAAAATTTTTTAACTACAATTCAGTACAAATGAAATTTAATGTTCTCTTTACTATGATTATAACTTCCAAATATTTGCACCTCTTTCTGCCTCCGATAAATATTAAAATATGTAAGAGCCAAACGAGGTTATGTCTTTTCAAGCTCCCTTTTTTCCCAAATGAAATCCCCCCAAATAAGACCCCATATTCTCATGAGGCATATCCTCATTTTATTAGGCATGTCCATGTAATTTCTCCTCATAATTACAATTAGTTCTTATGAAGTTTATCTTGTGTTTCATCTGCTTCTTCTCTGTGCGGGTAGGGACATAATCTTCCATCTTAAATTTCACCAGTCTTCTCCCTTCACTTCCTCCCTCTTGCTCCTCCTATGTTCTGGAGAGTGTATGCTACGTTCTTCAGGGTCTTCTTTATTCAGAAGGTGCCATACAAAACGGTTACATAACGCAGGCTTCATTCATATTTATAAAATTACTGATCAGATAGTTATTGCAACAATTTCCAAACAACATCACGTAACCGACAACTGCAGTGCGGTGGGTGGAGTGCGGGGGCTACAACCTAACACAATTCATTAAGGGCTCTCAGCTGGTTGACTCTCTGACACTCCAGCAGTCTCAGTACCACTTTCGAAGCTAATGCGGAGTCCCTCTCTCTCGCTCTCTCTCTCTCTGGAAAGCAGCGTTCCACCTTTCTGGGGCAGAAGTCAGTAACCATATTCCCCATAAGCTTCCCATGAGAAGACAGAAGAGGAGGGAGGTAGAACAGGTTGCCAAACCCACTTAGGCGTTCGCATAGATTAACCTACCAATTAAAAGGCGGGAGGTCACCCAAGCCAACTTTAAAAGCGCTCAGAGTTCTGACGCAAATTAGACCAAGGCAGGCTTTCTCTGACACCCGGGCCACCACAAAAGTTCTTGAGGGCATCTGTTGTGGATTCCCCATCTTTTCTTTCCCCTCTTCCATCTTATATTGTTTTTATTGGCCCGCTCCTCTCCCCAAGTTCTGTGTTTTTCGCTCAGCACTAGCACTAGAGGCATTAACCATTGTTGGCCCGTGAATTAAGCCAGTACTTGGCAGCCAGACCTCTCCTTGCGCCCACCAAAGCATCCACGCCTGGGTCCCTTAAAGTGTAAAATTCTAGTGCTGCCCAGTCACCTCTAAAGCGCTTCTCAGGCCTACGCAGCTAAAGGGAACCTACAACCGACAAGGTGCAGCGGGGGCTCAGGTAGAGGACCCTGGCTGCAACACACCAGAATATAACTCGCAAAGGGGGAAAGAGCTAGAAGACGAAAGAATACTGGGCGGTAGAAAGATGCCCAACCTAAGCAAGCTCAGACGCGCAAGCGCGTGGCTCACGGCGCGTCTCCGTGGCCTCACCACAGCGCCTGCGCACAGGATCCCCGGAGCGGCGGGGAGAGGAGAGGAGCAGTCGGGCCTGGCGCTCCTACCGCCTCAGCAACTCCAGCCTGCAAGCTCCGCCTCCTTCAGCTGCTCGCCTTCCCAAACAAGCGGGTGCGTCCCAGGCGCTCTCCGTCCATTGGCCCTTGGCCTTTTCCGTTTCCGCCCAGCCCTCCAGAGTCGACCAATCAGCTTGTGCGTTTGGGTAAGTGGCCACCTCCTAGGCCGTCGCTCCAGGTCCTCTGCCTCCTCCCGCTGCTGCCTCCGCTGCTGCCTCCTCCTTCCCCACCTCCTCCGTCAGGCGGGTGGCTGCGGGGGCCTGAGGGGCGGCGGCGGCGGCGGCGGCGGCAGCGATATGGAGCCGGGGGCCGGCGGCCGAAGCGCTGCTCGCGGGCACGGGGCCAGGCCCCCGAGCATTCCGCTGCCCAGGGAGCAGGAGCGGAAGCTGGAGCAGGAGAAGCTCTCCGGGGTGGTAAAGAGCGTCCACCGGCGGCTCCGCAAGAAGTACCGGGAAGGTAAACAGCGAGCTGAGCGGGGGGAAGGGGAGGCCTCGTCGCCCCCAGCCCCTTGTCAACCGCTCCCCTCCCCCCAAGGGGCCACCATTACAACCTGAAGGAGCTGCACGTCAGCCCCTGCTAGGGCCGCTCTCCCAGGTCCGGACGCCCCCTTCTCGGTCGAGTACTCGGTTGGCGTCAGGCGTGCTCCTCCCGCCCCCTTTTCTTCGAGGGCCCTTCAGGAGAGTTCCAGGCCTGTGGAGGAGCCGAGTGCCCACCTCCCCCATCCCCTGTCCCCAGTCGGGGTGCTGAGATTGTTGTCACCACACACACAAGCACGTAGATCCTCACACAGGAGGTGGAGGTCGCTCGCTGCGAGAGACATGAAGCTAAAACACGAAGGCAGGTAGAATCCATTCGAGAAAGACGAACTGAAAGAAGCCCGAGTTACCCTTCGCTGCCTCGCGCCTGATCAGCCTGTTTGATTTGCTGCCCCGTCAGACCCCCTTCCTAGTACCTAATTCCTGCGGCTTTAGCCCGGGCCGGAGCTTCCTCGCATTGGCTTCCAGGGCTGCGAAGTCAGCAGGCCTTAGAGCTGACTAGACTTCACCTTGTTAAAAGGGGGAGGGGTTCCATCCTTGCCACCACCACCCCCCATTCTTCAAATGCTGCATCTTAGGGTTTACTTAGGCGGGAGAGGAAGAGATGTGGGGCAGGTTCTCAAAAAATACTGTTTAGATTTGACTAATCCGTAACTACCAAGCCTCCTAAGGATACAGATCCCGGTGAAGCCGACCGTCGCTGGGAACCCTTCTTATGGAAGGTCTTGAGCAAAGGAAGAAGCCATAGTAGCTTTTACTTGGTCCTGAGGAAGGTTTATAGTTGGGATCTACAGTTATCCTTGGTATTTTAAAATATAGGCTCTTTTACAGAGCTATTTTATAAGAAACTAACAGTGAAAATTCCCAGTTTTTTCATGTGCTCAGGAGACATTTCTTCTAAAGATCAAAACGAGGGATAACTTTTTTCTTCTGTCTTTAGCTTAATTGCAAACAAAAGTCGGCAGTCTTATACTTAGTTAAGTTAGGATTAGAAGCAAAATTATGACAGTGAAGGAACAGATAGGTAAGATCATGTTACTTTCGAGTTACAAACACTTTTCAATTACTCTGGAAGATTAAAACTAAGTGTCTTTTGTTGTCTTGAGTGTAGGTGATGTGTTTCATTTTTCAAACTTTAAATTCAGAGTTTTTTCCCTTTGGCAACTCAAGCCTCGATTTTTTAAATAGCTGCTTAAATAGTCGTCCTCAAAGCTAACCTATAGTTATTGTTTAATAGGTAGCAATAGAAAGAGGCTTATCGGGCATACTGAGATGTTGAAATTTGTTTTTTAAAAGAATGCTTTAAACCCCAACCCACAATTTATTCAATAAAATGAGTAGTTACCATAGCAATCGTTGCATCATTCTTGATATTCAGAGAGTGCACTTACATAATGGCATTCAGTGTAGGTTCTTGTGTTGTTTGGAGAAATGAGCAAATAAACGGACACACTTTATCATGCTATTTTGTATAAACTTAAGCAAGTACATCTTTTTAAAGAAAAATGGGTAACATATAATTCAATTTCCATTTTTACCTTTTTATAATTATTATTCATTATTAACTTATTCATAAATGAATAGATTCCACTTAATATACTACTAATGTGTCATCATGTCTTCAAGAGCTGTTTATATTTGCTTAGTTCTCACATGTTGAAACATGTCTTTAAGCCTGAATATTAACCAAGGGAACACTTGTTTATAATGAGAATTAGTATTTGGAAGTTATGAGAGCTAGAATAGATACATGTAGTGCATAAGTGAATGATCTAGTGTGCTTTAGGACAAGTAAAGCCCTGGCAGTCTGTAAACTTATGAATGAGACTGTTCTTTAGGCGTTTTAATGCCCTGAATTCCACCAATGATCTAGACTTCTCTAGGCTTTACTCTAATGATATACAAAGCCCCATCAGTGAACTAGCAAAGTAAAAGATCCTTAAGAGCATGGCCTTTCTACCTTTATTTCTGACCTGTAGGTCAAATCTTAGTTGTGATTTGACAAAAATCCATGAAAAAGCCATCTATGAAAAAGTCTGGTTATGCACATAATAATACCAAAGAAGTAATTTTTAGTGCTTTCCTTTGAGGTCTTAGTATCGTTATAATATCATTTGCAAAGTCATCTCTGGTTATAAAATAATAATATAAATGGTGCTTAGGTTCTAGGTCAGGTTACAAAGGCCTATTTGATCAGTAATATGCCTGCACTGTAACACCAATAACTATGGAAACTTTACTCCTTTTATAACAATATTCCTATCAGAAAATGCAGTGAAAATTCCAGCTTAGAATCTTGGAATGTTAAACTAGAAGGAACTTCAGCATTTATCAGTGATTCCCAAACATGGATAAACAGTAGACTCATATGGGTGCCTTTTAGAAAATTACTCCATTCCACCTCAGATGTACAGTTTCAGAATCCCTATCTGGTGCTTGGAAATTGGTCAGCCAGATTTGGGACTGATAATCTAAACTACTTCCTTCCTTTTTACACATGAGTGAGCTGCATCCTAAAAATAGTAAAATAACTTGCTTGAAGTTTGGATAGTTTATCATTAGCACAGAACATATTTTATGGGAATAATGTGTTTTTCTTTCCAATTCAAAGCCTAATGGTGTCTCCAAATGTTGTTGGAGTGGGAGGGAAAATGGGAAGCAGGAAGTAGCCTTAGAATTTGTGTTGGGTAAGAGGATGTAAACTGACGGGAATGGGGCAATCCCTGGGACAGGTATGGTTCGCTGAGTTAGGGCTATGTGAGGTGTGGGTTTCTTAGGGAGTTATGGCAAAGAAGGAAATAAGTTGGGGTAGAGTAAAGAAGGAGGCAAAACATTCACTGGATAGTAAAGACAGGAGTGAGACCTGGATAATGAGTGTAGGGTTGGATAATATAGTTTTCCCTTTCCTTATCTCTGGTAGTGGAATTGAACATGAAGCAGGAATAAGATTGAAAATAAGATTTTTCTGATGTGGTAAAAAAAGGTTTCTCTCCATCATTCCCAGTCCATTTGTCCAAACTGATGCTTGTTGTGGCAGTGAGCAGGCTTGGGGTAGGGGGTAGTGGATAGGATTGTAAAGACTAGCAGGTAAGTTTAATGCACTCTTTTACCACTTTTCCCCTCTCTGCTCCATTTTACTGCCTGTCCTGTGTCACCACTTAGAGATCCTTTCCCTATTTGTATAAGAGTAAAGTGAGAACTGGAGATAAACGTCAGTGTTCCCGGCAGTGCTGATATCTGAAGTAGTTACCAGAAGGAAATGGTAGGGAAATGTTTAGCAATGGTGATGAGAAGGGGTGTTTCTGGTATCAGCCATTTATAGATAAGGGACAGTCTTTTAGACTGAGTTTATACAAATGGAAATATGCTTGTAGATGTAGGTGTTTTCTGTCTTTGCTATACAGAATTTTCAAAATAATGGCCTTGATATAAGACAAAAATATTTTAAAATATATCATAGGATTGGAAACAGCTTTTAAATAAGAAACAGCTAGTTTTTCTTTCCAAACAGGGAGTTTGGAACAGGGAGTCATTGTTTAATCAAATCTGGCTGATAAGTACATGTCTAATTGAGAACTGAAGTAGAGCCGTGTGTATTTTCAGTTGACTTTGTATGATTTTTTCCATAATCCTAGTCACATAATCTTATTCCTGTAATGATTGTTATTATGCTTGGCATCTCTTTTTAAATTGAAAGTATCCGTGTAAAAACTACAAGAAAATGTAAAGGCTACAGCTGTTAGGAATAAAAGTATGATCCCCATTCCATTTAGTTTTGATTTTTTAACTTATCTTGTGAATGTCTTTACTTCAGCAATTTTCATCAACTTAATTAAGTCTCTGAATTTACTTATTCTATATGCCAAAACAGGTTAAACAAGTTTGTCACATAAACCCGTGTAGGTTATCAATCAGACAAAAATAAAAATGCACGTTAACCTGTTAACAGTGATATTCTCAAAGTCATGGTTTAATGGGAGATCTTTATTATACTTTTCTACATTTAAAAAAGTCAATCTTATTAGTAGCAATGATAATATTATAAAAGTAGTTAGAGTAAGTAAGACAGATTACTGATACTGAAACAGAAAAGGAGAACACAGAGTAGGTTGGTTCTGTAGACTAAGTCTGGAAAACACTGTGTTACAAAGGTTAACAGCTGTGAGCAGCATTTTAAGAGTCAACTACTAAATAGCCTAGTTTAGATGTTTAATTCTTATTTATTATTGAAATTATTCTTCCTTGTTTGAGACAAAGGGTGAGCTAGAATAGCAGTTTAGGATAAGCTGAAAAATACATTTGTGATTGAGTTTTCTTTAGCATACATCTAAAATGAGAATTGTAGGGGGGAAGGAAAAAAACCTTTGAATTAGAAATAATTTTAAACTAAAACCAAAAGGTCTAAAAATGAAAGAATAAATGTATCGTTAGAGTTTTTCCTGAAACAAAGTTTTGAAATTGTTTTTAAAATTAGGATAACAGACTATGTGTTTTTAATTGAAATTTTCTAATTTTTTTTCCTTCGGTGGCTTTCAAAACTGTTTCAAAATACAGACCAACTCCATGACCCCAAGACACTTTTCACAGGTTCTCCTTGTTTTACTTTTTTATCAAGTGAAGTTTTACTCTTTTTTCCTTACGTGGTCTTTTCTGATTCTGATATAGAATCTGAAAGTGCTGTTTTTTGTGGTAGAATCTTTGCTCAATCAACAAAATAGGTGAAAAATGTCCACAGAAATGCTTGTTAACTTTGCCCTAGGAGAGTTTGAACTGCCATTCTAGCAGGGGAAAAAAAATGAAAAGAGTTTAATAATTAGTAACACTAAAAGATAAAAGGAACATTGATAAACAGTCAGCTCAGTGAGTTACACATAGTATATTAACTATTTGATTTTGTTATTTCTAGTCATCTTTGTATCTTTTTAGGAATTTTTTGTATTTCAAAAGATACGGTAAAACTAAAAAGTATTGGTATAGATCCTTTGATTGTTTTGTGGGAAAAAATATAACAACAAATGTAGTGGATATTAGCCTTGATTCCACATCAGTATCATCTCTGGAACTTTGTGGGACACAGGCATCTGTATTATTTAAAAGCTCCATAGATTATACAGTGGACAAAAGGGTTGAGGAACACCTAGCTAAAGTACTATAGATTGGAGTAGGAAGGAATCTAGAAGAAAGTAGATCAGCTAGGAGACTCTTACACTAATCTATTTTTTAAAGGTGAATAATAGCATAAATAACAGTGGTGATCATGAAAATAGAGAAAGATAAGTCAAATAGTCAAACATAAGTCAAAGTCAGAGTGAGCAGTTTTAGTGAAAGTAAAGGGGAAAAGAGTCAATAATGATGCCAAGATTTCTTGCCTGGAAAAATATAAATAGCCATTTCCATCCAGTTTGGAAATGTCTGTGTTGAGGTGGGAGCAGGGAGAAAAGAGTAGACAGGCAGGTTGGCTTGTCATAGGGATAGTGGTAATGATTTAGTTTGGAAGGTATCCCTTGGAAGTGAAGGATTGGAAACTCTCTCTTGAAGTTGCAGCTTTGAGGGCAGATGAATGACCCAGTGGAGTGATGATAATGTATAACTGAGGACAGATCCTTGGAAGATACCAGTAGTGTCCAATTTTACATAAGTACTGCCCATTCTACCATATGCTCCCATGGCACAATTGCCTTGCTTTTATCATAGTTATCACTTACCAGTTCACTTGTCTTTCTCACTGAATTTAGTTACTTGAGTAGGACTCTGCCTTTTATCTTTGTATCCCTAGTACCTAGCACCTTGCCTTGTAGATTTAAGGCACACACACACAAAAGAAAAGCTGATATACATATTTCCTTATAGTTTGAGTCTAATCTTTTTGTATTCGGAACTTTTACATTTTAACTTTGGATACAAATTTTTTGTAATGAATTTATGGTCATATCTTTTTAAGTGAGTATATTAGATTAACCTTTTGAAAATGGTCCAAATTATCATTATTAGTATCATTCCATTTTTTTATTAAAAAAACTGTAAATAGTGGCAAATATAGATAAAAAAAGTTTTTGTTTTCAGAAAATGAGAACTAATAAGGATATTGTGTGTGGTATAATGTGTCTTTGTGTGTGTTGGTATTAAGATGATAATTTTGTGTATGTGTATATATATTATATACTCTAACTTCACACACAAAATTTTGCAACCCCAATATCAATTGCCTAAATTTTGGAGGTGAAATTTGTACTAGTTGTAAAATCCAAACATCTGAGAACCACTGATCTAAACTGTACTAATTTATTGTGCTTTAAGTGTAGATATATTGATGCTCATTGCAAGGGTTATTTTAGAACCCCATGCCTTTAGAGAGACATCTGAGTATCCCCTATTCTCATTTATACAGAAATTGCTCTACTTATATAGAAATTCCTATTCCCATTTATATAAAAATTTAAGTCCCAGAAGTTTCTCCATAAGTCCTTTGCTTACACTAAACAAGAGATCTGTGTGGTGGTACACATTACGGTAAAGTTGTTTCACAGGGGAATAACAGATACTGATGCCATTGATTCTAACTTTTCTTGATTCTTTTCTATCTCTTGTACAGGGTGTGTTCAAAGTTTTACATTTCAATTAACTGTTTTTATCATAAATATGTTTATAATAAGAGAGTGCTCCATGCACAGAAGATGCACCATGGGCCAAACTGTGTTTATAAATGTGAACTTTTATCTATGCAGTGTTTTGTTTTTTAATTAAATTTGACTCTTCAGTTTGCCCCAAGTCTCAATTGCTCTGTGTATTATTTCACCAGACTTTTGAGTTTACAGTCTTGCCATAGACCCATGGCTTTAAGCCATGGCTGCACAGTGGATTCATTTGGGGAGCAGTGAAATAAACGACCAGTTCCCACTTCAGACCAATTAAATGAAACTTCTAGGTGATTCCAGTGTGCAGCCAGAGTTGAAATCACTGCCAGAAATCTGACAAATAATGCAGTTGCAGAGACTAAATAACTGCATTTGACTGACAAAAGACCATTTGTTTGTGGCTAGTAGAGTCAGTGTACTTTGCTTTAGTGCAAAGCTTTGCTCATATCCATGAAAGTTCATAAATTAAAAACTCATAAAGAGAGGCAAGGTGGTATAGCGGTTATGAGCGTGGACTTTGGCCCTTGACTGCCAGGTTTGATGTGTACCCTTGAGAAGGTTACTTAATCTCTCTATACTTCAATTTCCTTATCTGTAAAGTAAAATATCTGCCTCAATGGGCTGGTATTAGAATTAAATGAATTAATATTTGTAAAGTACTTAAAACAGTATCTGGTACATAGGAAGCATTACTTGTGTTAAATACATAATTTTAAAAATAAAAGGTGTATTTGTAGCTACCACCTGGATGCATTAAGGGCATTGAAGATTGAATGGTTTCTGGAATTTCTATCTAGACTGTTCTATAGTGTCTTTCTTCAGTATTAGGATGGTTGTAGTGTTTTTTCTTTTCTTTTCTTTTTTTTCTTGACCCCCTTTGCTTTTTGTATTTCTAACTTTTTATGTGAAAGGTCCAACTTTTTTAGCACATTAGAATACTAGGTTTTTCCCCTTATCAGAGAAATGACTAGTCGCAACACGTTAGGTGTAAGATGCAGATTTGCAGGTGGTTCGTTTGTTTGATTCTCAGGAGCTGCTTCAACACCAAACATCTTGGATGTTTTTGTCCCACCTCTATGTGTGTCACTATATCAGATGCTCAAGAATACTGAGAAAGCTGGTCTGTGTGTGGTTTAACTATGTTCGTGAGACAATCTTGTCCTGATCACTTTGTTTTAATGTCTTGGAATGGCTGCTGAACTTGTTTCCACTTGGTCATGAGTTTCTCTGCTTACTTCATATTAGAGAAAATGACCTTTAAATGTTCTTTGAACTTGAATTTGGTAATCTGGTCATCTATTTGGTAATATACCTAAGTAAAAGTGAAAATTTTCTGAATTTCTAAAAGTTTAAGACTTGTTTGTGATACTCAAGGTAACTCCTTGTTTTTGTTTTCAGAGTATTTGATGACCCTCAAATTTAATGAAATATAGGTTTTATTTTGTAACTTATGCTGTGTTCACAGCACGTTATATTTTAAAATGAAATTTATTGAGGTACAGTTTATATACAATAAACTACACACAGTTAAAGTATATAATTCACTGGGTTTGGCAGATGTATACACCCTATACATCTTTTACCACAATCAAGACACAGAACATTTCTGTTGCCCCCCAAATTTCCTCGTGCTCCTTTGCGTCATTCTCTTACTCTACTCTTGGTCCCACTGATCTCTTGTCCCTGTAGATATGTTTTCATATTTTAGAATTTTATATACATGGAATCATGTGATACCTTCTCCATTGCATTGTATGCCATTTAAGGACCACAATAGTGCAATGTTAATCTTTGGTATCGTGACTCACAAGGCTAAACTGACAAGAATGACATGCTTTTCTTATCTTAAATTGGCCTCAGATTTACACTTGCTAAATGTCTTATCTTCTGTGCTTTATATTCTGTCTTTTTATACTGAGAATTAGAATGGAGTTATTGAAAAAATAATGTTATTTCTAATGTACTTCTAAACATCAAATGGTCCCAGCATGTAAAAATGCATGAACCTTAGCACCTCTTATTCATTTTATTCATTTACAAGTAATTCTTTATCTATGTAATGTGTTACCAATAATTTCTTCTTAATCTTATAGATTTTCCAAAAAGACCCATGTACTATAATCAAAGAATTTAATAAATGTGATTGCATTTCCACTTGCAAGTTTGTTTGTTTTTTTTGACAATACTGTGAAGTGAAAAAAAAAAATGATAAATTAGCTTAAAACAGTGGAGAGTCTTCAGAAAATTGACTTTGAACCTATTGGTTTCCTAAACGTCTTGTAACTAATATTTTGAGAACACTGTTTGAAGTATTCAAATTTTACTGCTTATTCATCACTATTATCTACTGACAGTTATGAACTGTAATTTGAATTTTACTCTAGCAACTATTTAATTTGTAATTTTTGGTGTTTCTTATAATTTTTGAGCACGGTGAAAATTTAAATATTTTCTCCCCCATTAATGGGGCACCATGATTAACTTCTATAGCTTATATAAGTTATAAATCAAAAGTAGTCTTTGCCTTTCAGTTTATACTTTCTAATGGAAAAAATCACACCTGGTTTTAATAGAAAACTCTCTATATAAACAAGTGACAGAGTACTATAAGGATGGCAAATGCATATAGGGGGGAATTGTAAGATGATCAAATGGGAGGCAGGTAAATCCTCTTGAAGAATATGGGAATTCAGTTATGTTTTGAAGGAAAGAAATTTGGTATACCAGATGGCATTAGAGAGGTTAATTCAAAAAGGAAGAATAGTATCCATTCTAAAGAGACAGTTTAGAGATTCCATTGGTTCACCTGAGTTTGGACCTGTAATACCGCTGTTCTTGAGCAACAATAAATAACTCCTTAACTTATTATACTTGGTTCTTACAAAGACAGCTGCAGTCAAAGTAATAATATCTTCACTAATCACAAAATTCTTAAAAATGGAACTCTTTTTTTTTTTTTAACAGCTCTATGACGTATTTATTTTATAACTGGAAGTTTGTACCCTTTGACCCTCTTCACCTATTTTGCCCACTCCCCTACTCTCTGCCTTTGGCAACTACCAGTCTGTTCTCTGTATCTATGAGCTTGCTGTTTGGTTTTCCTTTTTGCCTTCTTAGATTTCATAGAACTTTGTCTTTTTAATCAACTAATGAATGTTCTATTTTTTCCTAGTTATTGTCTTTTCATAGGAAGTAACTTATATTTATTCTTCAGTTGTTGCATATGTTTGTGAAGGTGAGTTTAGTCAATAATTATGGTATTATCCTGACAGTAGGACCATGCGTCAGAATAATTTGGTTCATCCGATTTCCATACTGAATTTCGTTTGGCAACTTTAAGTTGACATCACTTGTGTTTTGAATTATTAATTAATTTTTAAATTAGTGTTTTTAAAAATTTAAATGTAAAGAGAATATAATGAATAGAAGTCATGTTAATGTGACCTTCATTCTAGAATTTTATGAGACCATCAGGTGACTTTATCTTTAAGACCTGGAAGAGCTTTTTTTTTTTTTTTTTTTTTTTTTTTTATATGGTTTTTATTCTTCAATTTGTTAATATGGTGTATCACATTGATTGATTTGCGTATATTGAAGAATCCTTGCATCCCTGGGATAAATCCCACTTGATCGTGGTGTATGATCCTTTTAATGTGTTGTTGGATTCTGTTTGCTAGTATTTTGTTGAGGATTTTTGCATCTATATTCATCAGTGATATTGGTCTGTAATTTTCTTTTTTTGTAGTGTCTTTGTCTGGTTTTGGTATCAGGGTGATGGTGGCCTCATAGAATGAGTTTGGGAGTGTTCCTTCCTCTGCAATTTTTTGGAAGAGTTTGAGAAGGATAGGTGTTAGCTCTTCTCTAAATGTTTCATAGAATTCACCTGTGAAGCCATCTGGTCCTGGACTTTTGTTTGTTGGAAGATTTTTAATCACAGTTTCAATTTCATTGCTTGTGATTGGCCTGTTCATATTTTCTGTTTCTTCCTGGTTCAGTCTTGGAAGGTTATACCTTTCTAAGAATTTGTCCATTTCTTCCAGGTTGTCCATTTTATTGGCATACAGTTGCTTGTAGTAGTCTCTTAGGATGCTTTGTATTTCTGCAGTGTCTGTTGTAACTTCTCCTTTTTCATTTCTAATTTTATTGATTTGAGTCCTCTCCCTCTTTTTCTTGATGAGTCTGGCTAATGGCTTATCAATTTTGTTTATCTTCTCAGTGAACCAACTTTTAGTTGTATTGATCTTTGCTATTGTTTTCTTTGTTTCTATTTCATTTATTTCTGCTCTGATCTTTATGATTTCTTTCCTTCTGCTAACTTTGGGTTTTGTTTGTTCTTCTTTCTCTAGTTTCTTTAGGTGTAAGGTTAGATTTTTTATTTGAGATTTTTCTTGTTTCTTGAGGTAGGCTTGTATAGCTATAAACTTCCCTCTTAGAACTGCTTTTGCTGCATCCCATAGGTTTTGGGTCGTCGTGTTTTCATTGTCATTTGTCTCTAGGTATTTTTTTATTTCCTCTTTGATTTCTTCAGTGATCTCTTGGTTATTTAGTAACGTATTGTTTAGCCTCCATGTGTTTGTCTTTTTTACGTTTTTTTCCCTGTAATTCATTTCTAATCTCATAGCGTTGTGGTCAGAAAAGATGCTTGATATGATTTCAATTTTCTTAAATTTACTGAGGCTTGATTTGTGACCCAAGATGTGATCTATCCTGGAGAATGTTCCGTGAGCACTTGAGAAGAACGTGTAATCTGCTGTGTTTGGATGGAATGTCCTATATATATCAATTAAATCTATCTGGTCTATTGTGTCATTTAAAGCTTCTGTTTCCTTATTTATTTTCAGTTTGGATGATCTGTCCATTGGTGTAAGTGAGGTGTTAAAGTCCCCCACTATGATTGTGTTACTGTCAATTTCCTCTTTTATAGCTGTTAGCAGTTGCCTTATGTATTGAGGTGCTCCTATGTTGGGTGCATATATATTTATAATTGTTATATCTTCTTCTTGGATTGATCCCTTGATCATTATGTAGTGTCCTTCCTTGTCTCTTTAAGTTAACATTCTTTATTTTAAAGTCTATTTTATCTGATATGAGTATAGCTACTCCAGCTTTCTTTTGATTTCCATTTGCATGGAATATCTTTTTCCATCCCCTCACTTTCAGTCTGTATGTGTCCCTAGGTCTAAAGTGGGTCTCTTGTAGACAGCATATATATGGGTCTTGTTTTTGTATCCATTCAGCCAGTCTATGTCTTTTGGTTGGGGCATTTAATCCATTCACGTTTAAGGTAATTATCGATATGTATGTTCCTATGACCATTTTCTTAATTGTTTTGGGTTTGTTTTTGTAGGTCCTTTTCTTCTCTTGTGTTTCCCACTTAGAGAAGTTCCTTTAGCGTTTGTTGTAGAGCTGGTTTGGTGGTGCTGAATTCTCTTAGCTTTTGCTTGTCTGTAAAGCTTTTGATTTCTCCATCAAATCTAAATGAGATCCTTGCCGGGTAGAGTAATCTTGGTTGTAGGTTCTTCCCTTTCATCACTTTAAGTATATCATGCCACTCCCTTCTGGCTTGCAGAGTTTCTGCTGAGAAATCAGCTGTTAACCTTATGGGAGTTCCCTTGTATGTTATTTGTCATTTTTCCCTTGCTGCATTCAATAATTTTTCTTTGTCTTTAATTTTTGCCACTTTGATTACTATGTGTCTCGGCGTGTTTCTCCTTGGGTTTATCCTGTATGGGACTCTCTGCGCTTCCTGGACTTGGGTGGCTATTTCCTTTCCCATGTTAGGGAAGTTTTCGACTATAATCTCTTGAAATATTTTCTCTGGTCCTTTCTCTCTCTCTTCTCCTTCTGGGACCTCTATAATGCGAATATTGTTGCGTTTAATGTTGTCCCAGAGGTCTCTTAGGCTGTCTTCATTTCTTTTCATTCTTTTTCCTTTATTCTGTTCCGCAGCAGTGAATTCCACCATTCTGTCTTCCAGGTCACTTATCCGTTCTTCTGCCTCAGTTATTCTGCTATTGATTCCTTCTAGTGTAGTTTTCATTTCAGTTATTGTATTGGTCATCTCTGTTTGTTTGTTCTTTAATTCTTCTAGGTCTTTGTTAATCATTTCTTGCATCTTCTCAATCTTTGCCTCCATTCTTATTCCGAGGTCCTGGATCATCTTCACTATCATTATTCTGAATTCTTTTTCTGGAAGGTTGCCTATCTCCACTTCATTTAGTTGTTTTTTTGGGGTTTTTTCTTGTTCCTTCATCTGGTACATAGCCCTCTGCCTTTTCATCTTGTCTATCTTTCTGTAACTGTGGTTTTTGGTCCACAGGCTGCAGGATTGTAGTTTTTCTTGCTTCTGCTGTCTGCCCTCTGGTGGTTGAGGCTATCTAAGAGGCTTGATGGGAGGCTCTGGTCTGGAAGAGCTTTAAGTTGATCTTAAAATGATGTATTTGAACAAATGAATACTGATTTCTTCTCTAGATTTATTATTTTAGTCTGACTATAAAATGTTTATTAACTATTAATTTCAAGTTAGGCTGCAGGACATATATATATTTAATTGTGCTTTCTAAATATAATTTTTTAATTACCCAGATTTCTCTGTGTTAAGGCAAAGTCAAATGTATGCATTAATTAGAGGTTTTCCTCTCCTTCTCTCCATTCCCTTCTCTTCTCCTCCCCCCTCCCCCCTTTTCTCTCTCTCTCTCTCTCTTTAACTAAGATACATTCGTATTTTTATAGGATGCCTGTAAGAAATAAGAAAATAGATTATTAATCACAATGATTTTGAGTCATCACAAATACCAATATATAGAAATCATTATAAAGCTAATTATTAATTCATTGAGACCTCCGATTGATTGAACTTTAATACTTAAGCATTTCTTGTTCTGTTGAGTAGATTTTTGATGCAGACCTCAGGAAGTTCTTAGTTCTTGATTTACCTTTCAATAATGAAAAAGTATTCCCTTTTAAATAAGACAATCTTTTAAATATTGGGTGACCTAATAACTAAAATATAACAACAACCAAAAAGTCCTCAGAATTGAGTTTTAACATTTTTTTTTGCATATGCAGTTTGACCAAGTTAGCGGCAGAGTTTTGAATTTGTATACTGGGCACTGGTGAACTTTAACTTTTTTTGACTTTTAGAACCCAAATCATAAATTATTTTGAAAATACAGTGATTAAAAGGTAAATAGCATTATTTTGAATACTGTAAAAACAAATAATGGGCTGTTATGAAAAAAACCTGAATTTTCCCATTCTGTTTTTAATAAATTTATTTATTTTTAAAATAACCTTTCAAGGGTATTCTGGAAAGTGGAATTTCTGAAGGCTAACTATATTTTTTGTTCAACTTTGTAACCACCAGACATGTAACATAGTATATACCTAGTAGTTGGGGTTTGATACTTTTTGTTGAATAAATACATGATTTAAAAGTTCTGGGTCCAGAGTGGCTTACATGGACCATAGTGAATATGTCAGGTTCATATCTCTATCAGAGCAGATACCACATTTTAATACATCTTCTCACCTTCCTTTGATGCCAGTGCTTGCTCGTTAACTTTATTATTCTCTATAGTGTTTGACCTAGAGTATTTTTTCAGCAAATCTGTTGAAGGAATGAAAAGTATGTACAATTGCATTTAGTTTCAATTATATATTAAGTGTACTGACTTTATTAATCACATTAATCTCAGTATCAGCATATTTAGAGGGTCTGGAGACTCTTAAATGTTAGTGAAAACATTAAATTGAAGTTTGCAATCAGTTTGATAGGCTTACAGACAAAATGTGAATCCTTCCTCAAAACTTTAGTAGAGCAGATAGTAAGCCTTAAAACTACATAAAAAATTGAAGTATTTAAAGAGAATTTAGTTAAATTTAGTTTAGAATTTAGCTTAATTCTAAATTTAGTTTAGAATTTAGTTAAATAGTTAAAATAGTTAAAGAGAATTTTGAGTGTGAGAAACTAGAGGTCATCTAAAAAGCTGAAGGGCAGTAGGTTTCCATATATATATAAACTCATCTTTGTATCTCATAACTAGTAGAATAATTCTAGAGTAAATTGAGTTTCACAGTATACATGTCATAGTAAGGACTCTGAGAATTTATAGTAGATGCCTTTGGCGGCTCACATAGCATACCATTGGTCCTGGGGTATGGTGGACAAACACTGTGAGCCCAGAGGCACTCGGCCCTGACAGAGTCCCATTTTAAATGTGTGTTGCTTTCTTTTCTACTTTTCACCTTTTTCCAACACTGATGGAGCCCACTGAGGGCATCCCCTTTTTCAGTGCCTAAGTGTAGACTAGAGGTACAGGTTGTTAACAACCTTCAGTTAACAGGGGATAGTAACTGATAGATAAATGGTCCAGCCTCCCATCCTTTCGGTATACAATTCCAGAGGCTTTCTGTATGCTTTTGTGTTGCCCACAGCAGCAGCCTCAATAATGCACCCTTGTATTAGCATTTTCTCCTCCCTTAACTTGTTCTCCCACTCCCTCACTCCTGTTTCATAGGGTTCCCTCCTAAATAGACTACTTGAACCCAGGTCCTTGTCTTAAGTTGTACCTTCTGTAGAATCTAAACTAAGAAGTCTTAAAAAAAGGAAATCTGTTTAAGTATGTTAAACATAGCTTTTCCCAAACGTATTTTTTTTAAAAATTTTATTGCATTTTTATTTATTTATTTTATTTATTTATTTTTATATTTATTTTTGGCTCTGTTGGGTCTTCGTTTCTGTGCGAGGGCTTTCTCTAGTTGCGGCAAGTGGGGGCCACTCTTCATCGCGGTGCGCGGGCCTCTCAATATCGCGGCCTCTCTTGTTGCGGAGCACAGGCTCCAGACGCGCAGGCTCAGTAGTTGTGGCTCACGGGCCTAGTTGCTCCGCGGCATGTGGGATCTTCCCAGACCAGGGCTCGAACCCGTGTCCCCTGCATTGGCAGGCAGATTCTCAGCCACTGCACCACCAGGGAAGCCCTTCCCAAACGTATTTGATCATAGAACTTTTGTTTGAATGACTTCTATTACCAGAAAATATAGTAAATTTATGTATTTATAATATGTACATTACATAAGACAGTGAAACTTACATATTCAAACAATGGACCTTTTAGAGTTGATGATATCCATCTCAAAAAAAAGATAAAGCACCTTTAAAATAATACTGTACCTTAATGAATCATTTGACATCAAGTCTGATGAGTAAAGTCAGGAATAGTCTTATGAACATCATAGGTTTATTAAAGTATCATTAATCAAAATATTTGTTTCAAAGACTTTACTTCCTGTAGTCCTACTTAGATACTTGATAAATAACTACATCTGAAAGATGTTACCAAAACTGAGGGGTTTTCCTTTGAGAATGTAGAAAAATTTGTTTGCCTGCTTGTTTTCAGTGGACAGTTATTGCCAACCTGCTGTATAACAAATTGAGAGCCCTGTCACTACACAAAGATTAGTGATTAATGAAAACATTATTGTATAAGAACATAACCATGAAAAAAGAGAAAGCTTTTCATCCTTTTGGGGTTTAAAGTCAATATTCAGACCAAGGCTGAGACTGATACATATTCATCTTAACTGAGCAATGTGTGTGTGAGGGCATGTTTGTACCCTTTTTGCTCTTTCTGGTATTGGTCAAACTAGAAGGCTAATAGTTTGGTTTTAAACTCAGTACGTGCTGGGCTAAGTGCTTAAAATAATCAGTAAAGTTTTTCAAATTTTGAATAGATAAGTGTTGTTAACTTTGAACTATTATAATTCCTTTTCTGTTAAAAAAAAACCCAACTCTTAAATACTGGAATCTAATTGTCTCACCTGGGGAAAGAACTTGACTATAATTACCATCCCCAAATTTGGTTGTTGTGTTTATGTTTTTAAGTTTATTCTGTCACTAAACAATTGCCTATATTTGAACATGTGGCAAGAGAACCTAAATTATGTTTAAGAACATTGATTGAAGCCAACTTGATAATTTTTGTTTACTCTTTTACCTTTACAATTATGGAAATGTTATTTATTTGGCTGTGGCATATTCATACCTTTCTTTATCAGAACTCACATTGATTTTTCAAATTAAATATGATGACTGATCTAATTTAAAAAGAAAAAAGGTAGTAGCTGGAAGTAATGCTGTGGCCAGATAATGTAGTCAGCTTATAATTTTTATTCATCTTATAAAGACTCAAAACTTTGGAGAGGTTTCCAAGGTAATTTCTCTAGCAACGTTTTTGCACTAGGATTATAATTTTTTAAGTGTATGCCTACAGCAAGTCCAAGTGTATCAATACACAGCCATTTAACTTGCATGCTAATTTATGTTGCCATCTCACCTATCAACCCCTTTTAATATAGAAAACTGATAAATTTGTAGAGATCCAAGAAAATAACATACAAGAAGAAGGATTAAGTGGCTTCTCTGTTGCTGCAAGGTCATATTGCCCAATGGTAGCAGGACAATTAATGTTTGAATGCCCAGCCATACTTGTCCCCTACCAGGATGTTTTTGGTTTATAAATTGATAACTTGTATATGTCTACTTATATTTATTAGTTTTATTCAGCTTCACAAATCCATCTGTTTAAAATGGTAAAATTTATTTGGTTATCAAATCATCATGGTTAAAATGATGAATCTATTTGCATAAAGGAACTTCGAAAATTATGAAGTTTAAACTTCATGGAATTTTACTTCATGAGTTTGCTTTTATTCATCTTTAAATAATTGTAGATTATGCTGAAGCTTTTAAGAGCCTGACGTATTTTAAGTCAACTTAATTTATTTTTTTCCTTGTTTTTAGTGGGAGATTTTGATAAGATCTGGCGAGAACATTGTGAGGATGAGGAAACACTTTGTGAATATGCTGTTGCAATGAAAAATTTGGCAGATAATCATTGGGCAAAAACTTGTGAGGGCGAAGGTCGTATTGAATGGTGTTGTAGGTGAGTGTTTTTATGAACTAACATTTTTGGTTTCTAATGTATTATTTAAATTCTTAAGTCTAAATAATGCCGTATATGATTCATTGTACCAAAATAGAAATGGTTTAAAACAGATGATGTCTTTTAAATAGCTTCTCCCCATTGCCTCACTTTCTCTCTGTTTATTTCATTCACCTTTTTTTAATCAAAATGTTTTTCTTTGATATAACTTAAATTTCTTTGTTTCAACTTTTTAAACGTATAACTTTAAATACATTTAATATGTTTAATTAAGCACTGGTACATTTAAAATATGAGATTTAGCACTTGACTCATCATTAATAAGTTATAGTATAGAAATTTCTTTAGACAATTATATTTGGATTCAAGTAAAAATGAATACTTCCAATTCTTTAAAGCTGAAAACATCTTAAAAGTTTCCAAATCCTGAATTTTTATATGTGATTCAGGGTATTCCAGCACTTATATTGACTTTGGATAATGTTTATTTTCTCATAGCAGAGCTTCTAATTTTAAAAACATCAGAAAATGGAATACTGCTGATCATTTCTCTCAAGTGGTAAAATAATAAGAATGAATTTGTATATTGACTGAATTTAAAAATCACTTCCCAGAAAACAAAACATTATCTTTCTGCTTGGACAATAAGTTTATGGTAACTTTAGGTTTATATTTCATTTCAATTATTTTTTATTCAAAGTTTCTGTTTTGATTTCATTTAAAAGTTATGTAATAGTGCCTATTTCATTTATTCAACAAATAATCCAGAGAAAAATATGTATTTTACCTCATTCTTTTATTTATTCATTTAATAAATAAATTTAAATGATTGTCTACTGTGTACCAGTCACATCATAGGCACTGTGAGTATAGCACTCAACCAAACAGATAAAATCCTTGCTCTCACTGAACTTACATGCTAGTGAAGGTTAGAAGCAAGAAACAATACATAAGTCAAATATACACTAGGTCAGATAATGGTACGTGCTGTGAGAAAAATAAAGCAAGGAGAAATAAAACAATTTTAAATAGGGTAGACAGAGAAGGCCTCACTAAAGTGATGTGTAAAAGACATGAAGGAAGTAAGAGAGCAAGCCTTAACAAGTCCAGAGGCCTTGAGACAGGAGCTTGCTGGCATGTTTCAGAAACAGCAAGGAGACCAGTGTGGCTAGAACAGAATGAGAAGGGGAGAGTGATAGAAAATAAGATAACAAACAGCTAGATTTTGTAGGATCTTGTGGACCATGGTAAAGACATTGGCCTTTATTCTGCATGAGATGCGAAGTCATTAAGTGTTTTAAGAAGAAGAAGTAACAGGATCTTATTAATCTTTTGAAATGTGTCAGTGATTTTTAAGAACTAATTGTAGTGTTAAGATAGACTATAGAAAAGGCAAGGATGTTAGTAAGGAAACCAGTTAGGAAGCTGCTACAGTAATCAAGGCACAAAGTTATAGTGAAACAGTTCTCTTGGAGAAGGAGAGAGTGAATGGACAGACGTTGTGGTAGGATTAATGCTCAAATGAGTATAATGACTTAAGAGAGGAGCAGGGGAGATGGTGATGTATACATGGTGGTGATTATGATGATATGTAAGAAGTGAGCTGAAAATGTGAGGTAGGTGAGGAACAATGAAAAGATTGTTATTATCAATGGATTGTGGAGCCAAAGAATTGTGGAGTTGAACTAAAGGAAGGAGCCAGAATAATAAGAAATGAGATGCTTGGGATTAAAATGTTTGGGTTTTTTTTTTTTGTTTTTTTTTTTTTTTGCTTTTTCTAGAGGAAAAATGGTTATAAATGTGACTATTCTACAAAGTATACATTTCTCCTTCAAGCTAAGAAACGCAAATTGAGGCATACTACTGAGCCAAATATTTCCCTTGTGATACAAAGTAATACTGTAATCCAATCAGGAAGTCAGTACCATCGCTATTTAAGACAAGCATTCTTTGCTCTTAGCAGCACTGCTTTTAAATTAGTATTCCAATACATCAGGCAAGCTCTCAGACTTTATTTCAAATACCACTTTGATATGTGGTATTCTCATAGGAGCATTTGCTTGTACCTTCCACTTGAATAATGAATATGCCTCACACTTCACTCTTCTTTCTTTTTCCTCAGATTTGTGTTTTTATCAATAGTTTTTGTATCTACATGTGTTCTGAAAGAGGTCATTTTTAGGTCAAACTGCTGAAAAAGAACATTAATAAGAATTTAGGTCAAACTGCTGAAAAAGAACAGTGGCAAAATACGGTAAAAAGATTTTACTATGGAAAGTAATCCCAAGAGAAGTTTTATAGTGTCTTTACTTTAAACTTAAAACTAGGTTGGGAAAAAAGGCTTCAAAGCAATATTGAATTTTGAAATGAGTTATCTGTAGTTCTAACTTGGGTTATATGTATTTCCTTTCCCTGTTGACAGTTCTAAGAGAGCAGTGTCACTCTGAAAAGCTAAAATCAGCTTTAAAAGGGGTTTGACAAAAGTTCGCTTCCAGTAGTTATACTAAAAACTTCAGAGGAATTTGATGTGTGAAATAAGTCTTACTGACATTACCTTGCTGAGATTTTGTTGACTGTTTAGCTTGAAGAATTATACATAAGATTTCCTTCTAAAAATTAGTAAAATTATATTTGTAATATGAAGTATTTAAATTAGAAACAAAACACAATATAAAGTTATAGTTGTATGTTTAATAAAAGAATTTGCCTTTTCTAACTCTCCACACAGAGGAACATATAAACACACCATTTCCTGAACCATTTGAAAGTAAATTGCAGATGACATGACATTTCATCTCCATCTCCTACATAACCACAATACTATAAACACATTAAGATGATTAACAGTAATTTCCTAAAATATCTAGTGCATAAAATTCAGATTTTTGTTATTGTCCCCATAACATACTTTATAATTTGTTTCTCCTAAATCAAGGCTTGTGCTTTGGTGGTTAAATTTTTTAGGTTATTGTTTTTGTTTTCCCTAACATTGTTTTTAGAGAAATGTCAGTTGATTTGTAAAATATACCACATTCTGTATTTTGTGATTGTTGGTTCGAGGTGATTAGTAGCATTGTTCAAATATTCTATATATCCTTACTGATTTTTCTTTTTGGCCTTCTATCAGTTACCAAAAGAGATGTTTCCAAGATATCATTTTACTTAATTTTTCTATAATAATTTGGCTCTTCTTTAAAGATTTCATTTTTCTATTGAAGTTCTCCATATTTTCATCTATTCAGTTAATATTTTTCTCTATTAAAAAAATTTATAATAGTTATTTTAAGTCCTTTCAGCTTATTCCAACATAAAATTAATCTGTGGTTCTGTTTCTTTTGGCTGTTTTTTCTTTTGGTTATGGATCATTTTTTTCTGCTGCATTGTATGTCTGGTAATTTTTAAAAATACACTGGGTTGGCCAAAAAAGTTTGTTCGGGTTTTTCCATAACAGCTTACAGAAAAACCCGAACGAACTTTTTGGCCAACTCATATATACTGGCATTATGTTTAGAAGAGACTGGGGTAAATGTTATTTTCCCAGAGAGGGCATGGTTTTTTCTCTGATAGGCAGCTGGGATAAGAGATTGAACACTTTGATCTCATCAGGAGTTAGGCTGGGTTGAAGCTGGATTACCACTTTAGATAGTTTCAGTTTGCATCTGGCTTCAAATGCCTTGAGAGTGAGTCCTGTTCTGTGTATATTACAGGTACCAACCTGTAGCAGGACTCTGGGACCTAAGCCCATGGAAGAGTGCAGAGAATTTTCTTTGCTTTTTTAGTCCCACTCCCAAGTCTCCAGTGCTCCCCCCTCCCCCACCTTTTTCTTACTTGAAAAAAGACCTATGGGGGGAAGGCAGGAGAATGGGGTGAACAATCTCTGCATTTGGATTTCTTAAAGTTTCCAGTGTGTCACTCCATTCTAAGCAGCCATTGAAAGCTCTGCTGCTTTTCCTTTAATCGAACAAAATTCCTCTACCTTGGGAGGCTTGATCCTTCACCACTCATGCTCCTTTTCAGCAAATGCACAAAGTGCCTGTGGTCCCTTCCATTAGACCTCTTTGCATACTCAGTTCTCTTGATTTCTTTTTAATACATTATTTTTTAGATTGTGTAGGTTTTTTTCTTTTTTCCTAGTTATAGCACAACCAGGGGTCTGTTGTGATTATCTGTATCCTAATCCAAAACTAGCTTTGTGTCTTTGTTTTGGATTTATTTGATTGTTTTATCGTGGTGCCATTTAACTACTTCCTCAGTCTCCTTTATTTCTTATAAACTGAACGTTGAGTCTAAAGTGTTGATTCAGGTCCCAGATTTTTGCCAAAATATTTATTAGGTGAAACTGCATACTTCACATTGCAACACATTAGCAAGTTCTTATTGTCAGGTTATTCCACTATTAGAGATGCTAAATTTTGCCATTTGGTTAAGGTGGTAACTACTAGATCCTTCCATTGTAAACTTATGTTTTCCCTTTGTAATTAGCAAGTCATACGTAGAGTGACATTTTTGGCTTGTGGATCAATCCTGTCTCCCAACAATCTTTCAACTAACAGGTTTACTCCATTTATTAAATAAATTTGGGGTGGTAAAATGATTTTTTTAATTGTATCATTCGTTGCATTTATTAGCGGTCATTCTTCTGTAAATAAAAACTTTCCCTTATGAACAGGGAATGATTACATGTTTTCTGGAAAGGCTAGGTAAAAATAAACATATACATGTAATTCTTTCTGTTTAATTAGCAATTTTCAGAGTAAGGAGTTGGTGTAATAGTCAATTCCGATTGTGACAAATGAGTTGTGGTGTTGTTGTTGTTTGGTTTTGGTGGGGTTTGTCTGTTTGTTTTTGGAATATCACTGTAGGCTCCTGGATTCACTTTTTCCATCAGTCTTTGATTTGTGTGTGTGTGTTTGTCTTCAAATTAATCCGTATTTAGCCAGTGGGAGCCTCTTCAAAGCTGGCTTCTTGGTTCTGACATCACCTTTGAGCACTTCTTGCTATCTACTACAAGATAAGCTTTACCTTCCAAGTCAAGACCTATAATCAAGGAGCCTTAGTTTCTTGTAGTGAGAAATAGAAATTAAGATCTGGGCACTAGATATGCTTCTGGGGTGTCCTTCCTTCTAGAATTTTTCACTGAACAGAAATATATATAGTCTTAAATTCATAATTGATATTTACTATTCAAATGTAACATTACAGGTTTTTTGCCTAACTTCTTTGTTTTATATTTGTATATTATCTCTTCTGTTACTCTGAAGGACTTAGTTTGGAATAACATCAACATATTTGCTTTGTTCTATAGTTAACATAAAATGGTTTCAAAATTACAGTACCAGTTCTACTTCTAACAATAAACTGAGTGAAGTTTAAGATTTTTTGCAGTTAGTTCTTTCGTCTTTAGAACATATCTCACTAAGGGTCACAATACTGTGTTTAAAAGTTACTTGAAACAATTCTTTTGTGTATGGTTATGTTACCAATTTACTTTGCAGTTAGTTTCACTTTACTTTGTTTTATGGACTTTTTTCTTATTTTCTTTTAATCTGAGGGAATATAAGGCATTTACATGGTTCAAAAGTCAAAACTTGGGGCTTCCCTGGTGGCGCAGTGGTTGAGAATCTGCCTGCTGCTAATGCAGGGAACACGGGTTCAAGCCCTGGTCTGGGAAGATCCCACATGCCGCGGAGCAACTGGGCCCGTGAGCCACAACTGCTGAGCCTGCGTGTCTGCAGCCTGTGCCCCGCAACGGGAGGGGCCGCGATAGTGAGAGGCCCGCGCACCGCGATGAAGAGTGGCCCCCGCACCACAATGAAGAGTGGCCCCCGCTTGCTGCAACTAGAGAAAGCCCTCGCACGAAACGAAGACCCAACACAGCTAAAAATAAATAAATAAATAAAGTAGCTATTAAAAAAAAAAGTCAAAACTTTACAAAAAGGTATACTCAGAATAGGCCCCCTTCCATTTTCTTCATTTGTTTCTTGTTTCTCCTTTTTGCAGAAATAAGCAAATTCATACAATGTATATACATGTATCCATCCTGTCTTATCTCTTCAAGTGGTACATGTCATATACTCTCTTTTGTACATTTCATTTTTACTTAATATTATGTCATGGAGATCATTCTATTTGATATTGTATTAATCAGGGTTCTCCAGAGAATTGGCTCATGTGTTTGTGAAGGCTGACAAGTCCCAACATCTGCAGGATGAGTTGACACGCCAGAGACCCAGGAGAACCAAACCAATGGTGTAATTCCTATCCTGAGGCCAGCAGGCTCGAGACCCAGGAAGAGCTGCTGTTTCAGTTTGAGTCTGAAGGCAGGAAAAATTCAGTGTTCCAGTTCAAAGGCAGTCAGGCAAGAAGAATCTTGCATACTCTGGGGAGGGTCAGCTTTTTTGTTTTATGCAGACCTTCAAGTGGTGGGATACAGCCTACCCTCATTAAGAAGGACAATCTGCTTTACTCAGTCTACCCATTTAAATGTTAGTCTCATCCAGAAACGTCCTGACAAAAATACTCAGAATGTTTGACCAGATATTTAGGCACCCCGTAGCCCAGTCAAGTTGACACATAAAGTGACCATCACAAGTATATAGATGTCTTCCTCATTTTGTTAAGTTACATACAAGCTTTTTCTGTTGCAAATAGTGCTGTAATGAATAACCTTGTGCATATTCATTTTGTATTTTTGGCATTGTATCTTTGTAGATTTGTAGACGTGGAATTGCAGAGTAGAAGAGTAAATGCATATGTGATTTTGTTGGATATTGTCACATCACCCTCCATAGATGTTATATCATTTAATTCCACCAGCAAAAATGACAATACCTGTTTCTCCAAAATCTTACCAACAGAGTATGTTGCCTACCTGTTGAATTTTTGCCAGTCTGATAGATGGGAATTGATATCTCTGTGTGATTTTAGTTTACGTGTCTGTTATGAATGATGTTGAGTATGTTTTCATATACTTAGGAAATATTTGCCTTTTTTTTCTGTGAATTATGTGTTTGTGTTTTTGATGCTTTTTTTCCTAATGGTTTTTGGTCCCTTTTTTCTTGATTTTTTTTAGAGCTCTTTATATAATTTAGAGATATGTGCCCTTTTTCTTTGAGTTTGTATCTTTTGCCATGCAAGTTTTTGTTTTGCCATGCAGAAGGTTTTTGTTTTCACGTAATCAGATATATCTGTCTCTTCTTTTATTGCTTCCAGATTCCAGTTGTCTTAGAAAAGCTTTTCTGATTCCCAGACTGTAGGAATTCCTATTAGAAATTCACTCATGTTTTCTTGTAGTACTTTTATGGTAATCATTTTTTTTTTTACATTTAGATCTCTGACCTCCTTGGAATTCATTCCAGTGTTTGTTGCAAAGTATAGATCTAACCCCCCCCAATAGTTATTTATTTCTCCAGCATCATTTATGAAAAGGTCTACCTTTTCTACAGTGATTTGACATATACTCACGTGATATACCAAGTTTCCCCACATAATTGGTTCTGTTTTAGGACTTCCTGTAATGATTCCTTGTCTATATCATTTAATCCATGCTATTCTATAACATTCTTCCCCCTCCCCACCACCATTCTTCTTTCTCAGGATTTTCTTGGTTAGTCTTGTTTTTTTTTTCCATATGTACTTTAGAATCAACTGGTCTAACTAAATTTTTTAAAGTTTGTATTGTTATTGGGATTACATTAAATTTTTTAATAACTGGAGAGAAGTGGAATTTTTATAATGTTGAATCATTGTATCCATGAAAAAGTTACATATCCTTCCATTTGTTCTAGTCCACTTTTGAATTTTCAGTCGTGTTTTAAGGTTTTCTGTATAGTGATTATACACATTTCTTATTATGTTGATTCCTAGGTACTTTATCATTTGTTGCTATTATAAATGAAATCTTTCCTTCCGTTGTATATCCTAACAGGCTATTGTTTGTATACATGTGGAGGCTTTTGATTTTTGTATGTTTTACATCCTGTTTTACTGAATTCTCTTACTGTTTGGATTACTTTGTGATTGATTCTTTTGGGTTCTCTAGGTATATTATCATATCTGTGTATACATAGAGTTTTATTTCTTTCTCTCCAATTCATTTGACTAATTATTTTTCTGTTGTCTATTGCATTAGCTATGTTTTACTCATTCAGTGATGTGTGTGGTATATCCCCATTATATAAGTTGCTGGCTTTTTTGGCTGATATATAGATACAATTTAACTGTTAGGAAGTATTCACCAAGCTCTGATTGATTGATTGATTTTATTAGGAATAGCTGTTGGATATTGTTGAATGTCCTTTCAGCATCTATGGAAATGAATAAGTTTTCTCCTTGGTTTGTGAATATAGTGAATTATATGGAAGGATTTTTTATATTGAATAATCCTCATATTCCTGAGATACATACTCCTTGGTCATGTTTGATTCTGTTTGTTAAAATTTTATTTCATATTTTACATTGATATTTATTTTTGTATTTTGTATTTTATATTTCTGTATTTTTTGTAGACATTTTCACACCTAATTATCATTGTATTTGCTCCATAAAAAATGACTTTAGAAAATTTTCCTTTGTTTGTATGGTCTGGAACTGTTTAAATAGTTTTGGCGTTGCCTAATTTGTACTTGTGTGTTTTATTTATAGAGGTGACTGAGTGATGGCATGGAGAGGTCATTGCCATTGAAAGAATTTATTACTTACATGTCCTGAGAGAAGGGGGTATGCCATGTCACACAGGGAAGCACCACATTTGGTCAGGAGGCAGAAGCAGGAGTGAGGGGAAAAAATAGACCTGATCCTTTATAGGGTTTACATGGGAAAGGCAAAGCAGGGTAAACAGTATAGGACTGGCTAGTTTGAATAATTTTGGTGGGCTTTGGAACATAGGAGCTGTCCCTAACTGTCTGGTACCTGGACCTGGGTTAATTTAGGGTATGGGAAACATGGACTTGTGTGAGAGTTAAATAAAGGAAATGGTTGGGTTGCACATGAGAGGCGTGCTCCCAAGTAAGTTGTTTATTATCTTTAGGAATTAGCTAGCCTTGGGAGAGGCAGTTTCTCCCTGGGTCTGTAAGGCCCTCCCAGATATCAAAACATCCTAAGTTACAGAAAATTAAAAGCTTGATAAATACAGGGGTTATCTGGTTTTTGAAGTCTTGGTAGAATTCCTCAGTGGATACTGATGCTTTTTGGTGAAGCAACTCTTTGATAACTTTCTCTTATTTCATCTATGAATTTTGGTTTTGTTTAAATTTTGCAATTTAACTGCAAAATTAACTGCAGTTTATTAATTCTACCAGTAATCAAGAGTCAAGTTTAATAAATTTTCCTAATTCCTATATCCTATATTTAGTATACTTACCTAGAAAAATCATGTTTCATCTAAGTTTTCAGCTTTATTTGTATAAAGTTATGCAAATTAAAGAACCAGTTTATGTATTTATTTGTTGGTTCTGTTTTTTCCTAACATTAATATCTTACTCCCTTTTTTTGGTTTGTTTTCTTTTTTCCCCTAATCCTTTGAGTTGGATATTTATTTTATTTATTTTGATTCTTTCATTTGTATTGGTATAAATATTAAAGGTCTGAATTTTCCTCAGGTCACTGTTTTAGTGCATTTCTTAGATTCTGACCTGTGGTGGTTTTGTTATTGTTTTTTAGAAGTTCTGTGATTTTTATTAGTACTCTGCCTTTGACTCCAGAGTTATTTAAATTTTAAAACAATTTGCAGGTGAAATGAATTTTTTGTTTTATTATTAGTTCTAGCCTTATTGCATTGAGATTGATTTTGTCTGTATTATTTTTCCTATGGCTCTTACTGTAGTTTTATTTGTGGCCTAATACATGTATATGGTAATTTTTGTGAATATTCCATGTGCACTTGAAAAAGAATAGAGAGAGTGAAGTTTGTTATGTAGTGATAAGATAAACCTTATTATGCTCTTTAGGGCTTCTGTAACCTTACTTATTGTTCATTTACTTGATTGAGAGTGGTATGTTAAAGTTCCCTGTTTTTAGTTTTGCCTGTTTCTCCATGCATCTCATGGAGTTTCTGCTTTGTGAGGATGGCTGCAATGATACGTAGTACATGGCTTCACTGGGAATTGTGGTCTTCAGCATGATAAAGTATCCTTTTTTAATTCATTTAATGCTTTTTATTCTCTACCAGCCTCTTTGTCAACATTTCCCAGTCATCTCATAGATGAAGTTCATGCTTTAATAATCTTGCAACTGTGATATTCTATGAGTTCTTACATACCAAAAGCTATTTTTCTATAGTTTTGTTACAAGATGCATAACTTGGCTAGATATAAAATCCTTGACTCACACTTTCTTTCCTTCAGTTTTGAAAAAAAAAATGTTGCTCTATTTTAGTCTCATTTTGTATCGTTTCCCCTTTTTCTCCACCCCCCCACACCCCCCTCGCCTTTTCCCTTCACTCTCTATTGAACCATTTGAAAGTCAGTTGCAGAAATCACAAGACTTTTGCTCCTGAATACTTCAGTGTGTATCATTGCACTTAGTTGTTATTCCTCTTTGGTCTTCTTTAATCTAGGAAAATTCTCGGTCTTTTATGACATGGACATTTTGTAAAGTCAAAGTTTTACAGACTGTCTCAGTTTGGATTTGTATGGTTGTTTCTTTGTGATTAGGTTCAAGTTAAGCATATTATTAGCAAGAATATCACATAGGTGATATTGTATCCTTCTCAGGGTACTACATCAGGAGGCACATGATGTCTATTCTGTGTTTTTGTTTTTTCTTTCAAATAATCATTATTTTTTTAGAGCAGTTTTAGGTTCACAGCAAAATTAAGCAGAAAATACAGGTAGTTCCCATACACCCTGACCCCCCACATGGGCAGTCACATCACTATCAACATCCATCTATAGTGCTACCTTTGTTACAGTTGATGAACCCACACTGACACATCATTAGAATCCAAAGTCTATAGTTTACATTAGGGTTCACTTTTGGTATTATATATTTTATGGGTTTTCACAAATATATAATGACAAGTATCCACCATTATAGTATCATACAGAACAGTTTCACTGCTCTAAAAATCCTCTGTGCTCCAACTGTTAATTCCTTCTCCCCCCAACTTCCCCCCGCACCCAGCAACCACTGACTTTTTTACCGTCTCCATAGTTCTGCCTTTTCTAGAATGTATATAGGTGGAATTATGGTATTTAACCATTTCATATTGACATCTTTCACTTAATAATGTGCATTTAAGGTTCCACCATGTCTTTCTTGGCTTGATAGCTTATTTCTCTTTAGTGGTAAATAATATTCCATCGTCTAGATGGACCACAGCTTGTTTATCCTTTCAGCTACTGAAGGATATCTTGGTTGCTTCCACATTTTGGCAGTTATGAACAAAACTGCTGTAGAGACTTCCCTGGTGGTCCAGTGATAAAGAATCTACCTTACAATGCAGGGGACGCAGATTCGATCCCTGGCCAGGGAACTAAGATCCCACATGCCACGGGGCAACTGAACCTGTGCACCACAACTATTGAGCTCGAGTGCCTCAACTAGAGAGCCTGCGTGCCACGAACAACAGAGCCCATGCTCTCTGGAGCCCGTGCACTACAACTAGAGAGAAGAAACCCAAACGCCACAACTAGGGAGAAACCTGTGTGCCACAATGAAAGATCCCACATGCCTCAACGAAGATCCCGCGTGCTGCAACTAAGACCCGAAGCAGTCAAAAATAAATAAATAAATAATAAATAAATAATAAATAAATCTTTTAAAAAAAACTGTTGTAAACATCCATGTGCAGGTTGTTGTGTGGAAGTAAGTGTTCAACTCTTTTTGGTAAATACCATGAAAGTTGATTGCTAGATTATATGGGAAGAGTATATTTAGTTTTGTGGGAAATTACCTGTCTTCCAAAGTGACTATACCATTTTGCATTCCCACTAGCAGTGAATGAGAGTCCTTGTTGCTCCACATCTTCGCCAGCGTTTGGTGGTGCTGGTGTTCTGGTTTTCTGTCATTCTAATAATGTGTAGTAGTATCTCATTGCTATTTTAATTTGCATTTCCCTGATGGCATGTGATATGGAGCGTCTTTTTCTTATGCTTATTTGATATCTGTACCTTCTTTAGTGACATGTCTGTTAGGTCTTTTGCCCATTTTTTAATCAGGTTGTTTGTTTTCATAATGTTGAGTTTCGAGGGTCCTTCATATATTTTGGATAACAGTCTTTTATTCGATATATCTTTTGAAAATATTTTCTCCTAGTCTATGGCTTGTTTTCTCATTCTATTGACATTGTCTTTTGCACAGCAGAAGTTTTTTATTTTAATTAAGTCTAGCTTCTCAATTTTTTCTTTTAAGGATTGTGACTTAGATTTGGCAATGACTTTTTAGATATAACACCCAAGGTCATCTAGATTTTCTCCTAAAAATTTATAAAACTCTCATAAGAGTTTTAGAGTTTTGTGTTTTACATTTAGCTCTGTGATCCATTTGGAGTTAATTTTTGTGAAGAGTGTCATGTCTGTGTCAGGGTTCATTTTTTGGCATGTCGATATCCAGTTGTTCCAGCACTATTTGTTGAAAAGACTGTCTTTACTCCACTGTATTGCCTTTGCTCCTTTGTCAAAGATCAGTTGAATGTATTTCTGTTCCATTGATCTGTTTGTCTATTGTTCTGCCTACAACATACTGTCCTTGATTACTAATAGTAATAGTATAGTTATAGCTTTATATTAAGTCTTAAAATCAGATGGTGTCAGTCCTCCAACTTTGTTCATCTCCCTCAATATTGTGTTGGCTATTCTGGGTCCTTTGCTTATCCATGTAAACTTTAGAATCCATTTGTTTTATCTATAAGATATTTTGCTCTGCTTTTGATTGGGATTGTGTTGAATGTATAAATCAATTTGGGAAGAGCTAACATAGTGACAGTATTGAGTCTTCCTATCCATATTCATGGAATATCTATTTATGTAGTTCTTCTTTATCCTCAGTTTTCTATTTAATTTCAAATTTGAAATGTTTTTTCATATCTGCATTGCTTAATTATATATAATTAATATTGAAGTGTTATGTTACAATTTTTTTCTCTTTTATAGCTGTTATTTTCTGCGTTTTTGAGAATTTTCATCCACTGAAAAATTTTGATATCTTTCTCTCCCCTTCTAATAGAAACTTGTATGATTGCTGGATTCATTGGACATTTCTTTTATGTGTTTTGTCTTTTATGTTGGACTGTCTCTAGAGGTATAGGTAGAGGTTTGGGTGCTTGCTTTGTTTCTTAATTCCAAAGATCCTTGCTTGATTGCTACAAATATGAAAGTGGAGTTCCTTTAATAAATATTGTCCTCTTTTGGCTGATTTATGAATTTTTAACAGGTTTAACTTATGTCAGTTTGCTCCTTATTCTTAATTGCTTCATTCTTTCCCTTTATCAACACACCTCCAGAGATACCCCCTTTTTTCAAGGTGCTTCCTTTCTCCCTCAGAAATAATATCTTCACAGGGCTCTCACCTTTGGTGACAGCCCTTCCCATATACTTTCCAAACTTTTTCCTTTTGGTCTTCCTGTGCCTAATGCTTTGTTTTACCACGTCCCATAAGTCTTAAGATCTCTCCATTCAGAGTTGGACTCTCTCTGTGGTGAACCTTAGCTGGTATTATCTATTTTTCTGTGCCACCTCTAAGACCCCATCATACCTTCCTCTCTTACACAGTCCTCATCTGACTCTGTACTTTGGGTAACTCCAAAGCCAACTCAGTTGGCCTCAGATTTTTATTTCCCCAATTACATGTAAAATAAGGTGCTATTCCTGTTTCCTAGTTATGCCATAGGTGTGAACTGTGTGTGCTTTTATTTGCTCTTCCTAATGATTTGTATATTTTTTGGAAGTTTTGTAGGGAGATTGGGGTTTAGATGGCAGTTATTATCCTATGAGTATCTGGAATTCTAGCCCTTTAAGTATTTTGCAGTCAAGTCTCTAGGTAACATTGAGATTGAACCACATAAAATTGCAATTTTTGTGGGTCAAGAACTATTGAATATCAGCAGTTCTTTGTGGTTCCACCTAATAGAAAGGTAAGCAATCTCTTTACCCTTGTGTTTCATGCCTTAGTGAAATATTATATGACAAAGGTATTATTTTTAGTATTAATTCCAAGGTGATTCAGGCTATATTTTTCAATCAACCTTACTGAGGTTTAATTAATATACCATAAAATATACCCATTCTAGTGTACAGTTCAGTGAGTAATGACAGTTGTTTACACTTGTGTAACCATCACCACTGTCTAGATACAGAACTTTTCCATGACTCTAAAAAGCTCTAGTGTACACCTCTGTAGTCAGCCCACCCCCCACTCCAAGAAACCACTAAACCATTTCTGTCATTATATGAGATTTCTAAAAAAGGCCACATTCCTAAATTGGCCTGTCAGTCTTGCATTATCTGAAGTTTGCTTACCTCTCCAGTGTCATGTGGCTGTCATTCCTCTCTATATGTGTGTTGGCCTTAGGACCTTTTCACTTATGAGTCCATCCATCCATTTTCTGCCTGGCAGTTTAAATTTCACATGCCTTGAACTGATGTCTATCTCTGCGGGATCCATGTTGCTTTTCTCTTCCATGCCTTTGCTCATGCTGTTCTCTCTGCCAGGAAAGCACTTTCCTCCTTAACTAACATTCTTCCTAGCCTGATTTATTCCTACTTACCTTCCTAAAATCAGCTTATACTACTGATTTTAGATTGGGCGTTAGGTATTTATCAATTATATTTTCTTTACTATTGGGTTGGCCAAAAATTTCTTTTGGAAACCCGAACAAACTTTTTGGCCAACCCAATATATAATTATTTGTCTCCTTCACTAGTCTGAGCTCCTTGAGGGCAGCAATGCCTTCTTCAATTTGTTTTTCCATCACCTATGTGCCTGGCACATGATAGGTACTTAATAAATGTTTGATTAATGATAAATGAGTTTCAACTCCTGTATATAATTTGAGTTAAAATTAAATCTCCATAGGATAAGTTAAAGAAGTCTTTAATAGATACTTAGACAAACTGAAATTGAACTAATAGCATCCTTTAAGTGTGAGGAGAAATGGGCATTGTTTCGTTAGACACCATAGTTCTACTTGCAGAAATCAGTTTTAAATTAATTTTTCAGTTCTTCTCTAGCCATGTGTTTTTGAAACTGCACCAAGCCGTGTCTATGGAGAAAAATAGTCTAGCTTGTTCAGAGTATGAGCTATATGGAATAATATAACGTGGTTTAAGAATCTAAAAAGAAAGAAAATTTGTTTAGTTTCCATTTACATTCACTTTAAGCTTTGATAAGTATATCAGTTAATTGTCTAAGTACGTATCTCCTGTCATATTGTAAGCTCAAGGGCCAGAGGCAGATCATACCAGTCTTTCTTCCTTTAAGTTTCTTGTCTTTAATAGCTAGTAAGTGTTTTGAGTTGATTCTGTGGTTCATGTTTATTGTCCTGTTACATACCCAGGCATGGTACCCTACTATTTTCACCCTAAAATTGTATTAGGTATGAAGAAAATTGTTTAATCTTAATGCCAGTCATCAGTTTCTGATTACGGATAACAACTGATATGGGCTAAACTAAATGAGCTTGAGATAATACATCTCGAAAAATCTGCATTTTAATATCCATTTATATTATAAGAATTGAGACAAGTGGTAGTGGTCTCTTGATGGACAGGAATAATTTGCAAGTGTTATAAAAATCACTATTATGTTCAAACCTTTGTTCTCTCTGAATGTATACCTTTATAATATGATACCATTTTTACCTTAACCAGATTTTTACGCTCTTCTTTCAGAGCAAATAGCATGATTCTTAATATGTTGGCAACCTGATTTTGTGACTTTTTTTTTTAACAGCAATTAGGTATAGTTTAATGGAGCTTCTCTTTTGTGTGATAACTATACATATATATTTTTTTTTATTGGGGTATAGTTGTTTTACAATGTTGTGGTAGTTTCTACTGTACAGCGAAGTGAACCAGCCATATGTATACATATATCTTGCTTTTTTGGATTTCCTTCCCATTTAGGTCAACACAGAGCACTAAGTAGAGTTCCCTGTGCTATACAGCAGGTTATTAGTTATCTATTTTATACATATTAGTGTATATATGTGTGACTTTGTTTTTATAAACCAGGAGGGATCTGAAAAACAACTGTCTACTACCAGCAGAGCTGGCTCAGAATTAACTGTGACTACTATTCTTTTTGGATTCTGTCACTGAATAACAGAGTTATCTAAGCTTTTCTGGAGGAACTTATGTTTTAGCTAAGAATAAAGTTCAGCAAAACATACAGGCACATTGTACTTCTGAAAAAACACTTTTAAACATAATCTATGATCATGCTTTGTTGTATGGTAATTTTCAAAATTTGAAAATGCTACAGGTGCTCAAATTTACCTCTGACATTTTAAAAATAGGACACTATAATTTGAAAATTTCCCATTTTGATTAATAAAGGTTAATATTTTCCCATTTTATATTATATTCATACCTATTGTTTTAAAATATAACTTTATTTTGCCTTGTAGTGTATGCAGAGAATATTTCCAAAATGGTGGGAAGAGAAAAGCACTTGAAAAAGATGAAAAAAGAGCTGTACTCGCCACTAAGACCACTCCAGCCTTAAATACGCATGAATCTTCTAAACTTGAAGGTCATTTAACCAACCTCAGCTTTACAAACCCTGAATTTATAACTGAGTAAGTATACTTTTCTCCTTAGATTATTAACATTATCCTGGATAGCTGTGTTAATAATGTAAAATAGTGTAATGGTTTACGCCAAGTAGTGGGCAGTTTGCTTGCTTCTCTGGTAGTATGTTAGTCTGAGAAATGTAAATTTGTAGTATTATTAGGTAGGAAAGTAGCATAAAATTTTAAGGGATATCTGGGAAACTAGTAGTTCCATAACATCGATTGTTCTCACTAAAAATGAGAAAGAATCATTCATTAAATGTTACATTTTATGGTAATACAAAGAATCAAAACAGTGAAATCCGATTAAATTAAATTTAAAGTGGCTACCCACTGACAAATCACAAATAAGGAATTAATGGAAGATTATTAATAGAACCAATTGCCATTATTTTATTTTCAATATAAAAATCTGCCTGCTGGTAATATATATATATATGCATATAGGCATAAATTTTATTTAATAAGTACATGAGTATTTTCCCAGTTTTGAGATATAATTGACATGTAACACTGTTTAACACATACAACAAAGTGATTTAATATATGTATATGTTGTGAAATGATTACCACAGTAAGTTTAGTTAACCATCCCTCACCTCACCTAATTACCATTTTTTTTCCTTATGAGAATTTTTAGCAATTTTCAAATATACAATACAGTATTGTTAACTATAGTTACCATGCTGAACATTACATCTCCAGAACTTATTTATCTTATAATTGGAAGTACCTTTCACCCAATCCCTAAATTTGTGATCTGACAGTCACAAATCTGATTTTGTTTCTATGCGTTTGGCTTTTTTTTTTTTGACTCTACATAGAAGTAAGATCATACAGTATTTGTCTTTTCATGTCTGACTTACTTCACTTAGTGCAGTGACCTCAAGGTCCATCCGTGTTGTTGCAAATGGCAGGATTTCCCATTTTTTTATGGCTAAATAATATTTCATTGTGTATGTATTATAATCCAATTAATTATTAACAGTATTAAAATTATTTATATACCATAGTACCAGAATAAATTTGTGGAATCAAGTAATATTGTATTACTCTCTTGAAAATGTTAAGCTCGAATAATTCTAGAAACATTCCTAATAGACACTGCAGGCTAACCATGGAAATAAAATTAAATTAACCTCTTAAAACATTTCCAAACCTGTAGATATCAACATAACATTACCTTTGGTTACTTTGATTTTATACCATGTTGAAATACTATCTAGTTAGGTATAAGCAGTTTCATTCAAAAATTAATATACCTTTGATTAGTTCTATAGGTAAAGATCTTTACCTTTATTCAAAGGTTACTACAAAGCTTACAAAGCATAATGAGTTACTAAACATCTTATAACTCAGGTGTTATGAACATTCTTAAATATTTTTAAAATATTGACCAGCATAAGAAATTATATAGTTAACAGTGCTATCGAAAACAGGTACATATGGAAAATGTGAACCCTAGAATTTCTATATCGTTCTTTTTTATAGTCTCTGTTTCATTGTTGAGATTACCTTGTTTGTTAAGTCATTGTCATATTTTCCTTTTCCTCTTTTGAACGTAGTTTCTTTGAATTCTTTGAACATTTTTATAATAGCTGATTTGAGGTCTTTGCTAAATACAACATTTGGGCTCACTCAGAATCTATTTACTTTTTCTTGAATATGGATTACACTTTCCTGTTTTTCTCTGCATGTCTCATAATTTTTTGTTGAAAACTGTCCAAACTGTCTCTTGTTTTGGACTTTTCCCCAAGGAGGGTGGTGGTGGTGGTGGTTTTTAGTAATCTCCCTGCACTTAATCTGTGGGGTCTGTTTCCCTGGTAGTTTGTACATTACTATTATTTTTATTTTTTTAGGCTGGTTTCCTACGGTTTGTACCTGTGTCTGCACAGATTAGGGGTCAATGATAGGTCAGAGGTTGTGCTCAAACACCTCTCCAGCCTGTAGGGCTCCCACCCTCTGCCAGTGGATGTGTGTTGATTTGGGAGTACATTTAAAATTCAGGCAGTCTCCAAGTCTGCCTCACTTTTTGCTTTCCATCAGGCCCTTGTGGGTCTCCCGTGCATGTTCATTTAGCCTCCCAATCAGCCAAGGCTATGTGGAAAGTTTATCTAGTGCTTCTGTGCCTCTCTCATTTCTAGGATATTTCTGGAATTTCTAAATTTCTGCCCAGTCTTCCAGTCTACAGCTCTGGCCAACCAAAACTGCAGCCTGAAGCTAGCATAGCTGCTGACTTAACCCTGTTTGTTTCTTACCATGTTTGTTACTTTTACTGACATTGTTCTGTGGGTTTTTCACCCTCTGCTCCAAATCCCATTAACCCCTTCTAGCAATGTAGTTGCTGTTTTTCACAGCCAGCCCTGTCCTCAAAGAACTTCCATACCAACGGAGCAAAGGGTGGGGATGATGGGAGTGGCTTCAGGCAAAGACACCGCAGATCCCCACTGTTGTTAGCTAAGATTTCGCTGGTTTTCATGAATAAACACTTTGCAATGTGTTTGCCTGTGTTTGAGCCCTGAAATGGTTGTGTTTGGTGATTGTGTTCTTTGTTATAGTTGTTTACTGAGGAGTGGATTTGCCAGCCTCTCCCCTGCCATAGTCAAGAAATTTCAGTCTCTGATTTAATTGTAAAGGAGAAAAAGTAGTTTTAAGTATTTAAAGGAAATATGATTGTTATAGGTCAGGACTTACTTAGTATTGAAATTAAGCATTGAAACGTCTTAGCCTAGGATGGCTAGGTTTAGATTTCCTTCATTCTAGAAACTACTTTGTATAGCATCTGGCCCCAACATGTGTTTGTAGACTTATCCCTTCCGCTCCTCCTACCATTATTGCAGCCCATATTCTAGTCTTATGGAACTGTTTAAATTCCCCTAGTGGCACACGCATGTTCTCACTTTCTGGCATTTGCAAGTACGATATATCCTCTTTCTGATCAACTATTGCTGTATTATATTAGGCTATATTTGAAGCATCTTCCCTTCCAGAACTTAACTTGAACTTCTCAAAAGAATTGGTACTCTGGTACCAATATCAAACCTTTTAATACTCTATTACAGTACTTATCATGTATTAAAATCAGTATTGTATATTTTCCTGACTGCAAATGAAATACGATAACAGTATGAAAAATTTGCATGTAGAGAAGATTATAGGTGTAGAAACATTATTACTCAATCCTGGTTACATTTAGGTATATTTCTTTCCAGTCTTTTTAATAGGCACTGTTTTCTTACACAATAGAGACCATGCAGTATAAAAAATTTTGTGTAAACTGCTCTTTCTGTGCTATTAAAACACTCATTCTGCATTATATTTTATCATAAATATCTACCACTTTATGTGTCTAAATATAAAGTGATCCTCATATAAAATAATAATCAATTTTTCCAAAGAGAATTTCTCGCTCTCTTACACATACACATTTTTAGAGAGGTAGATGAAATAGTCAAAGGTCAGATGTTTACTCTCTTTATTTATAGATATTATTATGTAGGAAGATATGTATTTGTTACTATCTAAATCTGTTTGACTTCCAACTTTGGGTAGCAAGTGTAGCTAGCAAGGGTTATCTTTTTCCCGGTCTTATCACAAAATCAAGTCATTTTGATTTCCGGGTTCAGATAGTGAGGGCTCACATAGCAAAAATACCTTGGGTTTTTTCACTTACATTTTACGAAAACCAAAAATTTATTACTACTAGAGTCACTTTTTAAAGTCATCTATGGCTCAGAATTGAGACGTGACACTTTTTGAATCTGTATATAATGTGATAGCTGGAAATTTTATCCCAAGCCCCAATTACTACCATTCCTTGTGATACTAAGATCGCTGTGTCCCGACCCTCCTTCATGTTGTACATATATACTTGTAAATGATACAAAATAAGTACTTTGCTTTCTTTTTAAAAGTATTATTTTTTCAAAACATTTACAAAATAGGCCATATTCTGGGCCATAAAACACACCTTAACAAATTTAGAAAGATTTGAGTTATATAAAGTATTCTCTCAGACCACAATAGAATTAAAGTATAAATCAATAACAGAGAGAACTGGAAAATCCCAAAATATTTATAGATTATCTAATTAGCACATGGGTCAAACAAGAAGTCTCAGGAGAAATTTTAAAATACTTTGCACTAATTGCACTAAATGAAAATGCATCTTATCAAAATTGAAGAGATGTAGTGAAAGCATGCTTAGAGGGAAATTTTTAACATTGAATGAATATATTAGAAAAGAAGAAAAATGTAAAATCAGTAATCTAAACTTCTACCTTAGGAAACTAGAAAAACAAGAGCAAATTAGATCCAAAATAAGCAGAGAAAAAGAAATAGTAAAAATTAGAGCAGAAATTAATGAAATTGAAAACAGGAAAACCATAGAGAAAACCAGTGAAACTAAAAGCTGGTTCTTTGAAGGTCAATAAAATTGATAATCCTCTGGTCAAGCTAACCAAAAAAAAAGACAAATTACTAATATTAGAAATGAAAGCAGGGCCATCACTACTGATCACATTGACAATAAAAGGATAATATAGGCATATTAGGAATAACTGTATGCCCACAAATTCGATAACTTAGATGAAATTCCTTGAAAGACACAATCTACCAAAATTCACACAAAGAGAAATAGATCATCTGAATAGGTTTTTACTAATTAAAGAAGTTAAAGCAATAATGAATAGTCTTCCAAAACAGAAAGCATCAGGCCTAGTTGGTTGCGCTGGTGATATCTACCATTTAAGGAAAAAAAAGACCAATTCTCTACAATCTGTTCCAGAATATAGAATCAGAGGGAACACTTCTGAATTCATTCTGTGAGGCCAGCAGAATGTAATTTAAGATGTTAAACCAGTGTTCCCATTTCCCAATCTAAAGTAAAAAAGAAAATTTTTAAATAAAAGAAAAAATCATATGAAATCAGAAAAATAAAATTCATTCTGTGATGTTCTAGTACTTGCCATGGTAGAAACATGGCATACATGCTTTCATAATACTTTCCAAAATCCATGATAAATGTAGGTAGTTGGTCATTGGATCTTTCCTACAGAGCCTGGACTTGGCCTCAGAATCCCTTTTACACAGTACTCTAAGAAGCTGTTACCAATTAATCAGTCAATATAAGAGAAGAAACTCATCTGCAATTTATGTCCATTACTGTTGTTACAAATAGAACACACAGTTTTTTTTTTTGTTTTTTTTTGTTTTTGTTTTTTTTAGTTAATTTATCTATTTAATTTTGGCTGTGTTGGGTCTTCGTTTCTGTGCGAGAGCTTTCTCTAGTTGCGGCAAGCGGGGGCCACTCTTCATCGCGGTGCGCGGGCCTCTCATTGTCGCAGCCTCTCTTGTTGCGGAGCACAAGCTCCAGACGCGCAGGCTCAGTAGTTGTGGCTCACGGGCCTAGTTGCTCCGCGGTATGTGGGATCTTCCCAGACCAGGGCTTGAACCCGTGTCCCCTGCATTAGCAGGCAGATTCTCAACCACTGCGCCACCAGGGAAGCCCGAACACACAGTTTTGACTCTAAGTTTCTTAGCATCTAAGCCAAGGCTTCGAATAGGATCATTTCATTATTTCTTTTTTTTAAGGATTGTCTGTTCATGTCATTTGCTCACTTAAGTTTTATGATCTTAAGTCTATCAATTTGTATGAGCTCTTTAGTACTCAGGATATTACTGGACATTTATAGTGATTTGAATGGGGGCTTAACACATGCTTCATGGGTAAAAGAACAGACAGACAGGTGGACGGATGGATGGAAGGAAATGAAAGAAAGAAGGACATATTTAGGACAGTAGAATCAGGTTTTTTTAATCATCTACTTGACATTTAGTTAACTGATAGAGAAGGGGAGAAGGAAGAGGTGGCCCTGAGCAAAAGGAAAGACTATTTATTAGATGGTCATTGCCAATCCAAGAGTCTTAGGGACCTTACCTCCATACTGCCTGAGGATGTAAGATATTGGACAGATTCTTAAAAGGCTTGTGACAGAGAGAGAATACAATACATGATGATAGGTAATATCTAATAAAGAGGACCTAATTCGACATACTAATGCTGGTTTTGAGAGTTCGGTTTATAATAATTAAATAGTGGTTTTGAATACCATTTTAATGTTCTTTTTTTTTCAGAGTTTTAGTTAGCAGTTGATTTTTATTCAGTTTTTAGCATTCTTCATATTTTCTTTGGCTTTTAACGTTGAAGGTTATCCTAGTAAGTAAAAGATATTACAGTAGTAAAGGAGGAAGTTAAATGTCTTTTGAACATAATGCAGTATATAAATGAAAAATTTGTTTCAGTAGTGCTTTTCAAGTGTTTTCCTTTTAGTTTGAAATGCATTACATATTAATCAAAGCATATATACAAATATAAATTTGAACCTGAGAGTAAAATTCTTCATTTATTTCACTGAAACACTAAATGGATAAAATTGTGATTACAAATATCAAATATGGAGTTTTAGAAATATTAAGATACTAAGTCCCACTTCCCTGGTGGCACAGTGGATAAGAGTCTGCCTGCCAATGCAGGGGACACGGGTTCAAGCCCTGGTCCGGGAAGATCCCGCATGCCATGGAGCAGCTAAGCCCGTGCGCCACAACTACTGAGCCTGCGCTCTAGAACCCACGAGCCACAACTACTGAGCCCACATGCCCAAGCTAGAAACTTAAAGATTTTACCTTGACTCCTTCCCTATCTCACTTCCCACATCCAGTTAATCACCAAGTCCTATTATCATTTCTAAGTTCTCAGTATCACTTCAGTCAGTCTACATCTCTCTGTCCTCTTCTCCCACCAGGGCAATTACAGTAGACTTCTATTTCCAGTTTTATTGCAATTCATTCTCCACAGTTCAACCTGAGAATTTTTTTCTGAAACGTAAACCTGATAATGCCAACTCTCTTACCTAAAACTGTTCAGGGATTTTCTTTTGCTCTTCAGATAAAATGCAGGCTCCTTAACATAACATAGAAAATCCTTCATTATTGACCTCAGCATCCCTCATTTCCTCAGTACCTTTTCTTTTTAACTATATGACTTAATAATACTGATCTTTCTTTTATTCATGTAGAACTCCAGCTTCGGCCTGGTGTTTTTCCTTCTGCCTAGAGCATCCTCTCACAACCCATCATTCAACCCCTTCCCCTGGATAATTTCCTGTTAATCCTTACATATAGTCTTAAACATTCAACACTCTGAGGAGGAACTTCCTTTACTCCTAGATTTGGTATCATCAACAAGGCTACAGAATCCTCTAACATAGCAGATTTCAAAGTGTGATCCATGGATCTCTAGGAGTCTCTGAGGCCTTTTTGGGGAGGTCTGTGAGTTCAAAGTATTTCCATGTTAATATTAAAATATTGTTTGCCTTTTTTACCATGTTGCTATTTGTACTGATAGTTCAGAAGCAATGGTGGATAAAGTTGCTGACATCTTAGCACAAATCAAGGCAGTGAAACCAAATTATATTAATAGTCGTATTCTTCACCATGCACCCACAATTTAAAAAAAAAAAAACTCCAGTTTCAACTTGATTGTTGGCGATGAAGCAATAAAAATTATAAATTGTATTAAACTTAACTATTGAGTAATTGTCTTTTTAATATGTCATGTGATGAAATGGGAAATACACAAAAAGCACACTAAAGCATGATGGCATGATTATCCAGCTATTATCTGTTTAGCTAGACAACAGAGATTTGCAAAAAAAATATAAAACAGTGTCACTTTTCTCATTAATTTTTTGTTTTGGAAAATATAATTTTTTCCAAAAATGCTATTTATAAAGTTAGCCTGTGATGATTTTATTATTGCCATTTTTATGAATAAATTTTTAAAAATTTACTCAGCTATAATTTTTATACAGTAAATATCAATTGATATAACCCATATAAACAAAAGTTCTTTGATGTCTTCAGTAACTTTTAAGAGTAGAAAGGTATTCTGAAACCAAAAAGTTTGAAAACCCCTGCTCTAACTCATCATATTTTCCTTATTCTGTTTATGGTTTGTCTTTCCTCTTAGACCACATTGTAAACCCTGTGAAGATAAGGTCCACCCACTTCTGCCTTGTGGGTAACTCAGCTCCTAGCATAGTGCCAACACATACAAGGTCCCCAATAGATACTTGTTAAATTAATGAATTCAACAGCATGTGTTTATTATTATCCTGCATATTGTTGAAATGTGAGTCTAGAGCTAAGAAACAAATTTTAAAAATCAGAAAGTAGATATAGAAGTATCATCTGCATTTGGGGATTATTTTGATTTTTGGAAGTACCTGATATCATCTGAGAGTATCACCTGAAACAGTCTGGAGAAAAATTGTAAAGTAGAAGGAGAGAAGGAAAGAGATTAACCTTAATTATGGAACTTTAGGGAATGCTTATGTATAACAGGGATGAAAAGGAAGGTATAATGAATATAAGAGTTAGGAGGATAATCATTAATTGGATACAGATTGAGAGGATGTTGTTCTTCAGGGGGTTTAAAGAGTAATGATACTCTAAAGAGAAGCATGATAGCAAGTGAAAAGGTTAAGATAGGATAATGTCTTTAGGGAAATTCAGGAGTTCTCCCCAAGTGACTACAACACACATATTATTTTGTACTTGTAAGTCTATAGAGTAAATTTTTTTATTATCTTGAATCATCTAAATAAGAATTTAACTGGATTTAGTTTTAATGCTAATACAACAGCATTAACTAAATTAGAGGATGGAGATATACAAGCAGTTGGCTAAAGTCAAGGAACAGAAGATGTATGTATATGTATAAAATTGAGTGGGTTGAAGAGTAAATTGTGTTGTTTGTGCTGCAACTTTAAATCATCACCTCCTTCTTATCCATAGGAGAATCACTTTCTTAATAAAAATCTCCTGTTTAGTACTTCTCCAAAAGAAATGCTTTACTTGAAAGCTTTGTTTTTATCCCCCACCCCCCATTTGTAGGTAAGTCTTTCTGGTCCATAATTTTTAAAATCACTCATTACACTCAGAGAATGGATTTTCCATTAGTTAGTGCTATCTTTCCTAGTTAACTAGTATAACTTGGTTTTTTGGTATTGAACCTTAGAAAACATTCACTAGTTTTATATGGAGTGTTTGAGAGTGATGGTACTTATGTTTTCTTTGACATTTTTTTTCTTCAGTCACTTGCCTTTTGATAAATATAACTCAATCTTTGTCACAGCATTTTGATATGAAAGTGTCAAAATATTGCTGTGATAACTGTCATGGTTAAGGATAGTACCCTACAGATTTTATAAAGCTCTTCTGAGATCTAGTACTTAGGCCTAGACAGGATCTATAGTTTGAGATCTATAGTGAAGAATAGAGTTAGTGTCTTTGGCTTTCTAAACCTTCAACCATGAAGCTTGTGGGAAAGCTGCTATTTAGAGATAAAATAGGAACTGAAACTCTGTAAACAATAAACAGCCGCCTTCCTGGGTTTCAGCCCACTCCCTCCTGACCTCTTCTGTTTCATCAGGCAGCAGCAAGTAGCTCACAGCTTTCCTTCCCTGATTCTCGCCCATTCTCCGTGCTTCACTTGGCCCATGGAGACTGCCTACCTGCGGATCTGCCTAAGTCAGAGCTGGGGTCTTTAGATTAGTAACAGTGTTGCACAGAATTCTGAAGTGTTTCCCTGCACCAAATTTAATAACACATTGTTACTAAGTTTATTCTTACTATACTGATAATAGCCAAATTAGTGATACTGAGGAACTGTATATGGAGGAGTGAATAGACACTTCAGTTCCCAAATCATATATTATTTATGACTCTTTTTTGAAGTGGTGGTCCTCATGTAGTACTATATATTTATTATATTGTGTGTATTTCCCATTCTCAGTTCAGCTCTACTTATAGAAAGCCATATGAAAATAATTGATGATGTTTTATTTATACAGCACTTACCTAAATTAGATTCCTGCTGTGTAAGTTTAAGGACAGTAAGTTTGCCTTACCACTGTATCATCAGTACCTACAGAATACCTGGCATACAATAAGTACTCAGTATATATTTGAATAAATGAAGGAAAAATGGAAACAATTGAGTAATCTAATATAGAAAGTATGAGCGTAATTGCTTTACTTCTGGAGAATATTTTAAAATTAAGAATGTGGCCTTAAGAACATGACCAGAGATGAAATGTGAATCTGAGGTGGAAGCCTTCTGTGAAATATGTAAGTTGTTAAAGAACCTTAGCCAGCTGGATTCTTTTCTACCTCAGTTTTCCTAAGCAGTGGTTTTTAGCCTTCATAGAAACAATGTTACCTGTGTTAATTTTTATCTAAGCCAACAGTGATAGAGGTCACAGCCTAGAACTTAAACTATAAATATGAGTATAGAGTAGTAAAGTATTTCGGAATGACATTGTCTACCTCACTCAATCTCTAAGCCTTTAGGCAATGTTTATTTGCTTTAAGAACTGTTTAAGAGGAAAAGCTTATTCCTCCCAAGATCTCTGTACTGTTATGGATTAACTCTAGATTGAATACATATTCTCAAAGGTAGAAACAATTTAAAAAACCTGGGAAAGTCTGTATGTTTGACAGAATTCACAGTAAATTAATCTAAGTAAAATAATCTACTCTATCGTAAAATCACAAGAGAACTTGTGTCTGTGTCTAAAGGCCAGGTTTTCTTTAGGCTTTAATAGTAGTTGAGAACTTTAAAAAAGGGTTAGAAAATTCTAAAAGAATTAAGTTATTCACTTTAGTAACTGGCCCAAAGGGCATTATAATCTTACTAACCATTATAATTTTCCAAACCATGTACTAGTGTATAAAGCATCATGAGGACAGATGTTCAAACTCTGTTATTCTCTGCTATAATTTGGGGGCTTAACACAGTAACCTTGCACATAAAGGAACACAGTAAATCAGTGAATGAATGAATTCTGTTAGAAGGGACTATAAAATGAATTTTAACCAAAACCCCAAAGAGTGCCAATCTCATGATTAAGTTAACTGTGACTTTAGAACAAAGATGACTTAATCGAGGTTAGAAACAGGGAAAATTAGTAGTACTCTGTTTCCTTTATTTTCTTTTTATCCCTAGAATATCTTTTCAGTTCTGTATACCACTGAGTACGGTGATGTTGGCCCAAAGTATTTAGAGTAGGATGGAGCCATAAATACAACAGATTATGGGTGATCCCAAGGGGAAAAAACAAAGGATTAAAATGTTAGAAGTAGACTAAGAAAAGGTTTTAAAAAGGGGGTGCAGGTGTTGGGGGGTGTTGTGTGTGACACTTTATATCTTCAGAAAACATTGGTAATCTAATATCTCTACTATTTGGCTTCTTACCCTGGTTAATAAAAGACAGTATATCTAGTTTTAGCCGATTTATATTTAACCACCCTGAATAAAGATGAGATCAGTTCAAGTAATTGCCATGGAATTAAGCCTTCATACACAAAAATGAAGGAGAGAAAATAAAGGAGAGTTTTCCAAAGCATAATAGATTAGAAACCTTAAGAAAACAGAAGAGTCAGTTTACATAATAACAAAATGTGACAGAGAAAACACCAACTATCTTAAAGAAAAGCAACAAATAATTCTAGAAACAGGCAAATTTTTTGAAGGAGCAGAGTCCTATATATCTATAAAAATGATTAATGGTCATGATGAATACCTCTGATGTCCAGAAAAGATAATGTTCAAGTCATTTTTAAGAAGACAGGTAAGACTATGTTAACTCTTAAAAGATTTCCATTACATATAAAATATATTGTCACTCAAGCACTAGATCCTTGCCTTTAAAGAATCATGCCCTATCACAAAATTTTGAGTTGTTAAAAAATACTGAAGTGTAGGTTACCAACAAATTGTTTATTTCATAAATAACAGGTGAGAAAGTTGAAATAAACAGTATTTTATTTTATTTTTTTAATTTATTTGATTTATTTATTTTTGGCTGCATTGAGTCTTTGTTGCTGCGCGCGGGCTTTCTCTAGTTGCGGTGAGCGGGGGCTACTCTTCGTTGTGGAACACGGATTTCTCATCACGGTGGCTTCTCTTGTTGCAGAGCACAGGCTCTAGGCGCGCGGGCTGAGTAGTTGTGGCTTGCGGACTCTAGAGCGCAGGCTCAGTAGTTGCATGGGCTTAGTTGCTCTGAGGCATGTGGGATCTTCCCAGACCAGGGCTCGAACCCGTGTCCCTTGCATTGGCAGGCGGATTCTTAACCACTGCGCCACCAGGGAAGCCCTAAACAGTATTTTAAAATACCACTTAGGACAAGGTCATGAGTGAATATAAATCTGCATTTCAATTAACTTTATAATTTTCAATTTTTCCAATTTCTTGCCAGATCTGATTTAGTCTTTTTTTTTTGCTTGCTTCAGTCTAGCTAATAAATGTTTTTACTAGGAATCGAAGTGTCAGATCTGTTTTGTTTTATTTGTAACTCCCTTGCGTTTGCATTTTTAGATTATCTTCAACCTTTAAGCTTTTTTGCCAGGCATCTTGATAAGCTACTCTTTCATGAGGCCTAGTTTAATTAAAACCAATAATTCAGTCTATCTATTGACTTACCTGGGAGCAAGGAAACTCAATATGTTGTGGTATGCTGCTAGGGAACAAATAGCAGGGATATGCCACTGATATTCCTCCGTGTTTTGGAGCTCCCTCTCATCTCTCAGGTAACCCTACACAAAAACAGGAAGCTTGACCACCAGATACAGGGATTCTTTTGGGGAGTGTGTATTAGTCATGTTCTCCAGAGGAATAGAACCAATATAGTATGTGGGTGTGTGTAGAGGATCAGAGATTCAAGGAATTGGCTCACATGATTGTAGGGACTGGCAGGTCCAAAATTGCAGGGCAGGAAAGTGGGCTAGAGACCCAGGAAAGCGGTAATGTTGCATTTTGAGTCTAAAAGTAGTCTGGAGGCAGAATTCCCTCTTCCTCATGTGACCTTAGTCTTTTTTCTGGTAAGGTTACTAATCCATTGATTAAGATGGGAAGATTATCTGGGTAGGCCTAATCTAATCACATGAGCCCTTAAAAACACAGAACTTTTTCCAAATGCAACAGAAGAGGAGGGGAAAAGAGGGTATCAGGGAGATTTGAAGCATAAGAAGGATTCAGTATGCTGTTGTTGGCTTTGAAAATGGTGTGGGCCATGAGCCATGGTATACAGGTGGCCTCTAGAAGCTGAGCAGACAGCCAGCAAGAAAACAGGGCTCTCAGTCCTACATCCACATGGAACTGGTTTCTGCCAACAGCCTGAATGAGCCTAGAAGTGGATTCTTCCCTCACAAAACTCTTAAATAAGAGCCTAGGCCTGCTGAAACCTTGATTTCAGCTTTATTACACCCGGAGCAGAGTACCAGCCAAGCATACCTGCACTTCTAACCTATAGAATTAGGTTGTATTTTAAAGTTAACTTTGTGGTAGTTTATTACATAGTAATAGAAAACTAATACATATGATTAGGTTGTATTCAAAATGAAGAACTACATTTATAGTATATATTTCCATAGCATCTTTATTTTATGCATGGACAACTGTTAATTTGTATCCAAACTGCTACTTCCTTCTATGCTAAACGTAGTGAACATAATTGTTAAAAGCTCAGGCTGCTGAGTCAGACAGATTTTAATTCCACCTGAAATCACTTACTAGCATATGACCTTCCATGTGTTATTTAACTTCTCTAAGCCTCATTCCCCTCATCTATAAAATGAGAGTAGTAGTACCTACTCATAAGAATTTTACATTGCCGATATAGTGACCATTGTATATGATTACAACGATCACCATGATGGCAACACAAAGAATGTTGTCAATAAGAGCGGGAATCTGGGCATTCATGTGAAACCATGCTGAGATCTTTTCACTTAATTCTTTATACCCTTCTCTGATCTCTGTATATGGATTTTCTGGGTTATCCTTTCAGTTTTTTTCAGATGTTTTGCTTAAAAACTAGATATCCATGCCTTTCTCATGAATCCCTATCTCGTCTCAAAAGTTTCCCAGAGAAGTTCTGTAAAATAAGTAATACATAATTTAAAAGGGAGTTTGTCAACAAAATAAATTTGGACATTAAAATTGAGTTTCTTAATTATAGAGCTATTATATGGTTACATGCCTGTAGCTCTTCAAACAGAGATTATATTTTCCACATTCATTGACCTATTGACAAAGAAGCGACTTGCAAGACTATTTCGTGAAATGCACTTTGGGAAAAACTGGCCCTCCAGATATAAATCAACTCCATGAGCTAACTCTTGTTTTCTCTTTTCCTTGTTAAAGCCTGACTTCATCTACTTAGTGCAGATTATTTAGTCTATAAACAACCTTTACTCACACACTTAATCTCCCTCCAATATATTTTTTGTTCTTTACTACCAAAATATGGAGGGGAAGCTGTTGTCTGGCTTTACACATTGCCATCAAAATCAATAATCGTTAGCAGTCATTTCAGGGATTTGTGATACATATAGAAATGAAGTGGATTATGTACAACGCTAAGAACGAGTTGCTAAGTAAATGATAATAAACCAAGTCATCAGAATCAGAAGTTTTCTATTTTAACTGTTTTTTCTGCTGTTCCTTGAAGGAATGATTGAGACAAGAGGATAGGTGGAACTAAGGATTTTTATATGATCCAAGGTATCTAGTAATAAATTTTCCCCACTTATTTGTCATCTATCAGCCCCAAAAGTTGGCTTTAGAAAAATTTCCATATATATGACTGTCATGAATTCAGAGTCAGAGTGACAGTGCTGTTTTACATACTGACTCTCAAAAATGCATTTTCTTCTTGTTTTTTCTTCTCAAAAAGATAAGATATGGAAATCTAATTTCCCCCTTCCTCTACGTCAAACCAGCAGGGATAATTAGTAAGGCCTAGATCATTGATTTCAACCATTTTAACCATAGAACCTTTTCTTCAGAGGAAACATTTTATGGTACGGTCAAAGGGTATAGAAGTTGTAGCCTCCAGATATCTCCCATACCTGCCTTTGTTGGCCCTTGAATGGACTCTGGAAAATACCTACAGCTTTGTAGAGAGCACTTTGAAAAACTGTTGTAAACTGCATACTTGGGTAAATATTGCCAGATTTTCTTATGTAATGAGCAAAAAATTTTACTTAGAGTTTACAGCTCCCTCTTAATATGTCTTGAGGAGTTCAAGATGCTGTTGTTGACACTGGCAGTATGCCAGACAGAAAATTTTGTAGGAAATAAAATCCTGCATTTCCTTACTAAACTCCTTAACCAATGGATGGGAATTGAGGGGGAGAGAGTAAAGAAATGTGATGTTTTACTATAACTGTTTTGGAAAAGAGAACAAAGACAATATTGAGTAAACACCAACATGGGAAATTTAAATAGAAAGTTATCATTTGACCAGCCTATACATTTTTACATATAAGATTTTTTTCTTAACACTTTTGAAAAACTGCAAATGAAGTTAGAAGACTGAATTCTTAAGTTTTAAAAATGTTTTTAAATAATACAATTTTAAGATTCTCTGCTTAAATCCGCCTAAAGAAGCAAAATGAAAATTTACTGAGGAATGTAAATGAACATTTGAAAGAGACATTAAAATGTAGAGGAAGCATTACAAACTTTCTAGCTAAACTTTGTTTTCTAATCAGTATGTTTTATCACTTTACAGAATGTAAATGAAGAGAGTGCGTATATGCTGAAATTAGGAACCAGTCTAACTGTATTTCAATTAGCTGTCCTTTAGAAAACCGTTTGTTTCCTGACTAGTCAGACTGTTGACCTGTTATATTTTCCTGATTAGAAAAACTAATTTTTTTTTAATTTATTATTTTTTTTGGCTGTGTTGGGTCTTGGTTTCTGTGCGAGGGCTTTCTCTAGTTGTGGCAAGCGGGGGCCACTCTTCATCGCGGTGCGCGGGCCTCTCACTATGGCGGCCTCTCTTGTTGCGGAGCACAGGCTCCAGACGCGCAGGCTCAGTAGTTGTGGTGCACGGGCTTAGTTGCTCCGCGGCATGTGGGATCTTCCCAGACCAGGGCTCGAACCCGTGTCCCCTGCATTAGCAGGCAGATTCTCAACCACTGCACCACCAGAGAAGCCCTAGAAAAACTAATTTTTTCCAAGTATTTGCCTTACCAACATTAGTAAATTCAGCCATTCCTTTTTGTTTTGTTTCTCATAAGGTATAATGACTTTTTTTTTTTTCTTTCCCTTGATCTCTTTGGAATCACATTTTACGTGTCAAAAAAAGGGTTTAAAATCTAAGGCTTACATACGGCCTAGTGCACATTTAGAAAAATGTGTTCAAATGCCCCAGAGTAGTCTCCAGAGAACACTAACATGTTCCAACAGTGCTGCCGTAGACCACAAAATTTATTACAACTGTTTAATGAAGTTACAACTCCTACATCGCATTTCTTTTAAACATTCTTAATGGTGGCAAATTGTCTATTGCGGTTGAGTTTGATGTTAATTTTTGGAGAGATGTTTCAGTAGAAAATGATATAGCTGTAATAAGTCCTAGGTTGCTATGGGAAGAGGGATAAAGCATGAAAAGTATAATCTGAGAAGGGCTATCTGAGAGTTACAAGTGTCTTGGAAGGGATTTAAAGAGCACATCCTAACGAAGAATGCTAAACATTAACTCAGAGAGGAGTTCACAAATATTACTTTATTAATCTAGCTCATATCCTGACTGTGTATGTAAATACTAACTACTCTAAACTGAAGTGAAAAATAATTATACTTTAATAGTATAGTTCAGGGATATAGGACCATGTCTATTTTTGTCATCAAAGTCCAGAAATTTTTTGTAGGCAACTGAGGCAGCTTTCTGGAAAGAAGAAGGAGACAGAAGACTATCTCCTTGGTAACTTTTCTGTTCCCATGAAGACCAACTGTGCTTCTTAAAGTTGAATTCCATGAGATATCTTTTCATATTTAAAATAAATTTGCCTTTACTTAAGCTAGTTTAAGTGGTTTTCTGTTCCTTGCAACAAAACTATACCAGACCAAGACAATGATTCTATAAAACCTTAGCTTCATCATCACTGCCTATACATGGAAACTCAGATAATCCAAGCAGAGTCTGTGAACCACCCTGAATTATATAAAAATGTGATTTGTGTATCATATGTGTATTGTTGTCTAGGGGGAAAAGGCCATAGATTTCATCAAATACTCAAAGAAGTTTGTTACCCAAAAAGATTAAGAACTATTGGTAGAGAGCCTCATGCAGAGGCATCCTAAGTGACAGAGTCCCTTTCCATTTTGCCTCCATGTTGAGGCAGTGAAAGACTTTGGTTCATTATTGTTGCATTTGACAGTGCCATAATTACGCCAGTTTTTATCCTATATATGGAACGTTGAAAAAAGTGCCCCTTAGAGCTTTGCTGCTGTTAGATGTCTATTAACAATCTGACAGAATAGATTTTCATGAAATTTGGACCTCAGGAAAATTCACTAGGTAGTAATTTTTTTAAGAAGTGTTAGTTTTTGTTTATTTGATTATTTTCAATGGGACATTGATAGAGACAGGTTTCACATCTGCAAGAAGGTGGTATTTTATTCTATCAAGAACTGATCTAGAATTTTAGAATTAGAGTGGCCTTTCATTTTACAGATGAGGAAACTGAGACGCAAAAAAAGGTAAGTAAAATTTCTAAGGTCACTTGGTAGTAAAGCACAAGTGAAGATAGAGTTCTGTTGACTGTCTCCAGAGCCTTTTTTTTTTTTTTTACTGTACCAAACTTTTGATAATTATTACTTCTCTACTCCTTGTCCCCATCTATGATGTGTAGGCAACTCATTTAATGTTTATACAACACTATGAAGAAGGTGCTATTACTGGCATTTTAGTAACTATTTCTTCTGGGGAAATTTTCTTGGGGAAATTACATTGTGAATGTTGTATTAAAATATGTAAGTCAGTTTGAAAAATAATGCCATATACATATATGTACTTATTCATGGTAGTGGAATTAGATTTCAAGTCTTGGATAAATCAGCGAAAGAGCCATTTCAGATAATATTCTTCTCTGTTTTATAGGAAATGTGTTTAGAGGCTTTTTTGTTTTTTTGCTTGTTTTTAAAATTCAAAGTTTTAAAAATGTTAAGGGCAGAAAGAACAAAAAATTGTCACTCTGGACTTAAAAACTACAATACAGTGAAATCAGTTGCTGGACATTTCAAAAGGCACTTTATGAGTTTCACAGATTTTATGGAAAGTCCACACCTACTTGGAAACATGTACCTTTGCACTTACTATGGTTTCTAACTGGAATGACAGTCACCTACCTCAACAGTCCTTCCCTTTATTCTTCACCCCCCATTTCTCATTTTCTCCTGGGAGAAGCCTGCTTATCCTGCAGGTCCCAGCTATGGATTTCCCTTCTCTTCTACCAGTGTTCTTCTACTCCTATAACATTTTATACACTCCTTTACTATACAATCATTGCATTGTTTTCATGTTGTATTTGCATGTGTGTCTTCTTTACTGAACTGAATTACTTGGGAATCTCAAGCTCCTAAACAGAGGTAGACAGGTACAATAAGTATTCAATAAGTATTTGTCAAGTTATAGTTATGTATACATTTAAAGTATTTTTTAAAATGATACTAAAGGTATTCGGGTTTTTTGTAGAAGATTTGAAATACTGTTTCGATGAATAATTTCAAATTAAAATAACTTCTAAACTAAGATTAAACAGTCTTAACTATATATTTATGATTATAGCTATTTAGTATAAACTTGAAAATTTCCTTCCAAACTCTAATCTTATTTCTGATTTTAGAACCTTGAGGCTTCACATTTCCATTTCCACATAAAAAATTAGAGCATACGATCTGACAAAGATTTTGTTTTGTTTTTGTATTCTGTGAGTGAAAGGTATTCTGAAATATAATTTGGATGCCAAGATACAGGAATTTCAAGATCTTTCAGCTTCAGTGAGGAAGAGTAGTTTGTTGGTACTATTGAGAAAAAAAAAAAACACCCTATTATACTGTTTAAGTATTTCTTTTGTTAAATGAATTATTCTTACTTTGCTGAGGCCAATGTTTTGAATTCCAGATACCTAACCACCACCTTACCCATCATTTAACTTGCAAACAAAAGGGGCTTTTCCCCCAAGTAAATTTATAATATGAGAATTTGCATAAGTAGTAATGTTTGTTGCTTAATTTTGAAGTATTGGTGCTTCAAATACAGAAATATAGGTGCCAGGATTTAGTCATTATCAATAAAAATCATCTTGATGTGACAGTAGTCCTTATAAATTTTATTTATTTTGGACTATGGGATTACAAATCCCATAAGAATTTATTAAGGGTAAACCTGAGAGAGACCAGGATAGCTTTTACATAGTATTAACATAAAAGACTTGCTTATTTCTCTTGCAGAAAAATTTGAAATAGTGATTAAAATGAGAAAATTGAGTAATTCAATGTAATTTTAGTCATATCTGTATTTGGCATTTTAACTATGAAGTCTGTCATTTAAGGTCACTTAAGGTTGGCTCTCTGGCCTTTTTTGATTAAGAAGCTTCAAAGTCATTTGATAGATTATTCAGAGGCTATTTTTGCTCTTAGCACACCTAATGTATTCACATAATAAGTATTTTCATATCTGTGAACAATAATGAAATACTTGTTCTACTTCTTTTATAATTTTTTTAAATTAATTAATTAATTTATTTATTTTTGGCTGCGTTGGGTCTTCATTGCTGCGCGCGGGCTCTCTCCAGTTGTGGCAAGCAGGGGCCACTCCTCATTGCAGTGCACGGGCTTCTCACTGCGGTGGCCTCTCTTGTCGCAGAGCATGGGCTCTAGGCGCACGGGCTTCAGTAGTTGTGGCATGTGCGCTCAGTAGTTGTGGCTCATGGACTCTAGAGTGCAGGCTCAGTGGTTGTGGCGCACGGGCCTAGTTGCTCCGCGGCACGTGGTATCCTCCCGGACCAGGGCTCGAACCCATGTCCCCTGCATTGGCAGGCGGATTCTTAAGCACTGCGCCACCAGGGAAGCCCCTCCTTTTATAATTATTGACTCTTTTTGTCACAGACTGATTTTATGCTGACCAGCTAGACTAAATTAATTTTATCTGTTTATGTATTTACTTTGAATGTTAACTAGAATATGCTAGCAGAATATTCTAACTAATCTCTCAAACTTGAAAAGAATAATTTTTTTAAAATGTTGGATAAATCTTAAAAACACCAAAGAACTGGTAGGGCCAAATGCAAATGCTGGCAGGAACCCAGAAAGGGAGGCAGAGCACAAAGCTTCTTTTGCCTTGAGAGCATTTTTCCAAACTGCAGACTTCAACTTTAGTTTTTATACTCCACTGATTGGAGCTTCAACTCTGAAAATTACTGTCTCAGTTTAAGGGTGAACCAGAATAAATCTACCCCGTTCACCCACAGCATGAGAGACTCTGACAAGTTGAAACTACAGGACATCCCAAGCATAAACTCCTAAATTCACATCACGAGGGTGGTCCAAAAAACTTTAAACCCTGGCTGATTAAACAAGATGGTGGAGTAGAAGGACGTGCTCTCACTCCCTCTTGCGAGAGCACCAGAATCACAACTGGCTGCTGGACAATCATCGACAGGAAGACACTGGAACTCACCAAGGAGGATACCCCACGTCCAAGGACAGAGGAGAAGCCACAGTGAGACGGTAGGAGGGGCGCATTCAGAGTAAAATCAAATCCCATAACTGCTGGGTGGGTGACTCACAGACTGGCGAACACTTATACCACAGAAGTCCACCCACTGGAGTGAAGGTTCTGAGCCCCACGTCAGGCTTCCCAACCTGGGGGTCCGGCAACGGGAGGAGGAATTCCTAGAGAATCAGACTTTGAAGCCTAGTGGGAATTGATTGCAGGACTTCTACAGGACTGGGGGAAACAGAGACCCCACTCTTGGAGGGCACACACAAAGTAGTGTGCGCATCGGGACCCAGAGGAAGGAACAGTGACCCTGGGGGAGACCGAACCAGACCTACCTGCTGGTGTTGGGGGTTCTCCTGCAGAGGCGGGAGGTGGCTCTGTTTCACCGTGGGGACAAGGACACTGGCAGCGGAGGTTCTGGGAAGTGCTCCTTGGCGTGAGCCCTCCCAGAGTCTGCCATTAACCCCATCAAAGAGCCCAGGTAGGCTCCAGTGTTGGGTTGCCTCAGGCAAAACAACCAACAGGGAGGGAACCCAGCCCCACCCATCAACAGTCAAGTGGATTAAAGAGCTCTATCCGCCACAGCAACAGTCAGCTCTACCCACCACCAGAGCCTCCCATCAAGCCTCTTAGATAGCCTCAACCACCAGAGGGCGGACAGCAGAAGCAAGAAAAACTACAGTCCTGCAGCCTGTGGACCAAAACCCACAGTTACAGAAAGATAGACAAGATGAAAAGGCAGAGGGCTATATATCAGATGAAGGAACAAGAAAAAACCCCAGAAAAACAACTAAATGAAGTGGAGATAGGCAACCTTCCAGAAAAAGAATTCAGAATAATGATAGTGAAGATGATCCAGGACCTCGGAATAAGAATGGAGGCAAAGATTGAGAAGATGCAAGAAATGATTAACAAAGACCTAGAAGAATTAAAGAACAAACAAACAGAGATGACCAATACAATAACTGAAATGAAAACTACACTAGAAGGAATCAATAGCAGAATAACTGAGGCAGAAGAACGGATAAGTGACCTGGAAGACAGAATGGTGGAATTCACTGCTGCGGAACAGAATAAAGAAAAAAGAATGAAAAGAAATGAAGACAGCCTAAGAGACCTCTGGGACAACATTAAACGCAACAATATTCGCATTATAGGGGTCCCAGAAGGAGAAGAGAGAGAGAAAGGACCAGAGAAAATATTTGAAGAGATTATAGTCGAAAACTTCCCTAACATGGGAAAGGAAATAGCCACCCAAGTCCAGGAAGCGCAGAGAGTCCCATACAGGATAAACCCAAGGAGAAACACGCCGAGACACATAGTAATCAAAGTGGCAAAAATTAAAGACAAAGAAAAATTATTGAAAGCAGCAAGGGAAAAACGACAAATAACATACAAGGGAACTCCCATAAGGTTAACAGCTGATTTCTCAGCAGAAACTCTGCAAGCCAGAAGGGAGTGGCATGATATACTTAAAGTGATGAAAGGGAAGAACCTACAACCAAGATTACTCTACCCGGCAAGGATCTCATTTAGATTTGATGGAGAAATCAAAAGCTTTACAGACAAGCAAAAGCTAAGAGAATTCAGCACCACCAAACCAGCTCTACAACAAATGCTAAAGGAACTTCTCTAAGTGGGAAACACAAGAGAAGAAAAGGACCTACAAAAACAAACCCAAAACAATTAAGAAAATGGTCATAGGAACATACATATCGATAATTACCTTAAACGTGAATGGATTAAATGCTCCAACCAAAAGACACAGGCTTGCTGAATGGATACAAAAACAAGACCCATATATATGCTGTCTACAAGAGACCCACTATAGACCTAGGGACACATACAGACTGAAAGTGAGGGGATGGAAAAAGATATTCCATGCAAATGGAAATCAAAAGAAAGCTGGAGTAGCTATACTCATATCAGATAAAATAGACTTTAAAGTAAAGAATGTTACAAGAGACAAGGAAGGACACTACATAATGATCAAGGGATCAATCCAAGAAGAAGATATAACAATTATAAATATATATGCACCCAACATAGGAGCACCTCAATACATAAGGCAACTGCTAACAGCCATAAAAGAGGAAATTGACAGTAACACAATAATAGTGGGGGACTTTAACACCTCACTTACACCAATGGACAGATCATCCAAAATGAAAATAAATAAGGAAACAGAAGCTTTAAATGACACAATAGACCAGATAGATTTAATTGATATTTATAGGACATTCCATCCAAAAACAGCAGATTACACGTTCTTCTCAAGTGCGCACGGAACATTCTCCAGGATAGATCACATCTTGGGTCACAAATCAAGCCTCAGTAAATTTAAGAAAATTGAAATCATATCAAGCATCTTTTCTGACCACAATGCTATGAGATTAGAAGTGAATTACAGGGAAAAAAACGTAAAAAAGACAAACACATGGAGGCTAAACAATACGTTACTAAATAACCAAGAGATCACTAAAGAAATCAAAGAAGAAATCAAAAAATACCTAGAGACAAATGACAATGAAAACACGACGACCCAAAACCTATGGGATGCAGCAAAAGCAGTTCTAAGAGGGAAGTTTATTGCTATACAAGCCTACCTAAAGAAACAAGAAAAATCTCAAATAAAAAAATCTAACCTTACACCTAAAGAAACTAGAGAAAGAAGAACAAACAAAACCCAAAGTTAGCAGAAGGAAAGAAATCATAAAGATCAGAACAGAAATAAATGAAATAGAAACAAAGAAAACAATAGCAAAGATCAATAAAACTAAAAGCTGGTTCTTTGAGAAGATAAACAAAATTGATAAGCCATTAGCCAGACTCATCAAGAAAAAGAGGGAGAGGACTCAAATCAATAAAATCAGAAATGAAAAAGGAGAAGTTACAACAGACACTGCAGAAATACAAAGCATCCTAAGAGACTACTACAAGCAACTGTATGCCAATAAAATGGACAACCTGGAAGAAATGGACAAATTCTTAGAAAGGTATAACCTTCCAAGACTGAACCAGGAAGAAACAGAAAATATGAACAGGCCAATCACAAGCAATGAAATTGAAACTGTGATTAAAAATCTTCCAACAAACAAAAGTCCAGGACCAGATGGCTTCACAGGTGAATTCTATTAAACATTTAGAGAAGAGCTAACACCTATCCTTCTCAAACTCTTCCAAAAAATTGCAGAGGAAGGAACACTCCCAAACTCATTCTATGAGGCCACCATCACCCTGATACCAAAACCAGACAAAGACACTACAAAGAAAGAAAATTACAGACCGATATCACTGATGAATATAGATGCAAAAATCCTCAACAAAATACTAGCAAACAGAATCCAACAACACATTAAAAGGATCATACACTACGATCAAGTGGGATTTATCCCAGGGATGCAAGGATTCTTCAATATATGCAAATCAATCAATGTGATACACCACATTAACAAATTTAAGAAGAAAAACCATATGGTCATCTCAATAGATGCAGAAAAAGCTTTTGACAAAATTCAATACCCATTTATGATAAAAACTCTCCAGAAAGTGGGCATAGAGGGAACCTACCTCAACATAATAAAGGCCATATATGACAAACCCACAGCAAACATCATTCTCAATGGTGAAAAACTGAAAGCATTTCCTCTAAGATCAGGAACGAGACAAGGACGTCCACTCTCACCACTATTATTCAACATAGTTCTGGAAGTCTTAGCCACGGCAATCAGAGAAGAAAAAGAAATAAAAGGAATACAAATTGGAAAAGAAGAAGTAAAACTGTCACTGTTTGCGGATGACATGATATTATACATAGAGAATCCTAAAACTGCCACCAGAAAACTGCTAGAGCTAATTAATGAGTATGGTAAAGTTGCAGGATACAAAATTAACGCACAGAAATCTCTTGCATTCCTATACACTAATGATGAAAAATCTGAAAGAGAAATTATGGAAACACTCCCATTTACCATTGCAACAAAAAGAATAAAATACCTAGGAATAAACCTACCTAGGGAGACAAAAGACCTGTATGCAGAAAACTATAAGACACTGATGAGAGAAATTAAAGATGATACCAACAGATGGAGAGATATACCATGTTCTTAGATTGGAAGAATCAACATTGTGAAAATGACTATACTACCCAAAGCAATCTACAGATTCAATGCAATCCCTATCAAATTACCAATGGCATTTTTTTACGGAACTAGAACAAATCATCTTAAAATTTGTATGGAGACACAAAAGACCCCGAATAGCCAAAGCAGTGTTGAGGGAAAAAAACGGAGCTGGAGGAATCAGACTCCCTGACTTCAGACTATACTACAAAGCTACAGTAATCAAGACAATATGGTACTGGCACAAAAACAGAAACATAGATCAATGGAACAAGATAGAAAGCCCAGAGATAAACCCACGCACCTATGGTCAACTAATCTATGACAAAGGAGGCAAAGATATACAATGGAGAAAAGACAGTCTCTTCAATAAGTGGTGCTGGGAAAACTGGACAGCTACATGTAAAAGAATGAAATTAGAATACTCCCTAACAGCATACACAAAAATAAACTCAAAATGGATTCGAGACCTAAATGTAAGACTGGACACTAAAAAACTCTTAGAGGAAAACATAGGAAGAACACTCTTTGACATAAATCACAGCAAGATCTTTTTTGATCCACCTCCTAGAGTAATGGAAATAAAAACAAAAATAAACAAATGGGACCTAATGAAACTTCAAAGCTTTTGCACAGCAAAGGAAACCATAAACAAGACGAAAAGACAACCCTCAGAATGGGAGAAAATATTTGCAAACGAATCAACGGACAAAGGATTAATCTCCAAAATATATAAACAGCTCATTCAGCTCAATATTAAAGAAACAAACACCCCAATCCAAAAATGGGCAGAAGACCTAAATAGACATTTCTCCAAAGAAGACATACAGATGGCCACGAAGCACATGAAAAGATGCTCAACATCACTAATTATTAGAGAAATGCAAATCAAAACTACAATGAGGTATCACCTCACACCAGTTAGAATGGGCATCATCAGAAAATCTACAAACAACAAATGCTGGAGAGGGTGTGGAGAAAAGGGAACCCTCTTGCACTGTTGGTGGGAATGTAAATTGATACAGCCACTATGGAGAACAATATGGAGGTTCCTTAAAAAACTAAAAATAGAATTACCATATGACCCAGCAATCCCACTACTGGGCATATACGCAGAGAAAACCGTAATTCAAAAAGACACATGCACCCGAATGTTCATTGCAACACTATTTACAATAGCCAGGTCATGGAAGCAACCTAAATGCCCATCAACAGACGAATGGATAAAGAAGTTGTGGTACATATATACAATGGAATATTACTCAGCCATAAAAGGGAACGAAATTGAGTCATTTGTTGAGAAGTGGATGGATCTAGAGACTGTCATACAGAGTGAAGTAAGTCAGAAAGAGAAAAACAAATATCGTATATTAATGCATGTATGTGGAACCTAGAAAAATGGTACAGATGAGCCAGTTTGCAGGGCAGAGGTTGAGACACAGATGTAGAGAATGGACATATGGACACCAAGGGGGGAAAACTGCGGTGGGGTGGGGATGGTGGTGTGCTGAATTGGGCGATTGGGATTGACATGTATACACTGATGTATATAAAATTGATGCCTAGTAAGAACCTGCAGTATAAAAAAACAAACAAAACAACTAATACTAAACTTTCATTGGGTTATTTGTATGGAAATATGTTAATATAAATGTTTCAGACATTACATGAAATTTCTAAAAATCTTATATGTTCTGGTATAATGTTGTAAGTCATAATCCTAGTTATTACCTTAAAATGTATATCTCAGAAATAACTAATTTTCTTGTCAACTGCCTTGTTATGAACTTTCATCAAATTTTTAACTGTGGTCATTTTTAAGTCTTTTGTCATTTACAGACAGTTCTGTGTGTACTCTGATGCTTTTGCAAATATGTTCCTATAAAAGGGTTTCATCTTTAAGAAATTCATGGAAAAGACTCTGACAAGTACAGGTTTCTGGTAACTGACTGTACTGCTGAACTGAATGAATAAGCATTTTCAGAACTCTAATGAAAAACTGATGAACTCATAAAAGTGCTAACAAAAGATCAAGATGAAAAAAAAAATTAATTACATGGGACTGAGTGAACTGATGAGGATGAGTATAATTTTTGTGACTTTCTGTCTGAATTAAAAAAAAAAAATCCAACAAGGACTCAGAGGCAAAGAATATACAAATAAATTTTCACTGCAAAGTAAAGGAGCTGTTACAGTGGAGGATTACTGGACTGAATGTCAATATTATGACATAGTATGAGTGTGTTTCATGTATGGTAATTGCAATCATTGTTGCTTTTGTTGTGGTCATCCATGTACAATGCTTGGTGTCAGTCTATTTATCTCTTGTAAAAATAAAATACAGTGTGTGTGTGTGAAAAAAAAAAACAAACTTTAAACCCTGAATTTATTTGGTTGAAAGTGGTCCGGCACTGGTGGTATCCCAGATTGCCTGACAGAGCAAAAATGAATACTTCTGCTCAAAGAAACTTCGTAAATAATTTTTGAAGAAAAACAGCTCACAGTAAGAAGTAATTATGAAGCATGTATGGAAACAAGGAACCATGATCTAAAATCAGCAGGCATCAAGAATAGATATTTAACGGCCTCAGACACTAGAATTATGAGTCACTGTTTATAAAATAATATTTTAAAAATAAAAGAATGCTTGAAAGTTTCTGCAGGGACTAGAAACTTTAAAGAACCTACAAGCCATTTGGAAAGCCAAAATTAAAAAGAAAACTTCTAGAGATAAAAAATAAAATAATTAAAATAACTCAGTGTATGACATGAATTAAAGAGGAAATTATTGAACTGAGTGAGACAGAGTAAATGAAATTATCCAGAATGCCACATACGGACAAGAAAAAAAAATAATAAATTAAAATGGTTAAAGACATAGAAGATAAAATAGGTTTAACTTCTTAATGGAGTTGCAGAAGGAGAGGAAAGAATGGGAGAGAGAAATCTCTTACTAAAAGAAATTCTGGAGATGTATTTCAAGCAGAAAGAAAATGATCCCAGATGGAAAGACTGAAGTGAAAGAAAGAATGAACAACAACAACAACAACCAAAAAAGGTAAATATGGACAAACATTTATAAAACAGAATACACAGAATGACTAACATAACCACACAACAGAATTGTGGTCTCAAGCATTTGTATGATTTGAGAGAAGGCTAAGATTATTCAATAGTTAAGTATACATTTTTCTAAAAGAACAAACTATAAATTTTGAAATCCGTAAAATCAAACAATATGGAATTATTAAAATTTAAAAGGAAAATTCTAAAACCAATTCTCAACCTTGGCTTACACAATACATTCACTTGGGGAGCTTTTAAAAACCCTAATGCCCAGGCTCCATCCTAAACCAATTAAATCAGAGTCTTTAAGTAATTTTGAAGCTCCCAGGGTGATTCTACGGAAAGCAAGGAGCAGAGGAAAAGAAACAGAGAACAGATAGAGCAGATAGAAGGTGCAAGGTAAGATACTATATATAAATCAAAATATGTTAGTAAATCACTTTAAAAGTAAATGATCTAAATACTCTAGTTAAAAGAAAATTTTTATTGTCATAAAAATCCAGTTTATGTTGCTTATGAGAGACATATCCAAAATATAAGATGGTAGAATAAATATAATTTCTAGAGATAAAGTATATTTCTCATAATAATAAAAGGTGTGATTTAACAGAAGAATATGTGTTTAATTTGTATGTGCCTAATAGTATAGCTTCAATATACATAAAGCAAAAATTGACAGACCTACAGTTGTTTTGAGGAGGTTTGTTTTTTTTTCCCCCAGCATTAAAGTTTGATAAGTTTCAAAACTCTGAGATTTTAAGGGTAGTACAACCAATACCCTCATTTATGTTTGTTACCAAGATTCATTAGCAGTTAATATTTTGCTACATTTACTCCATAAATCTATGTGTGTATATATAGACACATTTTTCTTTTTGTTTCTTTTCTGAACCATTTGAGTTACTTCAGCCTTAAATACGTTATCATGTATCACCAAAGATTGAGGACATTTTCCTAGTAACCACAATATAGTTGTCATCACATTCAGGAAATTTAACATTGATACAGTTACATGTTTACATAGTTCACATTTGAATTTTCCAGATTGTTCTAATAATGTTCTTTATAACTGTGGGTTGGTAGTTTGATCCAAGAGCCAATCAAATATTATATATTGTATTTAGTTGAATATCTCTTAGGCTTGATTAATCTAGAAAATTCCCCATGATTAGATCCATGTTAAACATTTTTGATAGGTATAGATGATACTGTGTTCTCAGTATATCACTAAGAGGGCATATGTCAGTTTGTCCCATTATCATTCATGTTAAGTTTCATCACTTGACTAAATTGGTATCCACCAGATTTCTTCACTGTAAAGGTACCTTTAATCTCTAATCTGTTGGGTTATACGTGAAGACCGAGACAATTTCCTCTTCCTTGACAATTTTCACTGTAACTTTAACATGGTCTTGCCTGAATCAAGTTTTGTTTTGGTTTTTTTTTTTTTACTATAATAGTTGGAAAATGGTGATTTTTCTATTTCTAGCTCGCTTACACATTCATTGGTTGGTATTCTTCTATAAAGGAGAACTTTCCCTTTTCCTCCTCTTTTTTAAAGTTCTGTACACTGATAGATTTTTTTAAAAATTCAGTGTGTTATAATTCATTCCTATCATTATTATGATGCTGAAATCATCTCACATTAGGCCAGTGGAAACTCCTGTAAGCTAGCTCCTTTGACCTTTTGATATATTCCTATTAGTTTTTGAGCGTTACCTTACTTTCTTGTACAACAAGATAGTCGAAGCTCACCTTGTACTTTCCCTGCTTCAACCCTGGAATAAGCCTTCTGTAAGAAGTGCAGGTTACTTTTAGCAAGGGACCAAATTCTGGCATTAGGTATCCTCACTGCTACTGGGGTGTCATTGCATCTACACCCTTTCATATGAAACCTCTAATTCTAGTCTATCACCGAAGGATTCTTTCTCTCCTTTCCCTCATTCTGAATTTGTATCTCCAAGCAACTTTAGTTTATTTCCCTATTTGCTCAGCCCTTCAGTACACACAAAATAATTTTTAAATGGCTGCACTAGTACCACAACAACAACATACTAAGTAAAATTCAGGATTTCTTTGCAGTTTTTTGTCCTTACAATTTCACCCATTGAGATTATTATAATCAGAATACTGTGTTCAGAGTTATTGAATTTCAGTAACTATCATTTCAAATCAATTTATAGAGATCTTTATCTGCTTCTTTAAAAAAAAGTTGGAAGATTTTTAACACACCTTCTCAATAACAGAGAGCAAGCATTCACAGTGAGTAAGACTGTTGAGGATTTGAACAACATAATTAACAATCTAATAGCCATATATAGAATAGTGTACCCCAAAACTACAAAGTAATATTTATTTCAACCATACAGGTAACATTTATAAAAATGTTTCTTAAAAATTAATAAATTTTAAAAATTATATTAAATATTTAAAATATTATTTAATTTATAAAAATTTATAAGTCAAATGTTAGTAAGATTCAAAGGGTTGAATTATGTAGACAATGCTATTAAGCTAAAAATTGGTACCAAACGGCAATAAGGAAATACCCAAAGGTTTAGAAATTAGTAAATAACCTTCCAAAAAAAAAAAAATCCATGAAATGAAAATTTATAATAAAAATTAGAAAATATTTTCAACTAAATAATAATGATACTTTTTGTGAAGAAATTTTTTGTCAAAAAATGTTACAAATATGCTTTTTATTAAAACTTGTGGATATAACTAAAGCATCACTTAAAGGAAAATTTATAGCTTAAATGCATATATTATAAAGAAAAGCTGAAACTAGTGAACTAAGAATATGTCTCAAGAAATTAAAGATAACTCAGCAAATAAGGCCCTCTCCCCCTCCAAAAAAAATGAAAAAGAAATAGTAAAGAGCAGGAAGATAGAAAAAGTCAGAGATAAAAGTTGGAATTTTGTAATAATATTAAAGAAATTAAATCAGTGGTTAAAAATCTCAGAAATAAAACTCCAGGCCTAAATGGCTTTACCAGCAAGTTCTAGTAAACATTTAAGGAAAAATGAATTCTGTTCTTACACATACTCTTTAAAAATAGAATGAAAGGAATTATCCCACACTCATCTTAAGAGTCTAGCATAACCTTGATATTAAAACCCATCATGGACAGTACTAGCACAGAAAATTATAGTCTGGTCTCACTTATCAACATAGATGCAAAAATCCATACACACACACACACACACACACACACACACACACACACACAGTTTATCCTAATTATTCAAAAATTCCACATCTGCAAATTCACTACTCACTAAAATTCAACTCCAAGGTCAGTACTCATGGCAGTTTCAGACTCATTTGTGGGCATGCTGAGGGTGGCGAAAAATTTGTCATCTGACACACACCTTCCCAGCTGAAGTCAAACAATGCAAGCTCTGCCTTATTGTTTCAGCTCTCAAGTATAAAAATGCCCCTTTTTCAGTCTATTTAATATCACATTTTTTGTGCTTTATTGATTTTACTTTTATTTTTAAAATTTTATTTTCGGCTGCATTGGGTCTTCATTGCTGCACACGGGCTTCCTTTAGTTTTGGCAAACGGGGACTACTCTTCCTTGCGATGCGCGGGCTTCTCATTGCGGTGGCTTCTCTTGTTGCAGAGCACGGGCTTTAGACGGGCTGGCTTCAGTAGTTGTGGCTCGTGGGCTCTAGAGCGCAGGCTCAGTAGTTGTGGCACATGGGCTTAGTTGCTCTGCGGCATGTGGGATCTTCCCAGACCAGGGCTTGAACCTGTGTCCCCTGCATTGGCAGGCGGATTCTTAACCACTGCGCCACCAGGGAAGCCCTATTTTGCTTTAAAAATGGCCCCTAAGCATAATGTTAAAGTTCTATCTTGAGCCTATCTAAGCACAGGAATGCTGTATTATGCCTTAACAGAGAAAATAGTGTATTAGATATGCTTCCCTTAGACATGAGTTGTAATGGTGTTGGCTGTGAGTTCAGTGTTGATGCATCATAATACATATTAAATAAGGTAACTTTAAACAGAAATACACATAAATCCAAGTTATGTGTTGCTCTGGTGTTGAAAGTATTGTAACCAGAGGCCTAGTCTTGTATTTCCCTTAGGAGCATGGTTCGGTGTTTGTGGTGACTTTATAGACCAGACCCATCACAAATAGAACCAACTATATATACATATATAAAACAAATCCTTTAAATTATGAAGAGAATAATTTATCAAAACCAAATTAGATTCTTCCCAATAAGGCAAGATTGATTTAATGCTACAGAATTAATGAGTGTACTTAAACAGATTTAATCACATAAACAGATTAAAGAAAAGTCATATCTCAGTAGCTGAGTGCATTTGATAAAATCCAACATAGATTTGTGTGAAATTTTTTTTTAAAAGGAACTAGCAAAATATAAAAGTAGCTTCATCAGCTTTGTCAAGGATTCTATATAAAACCTACAACAGTCATTATATTTAATGGTGAGTTATACATTAATGGTGAACATTATACTTAATGTTCCCTCTGAGACTGGAAACAAAATAGTACCTGCTTGTATTAGTCCTGTTTAATATTGTGTTAGAAGTCCTGGGCAAAGCAGTGAGGCAAAAAATAGATGGATGGGTGGGTGCATGGATAGATAAGAAAGAAGAAATAATATTATTTTTCACAGATTATGTAACTACATACCTAGACTAGAATACCCAAAATAATATACAGATAAGCAGTTGAGATAACAGGAATTTAGTAATGATGCTGGATACAAATCATTGTACAAAAATGAATTGCATTTCTGTAACCAACAAAGAAAAATTAAATTTTAAAAAATAACAAGGTCTATCCATAGGGGAAAAGCAATAACAGCACCAAAAAATATGAGTTAACAAGAAGTATAAATCCAACAAAATATACATGGGACCTTTTAAGAGAAATTGTTAAAGCTATTGAGAGACAATGAGGAACTAAATAGATGGAGAACTATGCCATGTCCATGGATTAAAAGAGTCCATATTGTAAAGACGTTAATTCTCCCAAATGAACTTTGGACTCAGTGCCACTCTAATCAAAATCACAATGGGATGTGTTGTATAAAGGTACTATCACACAGCAATGTACATGAATTAACTACAGAAACACAAATGACACTCACAAACTTAAATGAAAGAAGAAAGTCACAAAAGCAAATGTGTAGTGTAAAACTAAACTATGTTATTCAGAAGACATTCAGTCATAGGTAGCAAGACTATAAAAGGAAATCAAGGGAATGATTATCACTAAAAACAAGATAGTGGTTACCATTACAGAAAGGGGTAGGAGATGTCGTCAGGGAGGATCCTGTTTCTATGGTGCAGGCAATGTGTTATTTCTTGACCTGGGTGATAATTACTTGGATGTTCTGTTCACTTTGTGATAGTCTTTAAACTAAATATATGTTTGATGCAAAAAAAATTACAGAGCTCAACCAAAGAATTTGAAATGGATTAAGTGTATTACTGAGAGTTAATGTTATTAAGTTAATCCATGATATTAAGTTATTGGTAATTATATTTTAAAGTTGAATTAAGTTGAATGATTTGGAATACTCCATCCAGGTAGAAAGGTTAATTTCTAAGAAGCACTTTTTTAAAGACTATCAGAAACTTTTTGTTACCCAATTTACTAGAGTCTACCAGTATAGAATTTAGTGTGAGTCAAATTCTGCTTTTACTATGTTCAGGAAGATCATTAGTGGACAAACCACAAAAGATTTTGTATATAACATGATATTAATAGCTAACAATGATATCTACCGCTTTTTGAGCGTTTACCATGTACCACATACTAGGGCAAGAATTATAAACGCATTATCTCATTTAATCCTAGAAACGACTCTTAAGTGTGGGTACCATTGTTGTCCCCATATCACACAGGTAAAGGACAGAATCAGGTTTTGATTTTAGTCTCTCTGATTCCAGAACTCTTGTTCTTAACCATAGCCCCACATAAGGATTAGAATGGCAATCTAGTAGTGTACTTAGTGTTACATATTTTTATAGATTCATTTATTCAAACTGGTTATGATTTGAGTATTCAAATTTGTTAATTCAGCAGTAAATGTCAGCTATATGCCAGGCATTTCAAGGTACCTATCTACTGGATCTTTTGCTCTGTTTAGCAAGTTGGAACCTATACCACAGTAGTTTGCTGGCCTCCTTCTTCCTTAGAGCTAGTGTATTGTGATATTTCAAGTATCGCTAAACTTAATTCAACTTTACAGATGATTATTTGTTATACACATCACCCAAACTACATAATAATCTGCTTCCTGATTTGGCTGCAGTACAGAAAATTACCTTTTGAGCCCTAGGATCAGCTCTTGTTGCTGAGGGAGTTTCTAGCTATTCCTTTTATTTCCTTATATATACCCTTATGTTATACCCTCATAACCCCTTCTTTGGATGAGTTCTTAAATAAAATTTTGTTGACAGAAATCTTTTAATTGGTTCATATTGTTTTTATGGTACTATAAAATGCCATGTACTGTATTAAACAGGTTCTGTATACAGTTTATTTATAATCAAATGGTGATTATGGTCATTTCTGTAAAATGTTAGGACATCAGGCTCTTGGTAAAAAATGTAACCCCTATTTACTGCATTCCTTTTATGAAAAAAAAAACTTTATATTATTTTATTTTGACTTAACAGTGCCTTTTCCAGGAGCTTAACTACAGTCTGTAGTTTAACACCTCTCTAATGGACACTATGGCAGTATGCTAGCTGAGGTATAAGGAACAGAAGCTGGGCAGATTTTCTCTGCCCTATAGGCTTTAAAGAACCAAGATTCTGTTTTTACCCAGTTATTTCACTATATTTCTTTCCTTTATGTTTGCAGTATCTACTCATAATTTTTTTCAGCAAAATTGTCTTAATATCAATAAAATGGCATATGTCTTAAGTTGGTTTTTATTATTGCTTTACTGTCTGGACACTAGGACTATAGGCTTCAGACCAACAAAAATCCACTGTTTTCCTTCATCCTTATTTGCTGCTATGTAGATCCATATTATCAATAGTTGCATTTGACTAACTTTAGTGGTCATGTCCGGTTTTGTTTACCTTCTTTTTTCCTACTACTTTTGGACACAAGGAACGCTCCTGCACAAAATAAAATTTTTCATAACTTAAGAAATACTATTCTATCATTGCTTTGCTCTTTGGTCCTTTTAAATCATTGAGACAAATTAAAGTTAAGTCCAAAGACATCATTATATTGACTACTGAGAATTAATCTGTGAATGGATTCTTTCATCTACAAAGACAGTTTTCAAAGTATGGTCTGGGGATCTGAGACCCTTCTAGGGTCTCTGTGGGGGGAAAATTATTTTCATAATAATACTAAAATATTGTTTGCCTTTTCTACTCTCATCCTCTCTTGAGTGTAGGGTTGAGTTTTCTAGAAACTTCATGGCATGTGATGTTGCAACAGCTTGAATGCAAAGCAGACATGCGAATCCATCTGTCTTCTATTAAGCCAGACATTAGAGAGACTTGAAAAAATGTAAAACAGTAACTCACTTTTACTATCTTTCTAATCTAGATTTTCATTAGAAAGTATAATTTACATTAGCATATACTATAGTGTTATTGTTTTATAAATGAATTGATGTTTTTAAACCATTCAGTTTTAATTTCAAATATGGTATTATTGATAGAACCTACATAAACAAAAGAGCTTTTAGGCTTCAGTAATTTTTAAACATGTAAAGGGATCATGAGACCAAAAAGAGAGCCAATAATCTATATGATCTTTTTTATTCTCAAATTTTTGAATTTTTCTTATATTTTATTTCATCTTATAAAAGGCATACTGAAAATAATCTATTTTTAGGTTGCTACAAACCTCAGGAAAGATCAGATTACTTGATGTTGGCAGCTGCTTTAACCCATTTCTGAAGTTTGAAGAATTTCTAACTGTTGGCATAGACATCGTACCTGCTGTAGAGGTATGCATAGTTCTGTTTGTTTTGAGATGAATATTTTACATGTATATATTACAAAGGAAAGCACTGTCTTTACATTCCTGAAATAGCAAATATATTTCTTGTGTACAAGTTGATAAGAGACTATTTCTATTCAAAACTAAATGTATATTCTGTGAAAATTTGAGCATTTAGTTAACTAATATTAATTTGACCAACACCATATTTGTCTTCATTTTGTTTTGTTCCCTGTTTATCACCTATCATTTCAATCAAGAAACTTCAGTAAGTTGCAAAGATTCCTTATTTTATTTTTTAATGCATCTCTTTCTGAAATGTACTCTGATGTAGAGCTATTATGGAATAGTGGAAAGAGCAGGGGCTTTGGAGACAGCCAAAACTTTATTAAATCCCAGCTATTTGTACTTAGTAGATAAAACTACTTAACTTTACAAAGAATGTTTCCTCTGCTTTTAAAATTAGATTTTTTTTCCCTCAATGACATAAGTTTATAACATTTGCCATTTTACTTTTGATATGGCACCAGGCACAAAAATTTTTTTACAAATTTTTATTGCTATAAAGAGATTGTGGTAGAGTATAAACTCAGGCGCAGAGATTTTTTTTCCTCCACTCCTATATTCCCAGCACCTAGAAGAGTGCCTGGCATATTAAGTACTCATTAAATATTTCTTGAATAAAAGAATGAAATCTTATTTTCAACCTTGATTTGACTCTCTGAGCCTCAGTTTTCTCGTCTGTGCAGTGGGGTTTGTAGTGGACCATACCTTATAAGATTGTTGTCATGTTTACTTGAGAAAAAGTATTTAAAGCACCTAACAAAGCACCTGTTATATAGTGAGTGCTAAAGAAATGTTTACTGTTATATTGAAAAGTTCCTGCATGAAGAGTCAACTTTCATATGAATTTATTCTTTAATTTTTATGAGCTTGACTGTCTATATTGAATCTATATGACTAACAATGACAAATAAGAAAATGCTAAAAGCATTACTATCATCTCCTAAATGTAGACAGATACTTGCTTTATGGTAAAACAGCTGTTCTTAGCTTACCACTGCAGAGACTTCCTGGGCCATTAGAAGCTATAGTTTTAAAGTGCAGGTGGATTTGTACATGGATTCTCTCCCCTTCCTTCCTCAAGACACACATTAGAGATGTCCTTCAGGGACTGGTAAGACATGATGGCCATTTGATCTAAACCTAAGGTTCAAATATTAAAATATTAAGCTTATTTATAGATAGGGCTATAAATTTTCAACTGTAAAGCCATTAGAGAAGGCAAAAGAACTACTATACATGAGTTCAGTAGTAGAATCAGACTTTGATAGTTCCAGAACCCTATAACTAATTTTAAAACAAAGGGAAGAAACTTATACTTCCAGTCAAGATGGAGTGACAGGGACCAGACTGATCCTCTTTCCCCCTGCCTGCAGCAACTAAAAAGTGGACAAAATATTCAAAATAATATACAAGACACTGGACATCAGGTAATGAAGGACAGTGATCCCCAAGAGATGGAAAAAAAATGAGATGAGCCATATGGTTGCACCAGCACATAGCCTTCAGAGAGTTTCCAATGTGTGGCACAAACAGGGGATCCCAAGCAGAGTCCAGCTGATACTGAGTTGTAGAGGCAGAGGTGAGAGTCCTGAGAGACCAAGACAGCTGGGGCTCATGGACAAAGTACCAAAGATATGAGAGCCGCACAGAGAGAAAACTCCAGGGGTCTGCAAAGAATCCTCCCTGAGTACTCAGCTGAGTACTTATCAGTACATGTCTGTGAGAAAACTACATGAGACTGGAGGAAGTACCACCTCAAAGATCTAGAGGTTATAGTGCCCAGCACACTCACACAGGCTGGAAGTAGCACCTGTTCCCACCAGCCACACTGGAAACCTCAAGAATCACAGTATCTTGGGTAGAGTACACAGAAAAGCCTTGCATCAGTAGTGGAGAGTAATTAGCCTTAGACTGAAGGCTGCTCTAGTCCCACCTAACAAATCTTGAAACAAAAACCAAAAAGATCAAACTGTCTCCAAATAATTTAACTATATCCTAGAGCAAGTTAGACTATTTATAGCAATACCAAGTCATCCAGGACCCAGCAAAGTAAAATTCACCATGCCTAGCATCCAATAAAAAAGTAATCAGTCAAGTAAAGAAGCAAGAAAATAGGACCCACAATGAGGAGATCCATCATCCATCAGAGACCAACTGTGAACTAACACAGATGTTAAAATTTGGAAACAAGGACATTAAGATAGGGACATTATGACTGTATTCTGTATGAACAAAAAGTAAAGTAGAGACGTGGAAGATAATTAAAAATACCCAAATCTAACTTCTGGAGATGGATACTATGATCTATTATATGAAACATGTACTAGATGGGATTAATGGTACATTAGATATTGAAGAAGAAAAGTTAAACTGAGGACATGGCAATAGAAACTACCCAAAATTAAACGAGTTTTTTTTTTTTAATGGAAAAGCATCAGCAAGCAGTGAGTTAATTTCAAATGGCCAAATATAAGCATAATTGGAGTCCCCCCAGAAAGGAATGAAAGAAGTAATGGTCAGAATTTTTCTGAACTTGATAAAAGCTAACTAATAGTAGAGCTGACCCTTAGCACCCAGGGGAATTGTTCCAGGACACCCCACCACCACCACAGATATCAAAGTCTGTGGGTGCTCAGGTCCTTAGAGTCAGCTCTTCATATCCCTGGGTTCCATGTCCACAGATACAGAGGACTAATTGTATATTTCTTGGAAAACTCCATGTATAATTGGACCTATGCAGTTCAAACTCGTGTTGTTCAAGAGTCAGTTGTAATGTAGAGTTTATAATCTATATAAAAATAAAATGTATGATAACAATAGCACAAGAGGGGAGAAAGGGAAATATACTATATGTATAGTAATAGGTTTTTATACTATATATGAAGTGGTAAAATACTATTTGAAGGTAGACTATGATAAATTAAATAGGTAGACTATAAATTCTAAAGCAACCAGTAAAATAAAGAGTTACAGCTAATAAGCCAGCAAAGGAGATAAAATAGAATTACAAAGAAATTTCTTTAATCCAAAAGATGGCAGAAAAGAGAAGGAAACAATGAACCAATGGGAAACATAGAAAATAAATAGCAAGATCATACATTTAAACTTAAGTTTACCAATAATCACATTAAATAGATATGGCCTAAATATACCAATTAAAATGTGGAAATTGTCAGATTGGATAAAAAAAAGCAAGACTCAAATATATGTTGCCTACAAGAAATGCACTTCAATTATAAACACACAAATAGGATGTGTAAAAGAAAGGCACTGTGGCACTATTACAGTCAGACAAAGTAGATGTCAGAGCAATATTACCAGCAATAAAGATGGCCATTTCATAATGATAAAAAGGTCAATTCATCAAGAGTACAAAACAATCCTCAATATATACGCATCTAATAACAGAGCTTCAAAATACGTAAACCAAAAACTGATAAGGTAGCAATTACAAATAGACATTTATAAAATTATAGTTGAAGATTTCATTACCCCTCTCTCAATAATTGATGGAACAATTAGAACATTGGTCAAAGAAGAACTCACAAGGAAAGTTAGACCATATTTTGGAATGAAGATAAATAAAAACATAAGATATCAAAAACATAAGATATGCATAGGATGCCACTAAAATCACTACAGTAGTACTTAGAGGAAATTTTACAATACTAAACACCTTCATTAGAAAAATAAGAAAGGTCTCAAAGCAATGACATCAACTTTCCAACTAGGAAAAAAAACAAGGCCACATTAAATCCAAAATACAAGAAAGAAAATAATAAAGATTACAGCAGAAATCAATGAAATAGAAAACCTTCAGAAAAATAGTAGGGAAAAACTGATGAAAGCAAACACTACCTCTTTGAGAAGATCAATAAAATTTATAAATCACTAGCCATACTGATTAGGAAATAAAGAGAAAGGTGTGACATCATGTATATTTTACCAATATTAAAAGAAAGGAAAATAAATATTACAAAAAATTTTATGCCAATAAATTCCACAACTTAAGTGAAATGGTCAAACTCCTTGGAAGACACATACTGCCAAAGCTCACTCATGAAGAAATACATAACCTCAGTAGCCCTAAATGTAAAGAAATTTGAATTGGCAGTTAAAAACTTTCCCACAAAGAAAATTCCAGGCTCAAATGGCTTCACTTCCCAACTTATTCTATGAGGCCATTACCCCAATACCAAAACCAGAGACATTATAGAACAACAACAACAAAAACTTACAGACCACGTCCATCATGAACATAGACAGAAAAGTTGTCTACAAAATTCTAACGTATTGAACCCAGCAGTATTTCAAAAGGGATAATACATCATGGCTAAGTTTGATTTATTCTAGGAGTGTAAGGTTGGTTTAATGTTAAAAAAAATACTCAATCTCTAACACCTATACAAAAATCTACTCAAAATGGATTAAAGACCTAAATATAAGACCAGATAATATAAAACTCCTAGAGGAAAACACAGGCAGAACACTCTGACATAAATCGCAACAATATATATTTTTTTGATCTGTGTCCTAGAGTAATGGAAATAAAAACAAAAATAAACAAATGGGACCTAATTAAACTTAAAAGCTTCTGCACAGCAAAGGAAACCATCAACAAAACAAAAAGACAACCTACAGACTGGGAGGAAATATTTGCAGACAATGCTACCAATAAGGGATTAATCTCCAAAATATACAAACATTTCATACAGCTTAGTTTCAAAAAAACAACCCAATCAAAAAATGGACAGGAGACCTATATACACATTTCTCCAAAGAAGACATACGAATGGCCAACAGGCACATGAAAAGATGATCAGTATCACTAGTTATTAGAGAAATGCAAATCAAAACTACAGTGAGGCATCACCTCACACCAGTCAGAATGGCCATGATTAAAAAGTCTACAAATAATAAATATTGGAGAGGGTGCGGAGAAAAAGGAACCCACCTACACTGTTGGTGGGAATGTAAATTGGTGCAGCCACTATGGAGAACAGTATGGAGGTTCCTTAAAAAACTAAAAATAGAGTTACCATATGATCCTGCAATCCCACTCCTGGGCATATATCTGGAGAAAACTCCAATTTGAAAAGATACATGCACCCCAGTGTTCATAGCAGCACTATTTACAATAGCCAAGACATGGAAGCAACCTAAGTGTCCATCAACAGATGAATGGATAAAAAAGATGTGGTATATATACACAATGGAATATTACTCGGCCAGAACAAAGAATGAAATAATGCCATTTGAGGCAAAATGGATAGACCTAGAGATTGTCATATTAAATGAAGTCAGACAGAGAAAGATAAATAGCATATGATATCACTTATATGTAGAATCTTAAAAAATAATGATACAAGTGAACTTATTTACACAACAGAAACAGATTCACAGACATAGAATACAAACTTATGGTTGCCAAAGGGGATAGTGGGGGACGGGTCTGGGGGGGAGATAAGTTAGGAGTTTGGGATTAACATATACACATTACTATATAGAAAATAGATAAACAACAAAGACCTACTGTATAGCACAAGGAACTCTACTCAGTATCTTACAATAATCTATAATGGAAAAGAATCTGAAGAAGAATATATATATAAATGAATCACTTTGCTGTAAACCTGAAACTAACACAACATTGTAAATTAACTATACTTCAGTTTAAAAATGGTTAAAAATAAAATTACATATACCATAAAAAAAAACCCACTTATTCTTTTCATCACTGTAATACACTAAAAAAGAAACCTACAGCTAACATCATACTTAATAGTGAAAGAAAAATGTTTTTCCAATAAAAACTGAAAAAAGAACAAGATAAGGTTATTTACTCTCACCACCTCTATTCAGCATTCTCTAGAGGTTTTAACCAGTGCAGGAAAGCAAGAAAAAGCAATGATAGGCATCCACATTGGAAAATAAGATGTAAAACTGTCTTTGTTCACAGATGACATTGATCATCTATTACATTATTCTGTGGAATCTACAGAGAAGCTACTAGAACCAGTAAGTGAGTTTAACAAGGTTGCAAGATGTAAGATTAACATATAAAAATCAATTCATATATACTAGCCACAATCAATTAGAAATTAAAAATAGTACCATTTATAATAGCATCAGAAATATGAAGTATTTAATATATGAACATATACTTACATGAAATATAAAGCTGACAAATATATAGCAAAACTGTATATTGAAAACTATAAATTATCAAGAGAAAGTAAAGAAGACCTAAATGAGTAGAGATATATACTGTGTTTATTGGTGGAAAAACTCAATATCTTTAACACATCCATTTTCCCAAAATTGATCTATAGATTCAGTGCAATCCTGATCAAAATTCTAGCAGGTGTTTTTGTAGAAATTGAAAAATGTATTCTAAAATTTGTGTGGAAATCCAAAGGTCCTAGAATAGCAACTTTTTAAAAGGACAGTGTTGGAGAGTTTCAAAATTTATTTTAAAGTTACAGTAATGAAAACAGTGTGGTATTAGTGTCAGGATTATTAATGAAATATAACAGAGAGTCCACAAATAGGGCTAAGCCCCTTATAGGCGTCCCAGAGGGAGAAGAGAGAAGAGGATCAAAAATGTATTTGAGAAAATTATGGCTGGAAACTTCCCAAACCTGAAAGAGAAAATACTCATATCCAGGTACAGGAAGCACAGAGGGTCCCCAAAAGATGAACCCAAACAGACCCATATCAAGACATATCATAATAGAAATGGCAAATTTAAAGAGAGAATTTAAAGACAGCAAGAGAAGAACAAAGAGTCATATACAAGGGAATTCCTGTAAGGCTATCAGCTGATTTCTCTGCAGAAATTTTGCAGGCCAGAAGGGAGTGGCATGATATATTCAAAATGCTGAAAGGGGAAACCTGCAAACTAGGATACCCAGCAAAACGATTATTTAGAATAGAAAGCGATAAGAGCCTGCTGTATAAAAAAATTAAAAAAAGAAAAGAAAAAGAAAAAGAATAGATAGCGAGATAAAGAACTTCCCAGACAAGCAAAAAATAGTTTATCAGTACTAAGCCTACCCTAAAATAAATGTTAAAGCGTCTTCTCTAAGTGGAAAGAAGTAAGGATCTACAGGAAAGGGAAAATCCCACTAGGAAAGGCAAATATATAGTAAAGACAGAGAATCGATTGTGAAAGCAACTGTAACTGCAATAAACAGTTAAGGGAGAATCATGAAAATGTAAAATATGACGTCAAAACACAAATGGGAGGGGAATTAAAAATGTAGATCTTTTAGAATGTGTTTGAACTTAAATGACTGTAAGTTTAAAATAAGTAGATATATTATAGGTCAATACATATGAACACTGTGGTACCACAATAAAAAAACTTACAATAGATATACAAAAATTAAAAAGAAAGGAACACAGCTTACTACTAAAGAAAGTTCATCAAACCACAAGGGAAGAAACAAAAGAAGAAAAGAACAGAACTACAAAAACAGCCAGAAAACAAGTAATAAAATGGCAATAAGTACATACCTATCAATAATCAGTTTAATGCCAATAGACTAAATGTTCCTATCAAAAGACAGAGAGTGGTTGATTGGCCTAAAAAACAAGACCCATTTATATACTACCTATAAGAGACTCACTTCAGAGCTAAAGATACACACAGAATGAAAGTGAGGGGATGGAAAAGATATTTCATACAATGACAAGAAAGTGGGGGTAGCAATACTCATATTAGACAAAATAGAATTTAACGGAGTATATAACAAAAGACAAAGGCATTATATAATGATAAAGGGATCACTACAAGAAGTTTTACACTCATTAACATATATACATCCAACACAAGAGCACCTAAATATATAAAGCAAATAACTAACAGACATAAAGGGAGAAATTGACAAGAATACAATAATAGTAGGGGACTTTAACACCTTACTGGCATCAATGGACAGATCACCCAGATAGGAAATCAGTAAGGCAACAGTGCTCTTAAATGACAGAATGGACCAGTTGGACTTAATAGATATCTACAGGACATTCCATCACGAAACAGCAAAATATACATTCTTTTCAAGTGCATGTGTAATGTTCTCTAGGATTGATCACGTGCAAGGCCACAAAACGAGTCTCAACAAATTTAAGAGAATAGAAATTATATCAAGCATTTTTTCCAGCCACAACAGTATGACACTAGAAATCAGTTACAGGAAGAAAAATGGGAAAAGAACAAATGGGGAGGCTAAAACAACATGCTACTAAAAAAACCAACGGTTCAATTAAGAAATCTAAGAGGAAATCAGAAAATACCTCAAGACAAATGGAAATGGAAACACAACTTTCCAAAATCTATTGGATGCAAAAGCAATTCTAAGAGGGAAGTTTATCACAATACAGGCCTTCCTCAAGAAAAAAAATCTCAAACAACCTAATCGTGGACCACCTAAAGGAATTAGAAAAGGAAGAACAAAGCCCAAAGTCAGCAGGAGGAAGGAAATAATAAAGATCAGAGAGGAAAAAAATGAAATAGAGACCCAAAAAAATAATGGAAAAGATAAGTGAAACCAAGAGCTGGTTTTTGAGAAGACAAACAAAATTGATAAACTTTTAGCCAGGGTCACCCAAGAAAAAAAGAGAACCCAAATTAACAAAATAAGAAATGAAAGAGGAGAAATAGCAACTGATACCACAGAGATACCAAAAAAAATAAAAATAAAAGAATACTATGAACAGTTATATGCCAACAAATTGGACAATCTAGAAAAAATGGATAAATTTCTAGAAACCTACAACCTGCCAAGACTGAATCAAGAATAAACACAATTTGAACAGACTGATCACTGGTAGTTTAACTGAATTTGTAATTTAAAAGAACGCCCAGCAAACAAAAGTCCAGGACTGGATAGCTTCACAGAGGAATTCTGCCAAACATACAAAGAAGAGCTAACACCTTTCCTCTTCAAACTAGTCCATAATATTGAAAAGGACAGAACACTCCGAAATTCATTCTACAAGGCCACCATTACCTTGATACCCAAAACAGCAAAGACACTACAAAAAAGAAAATTGCAGGCCAATATCTTTGATGAAAATAGATGCAAAAATCCTCAACAAAATATTAACTAACCAAATCCAGCAATACATTAAAAAGATCATACACTATCATCAAGTGGGATATAGTCCAGGGATGCAAAGATGTTTCAGTATTTGCAAATTAATGTGATACACCACATTAACAAAAGGATAAAAGTCACATGATCATCTTAGTAGACACAAAAAGCATCTAACAAAATTTAACATCCATTCGTGATAAAAACTGTCATCATAGTTGGTATAGAGGGAACATTTCTCAACATAATAAAGACCATTTATGACAAACCCACAGCTAACTTCATACTCAACTGTGAATAGCTAAAAGCCTTTCCTCTAAATTCAGTAACTAGACAAGGACGCCCACTCTCACACTTCTATTTATCATAGTATTGGAAGTCCTAGCCACAGCAATCAGGCAAGAAAAGGAAATAAAATGCATCCAAGTTGAAAGGGAAGAAGTAAAATTGTCATTACTTGCAGATGACATGATAGTTTATATAGAAAACTCTGAAGTCTCCACCAAAAAACTATTAGAACTAATAAATGAATTTAGTAAAGTTGCAGGATATAAGTTTAATATACAGAAATCTTATGCTTTTCCATACACTAGTAATGAACTGTTGGAAAGTGAAAGTAACAAAAAAGAAGTCTCATTTAAAACCACATCAAAAGGAATAAAATACCTAGGAATATACTCAACCAAGGAGGTGAAAGACCTATACTTCGAAAACTATAAAAAACTGATGAAGGAAATTGAAGATGATGCATAAACATGGAAGTATATCCTGTGCTCTTGTATTGGAATAATTAAGGTTGTTAAAAGGGCCATACTACCCAAAGCAAACTACAGATTTAATGCAATCCATATCAAAATACCCATGACATTTTTCACAGAACTAAAACAATCCTAAAATTCATATAGAATCACAAAAGACCCCAAGTTGCCAAAGCAATCTTGAAAAAACAAAAACAACAAAACTGGAGATATCACGCTCCCTGGCTTTATACTACAAAGCTACAGTATTCAAAACAGCATGGTACTGGCACAAAAACAGACACATAGATCAATGGAACAAAATAGCCCAGAAATAAATCCACACACCTATGGTCAATTAATCTATGACAAAGGAGGCAAGAATATAAAATGGGGAAAAGACAGTCTCTTCAGCAAGTGGTGCTGGGAAAGTTGGACAGCTGAATGTAAGCCAATGAAGTTAGAACACACCCTCACACCATGCACAAAAATAAACTCAAAATGGCTTAAAGACTTAAACATAAGACATGATACCATAAAACTCCTGGAAGAGAACATAGGCAGAACACTCTTTGACATAAATTGTAACAATATTTTTTCAGATCTGTCTCCTAGGGCAAAAGAAATAAAAGCAATAATAAACAAATGGGACCTAATTAAACTTAAAATCTTTTGCACAGCTAAGGAAACCATCGACAATACAAAAAGACAACCCACAGAATGGGAGGAAATATTTGCAAATGATATGACTGACAAGGGGTTAATATCAAAATATATAAACAATTCATACAATTCAATATCAACAGAACAAACAGCCCAGTCGAAAAATGGGCTGAACACATGAATAGACATTTTTCCAAAGAAGACATACAGATGGCTAATAGGAACATGAAAGGATGCTCAACACTGCTAATTGTTAGAGAAATGCAAATCAAAACAACAATGAGATATCACCTCATACCTCAGAATGGCTGTCCTCAAAGTCTGCAAATAACAAATGTTGGAGAGGATGTGGAGAAAAGGGAACCCTTGTACACTGTTGGTGAGAATGTAAATTGGTGCACCTACTAAGGAAAATAATATAGAGGTTCTTCAATAAACTAAAAATTGACAACCATATGATCCAGCAATTTTACTCCTGGGTATATATTAGAAGAAAATGAAAACAGTAGTTCAAAAAGATACATGCTCCCTTGTTTTCATAGCAACGTTATTTACAATAGCCGAGATAAGAAAGCAACCTAAGTGTCCATCAACGGATGGATAAAGAAAATACATACACATATATACACATACACACAGGTATATACACATACATACACACATACACACACAATGGAACCTTACTCTGCCATAAAAAAGAATGAAATTTCTGCCATTTGCAAAAACATGGTTGGAACTAGAGAATATTATGCTTAGTAAAATAAGTCAAAGACAAATACTATATGATATCACTTATATGTGGAATCTAAAAGATAAAACAATGAATGTATATAGTAAAACAGAAACAGACTCACAGATATAGAAAACAAACTAGTGTTACCAGTGGGGAAGAGGGAAGGGAAGAAGGACAAGATAGGAGTATGTGATTAATAGATACAAACTACTGTGTATAAAATTGATAAGCAACAAGGATATATTGTACAGCACTCTGGAATATAGCCATTATTTCGTAATAACTTTTAATGGCATATAATCTCTAAAAATACTGAATCACTGTGCTATACACCTGAAACTAATATTATAAATTAACCATATTTCAATAAAAAAAGAAGACATTGTTAAAAGAATGAAAAGACAAGCCATAATCTGAGAGAAGTATTTTCAAGTTATATATCAGATTATGAACTTGGATGAAGAATAAAGAACTCTCAAAATTCAATAAGAAAATAGGTTTTTAAAATTTAAAACAACCCAATCATTTTTCACTATGCAAAAAAATTGAACAAACACTTCACCAAAGAAGATACCCAGGTAAACATCACTACTCATTAGGAAAATCCAAATTAAAACTTCAGTATACTACTACACACCTGTGACTATGATTAAAATTTAAAAGGCTAGCCATTCCAAGTGTTGATGAGGATTTGGAGGAACTAGAACTCCAATAAACTCCTGGTAGAAATGTAAAACTCAGTATAAGTGCTTTTGAAAATAGTTTTGAAGTTTCTTTAAAAGTTAAACACGCACGTACTGTATGATCCAGCCACCCCTTTCCTCGGTATTTGCCCAAGACAAATGAAACATGTCCATTCAAAGACAAACAGGAATGTTCATAGCAGCTCTAGTTGTAATAGCCAAAAACTAGAAACAACCAAGTTATCTATGAAAGGTATATGGATAAACAAAGCATGGTATATCTTAATATAGTAGCCTACCTCAGCAATTAAAAAGGAATAAACTATCAATACATGCAAAAAAAATGGATTAATCTGAAAATAATTGTGCTGTATGAAAGAAGCCAGGCAAAATAAGAGTACATTATTCTGTATTATTCCACTTATGTAAAATTCTAGAAAATATCCACTGATCTATAGAGATAGAAATCACATCAATGATTGCCTAGTGGCAGGGGAAGAGCAGGGAGGGTACAAGGAAGGGATTATATAAGGGGCACAGGAAAACTTTGGCAGGTGTTGGATCTATTCATCAATTTGATTGTAGTAGTGGTTTCATGAATGTATAAATGTTAAAACTTACCGAAGTGTACACTTTAAATGTTTGTGTGTCAGTTATACTGCAGGTTGTACATCAGTTATACTTCAGTAAAGCTATGCCCCTGCCCCAAAAGGAGCAAAAGGAAGAAGAAAAACAATCTTTTTTCCACATAGTTCCATGTGGTAGAACTTTATGTGTCGCATTTCCTAATAGATACTCCAGATGCTTATGTGACCAGCTTGTCTACACACTAACAGAATTGAGGGACTGAGGTATTAGCTCATATCTTTGATAATTAATTAACTATTGTTATATATAAGGGTAACTAATTTTTATCTAATTTTAAAACTGCTTTCTTATTCTGGATTATTTCCACAGAGTTTTTTTTTTCCATCTCCAAAAAAGTTTATTAGCATGATTAAAAACATTTTTTGAATAATGATAGAATTTCTAAACATAAAAGAGTATCAGTGGCTATATCCTATAACCAGTATTTGCAACTGGATGGACAGCTTTATTGCCAGTCTTCATTTTATTAAAGACAATCCATATTTATTGGTTCCATGTGAAGTCATGACTGTTGCTTTGCCTGAGAATGAGTCCCTACTGCAATTAAGTATAAAAAAAATATCTCCCAGATGAACCAGTTTGCAGGGCAGAAATAGAGACACAGATGTAGAGAACAAACATATGGACACCAAGAGGGGAAAGCGGGGGTGGTGGGGGAGTGCTGTGATGAATTGGGCGATTGGGATTGACAGGTATACACTGATGTGTATAAAATGGATGACTAATGAGAACCTACTGTATAAAAAAATAAATAAAATAAAATTCAAAAAGTATATATCTCCCATAATCGGAGTGTGACCTGCATGACTGAGTAAAGAGTTAATAAAAATCCTCAAAGAGTTGGGGTTTTGTTTTTCAAAAACATTTTTTACACACTACAAAGAAATAATTAGTATTTTGGCTTTTAAAATTCCTGCATGATATTTAGAATGGCAGTCCCCAAAGGTCCTCCCTTCACAAAATTGAGAACACAGACCCTCTTCCGGAGCATACATTCTTGGGGTGGACTCTGAAGACTTCAACCTCCACGTGTTTATACTGGTTTGAGAACAAAGCGTCATCCAGAATGTAGTAGTCTATACATGTCACCTTCACACAGGTATGGCAGTCTGGTGAAAGCTTCGATAACAAAACCAGCTTTTCTGAAAACTTCAGGCAGAGACTATTCACTTGTTCTTCCCAGTTCTATCCCTTGATTTCCAAAGTTTCTGATGGTTTATCCCACTTGCCATCTATGTTTTCCACATAGGGATGAAAAGGTAAGACCAGAGCAAGGATGACCCTGCCTCTAGTTGGCTCCAAGACACTTCTGATATCTTTTAACAAAGTCAGGGGCTGATCACAGCGGTCCAGCAGATTCAAGCAGCTGATGATACCGTACTGGAACCCTGTATTCTGCCATTCATTTTTACCAAGCACTCTATTTCTTCTTCTGAAGCTGCCATATCATAGTTTCATACAGCTCAGTGGCATAAATTTCTTCAAAATGAGGGCTCATGATTTTTGTGACTTCTCCATCTCCAGCACCTAAATCAAGAAGTCTGTGGGTTTTCCAGTCTGGATTAATTTTAAGCAGTCTCTGAAACTGATCTGGTGAAAACACAAACATTGAGCCTCTTCCTAGCAACCCATTGATAGACGTTCTAGACATAAACTGGCTAAGAACAGGTGACACAAAAGAGTGATATAATTGGATACAAAGACAGCCTGGAGTGATTCGCAAAGTTTCTCTCTGTTGCACACAAACCACTGGTGGTTCTTCCTGCCGCCTGCGGCCGCCGCCGGCCCACCCCAGTCCGCTCGTCATGTTCATGTACAGGGAGCGGGTGAGCGGGCTCCGCAGGGTCCACATTCTCCGCGCCAGCCACACGGACGCCAGGCTCAGACACAGCCAGACCGCGAGCAGTCGCATCAGGGGCCGCGGCCACTCGCTCCGATCACCGCCGGTGCCAGGGCAAGGAGGAGGACGCGCTGCTGCCTCCAGCCGCCGCCGCCGCTAACGCCCAGGATCGAGCCATCGCGCCGAACTCGCCCATCCAGCTGCTTCAGGGCAGAGGCGGAGGGTCTCCATAGAGTTTTAATATTCAGCAAATGATACAGTGCTGTTTATTTTTTTACTTGTAGTGTATCTCATGGTCATTTGACTCAGTTAATTAAATTTAATACATAGTTTGTTTCAAGCCGGAGATTAGCTTTTTAATAGAATCAATATATTATTAAAATTACTTCTGAGATGGTTAAAGTTAATGGTTGAAAAGATGTTTTTCATGACCTTAAAAAAGTTTAAGGTATTTTGCTTTTACACATTTATAACTGCTTTCATTATCCTCTTTGACTTCTTTGATTCATCTTTATTTCATGGTATTTCTTGTTTAAAGTTATTTTTATATTAACCTGTTTTTTGGTAACTATAAATGTTTAAGTGAATATAAATATGACTAAGTTTAGAAATAAATCATCCCTGTAAGCTCTTATCCAAATTAAATTTCAAATAAACCCTTATTATTTTTTAAAAATATATACTTAAACATTACTTCTAATTTTTCATTAATTGTTACTCAGAAATATTTTTTTTTAAATGATGACTAGAAATTCTTTGGGCTTAATTACTCTGAGATTTTTCTGAGTAAAAGTTTTGGTTGAATAAGTGTGTGCAAGTGGAATATTTATAAAGGAAAGGTACATAATTAAAGCTTGAATTATGTAGAAATGCTGTGAAATAGTTTGGTTTAAAATTTATGTAATTAGGTGGAGGTGATCTTAAAATTCTTAACATGCCTTGTTTTTCCCTTTCTGCAGAGTGTGTATAAATGTGACTTCCTGAATTTGCAGCTTCAGCAACCACTCCAGCTTGCACAGGATGCTATAGATGCCTTTTTGAAGCAGCTAAAAAACCCTATTGATTCTCTTCCTGGAGAACTTTTCCATGTGGTTGTTTTCTCTCTCCTTCTTTCCTATTTTCCATCACCTTACCAGCGATGGATTTGCTGCAAGAAAGCCCATGAACTGTTAGTGTTAAATGGTTTATTGCTTATCATCACACCTGATTCCTCCCATCAGAACCGTCACGCTATGATGATGAAAAGCTGGAAGATTGCTATAGAGTCCCTGGGCTTTAAACGTTTCAAGTATTCAAAATTTTCACATATGCATCTGATGGCATTTAGAAAAACCTCCCTAAAAACCACAAGTGACTTGGTTAGTAGGAACTACCCAGGGATGTTATATATTCCTCAAGATTTCAACAGTATAGAAGATGAGGAATATTCTAATCCTTCCTGCTACGTTCGATCAGATATAGAAGATGAACAGCTAGCATATGGTTTCACAGAGCTCCCTGATGCTCCATACGACTCAGATTCTGGAGAAAGTCAATCCAGCTCTATTCCTTTCTATGAGCTAGAAGATCCCATATTACTTTTAAGTTAATATAAAAGCAAAAGGCCCTTTCAGTCCAGACTCCTAAACTTAATTGCTTACACTAATCAGAAATACTAACATGAACTCAGTACTTAAAACCTGCTTTGCATAGAAGAAATGCAAAGGTTTACAGAGTTTGCTATTTTTTTCTACTTCTGGATTTTAAAATTTATTCTTATATAGAAAGCTTAAAGTTTCACGCAGAGTGACTCCTGTCATAGCAGAAACCACTGTTATTTTAGCATTTAGCACTAAGATATTATAGAAAGGTACCTTTTTCTCTTTAGTGCTATTGTGAAAAATGAAGCATAATTTGCTATGTATTTTTCTTGTTTTCATCTTTTCAGTGTTGACTTTAAACCATTGCAATGAGAAACTAAGATATGTAGAAAGCTGTAGATTGCACTTTGATGACTCACAAGTTAAATGTGACAGAGATAGATTGGTTTAGTAGTTTTGTGATGCACTTATTCTTTTTTCTAACTAAATTGTTACCTGTTATAGAAAGCCATTTTGGCTCAGTTTTGTCTGATGATTGAACATTCCCCAAACTTTTTGGAATTGATAATTCTTATTCTTTCTTGCTTGCTCATTTGGCAGCATCAGACATTGGGGAGATATTTCCCCCGAAGTATGTATTCTAATTTGATTAGCATAGTACAGTAAACACCATTGCCAAAATAGAGTTTTCATATCTTTCTTGTTGATTTGGGCCTTGGTGTTAAGTATATTTAACGGTGAGAATTCACTTTTACTTTTTTACATTTAGATTTCATTTACAAAATTTTCTATTTAAGCAAGGAACAATATAATACTCAATACTGACCCGAAACACATTTGTTAAAGGGTTTGCACTTGTAAGAGAGCTTATGTTCTACCTAGACCAACCTTAATAGGGTCCTCACCTTTCCATTAAGGAGGTGCTGCACTACAAGTCTGGAATTACATAGAAAAATTTTAAATTAACCCTCTCCTGGTAATCTCATAAAATGGTTTTGACGTTTTGGTATTCTAATTTCTATCTAAATCCTAGCAGAAATTTTTCTTTGAATATATAAACCATTAGTTGGCTGTGGGAATTTTCCCTTTCCACATTGATAAATGCCTTTCTGTGTTTCTGAATCAGAAGCAAATGATTAAGGAGAAATATATGTCCAACAAGACAAGATTAGTTTAAATGGCTAAGAACATTTAGTCCACATTGTCTTGTCAGCCAGCAATTGTCATGTAAACTATCATTTTTAAGAGTGCCACTGTGTGGATTTTTTTTCAAGTGGTTATTACATTAAAATTACCTCATACTGAGGTTTTTGCACTGAAATATCACAGTTTCAGATTTCATGGTTAATGTTGTGTGTGTGCGTTTTTAAAGGAAATTTGCATTTTCAATAGTTGATCCTAAATTCATAAACTGAACTTCTTTACTCTGATAAAAGTGTTTTTGTGCTTATTGTGAATTGCTGTAGTTAACTCTGAATGTCAAACTTTATTTAGAAATAAAAAATTTACCCTTTAAGATATAAATGGTTGAGTGTGTATACCCAATATTTCAGATTAAATTTCACATTCTAAATTAATGAAAGTAACAAGATTGTAATTAACCTAAAAGTCAGTTGAGTAAATGCAATAAATATTGGTTGCTCAAGTATGCCAGAAGTAACTTGAAGTTTTTCGTTTACTTTCAATAGCATAAGATTACTTAATAATAAGGAATAATTAGGACTTTCTTTCCAATTAAGCACTACAGGTCAAGTCTTGTAACTCGCCCAAAAGAAGAAAAAAAACACTGTTTAGGGTAACATAGAAATGTGTGTTGTTAGTACCTCCTTTACCATACGGTCCGTTTTCTGTGATTTGGCTAAATGCTATCTTAAAGGCAAAGAAAAGCAACATACCAAACAAAAGTGCTTTGAAAGTAAATGAAAACAGTGCTTTTGAGAGGCTGGTGTAAGTATTGATATATGACCTTGGAGTTAGCCCATGTGTTACAGCTAAAATGTTGGTGCTATAAATTCTTCTGATTGTTTACAGATGTTGATTCTGCTTATGCTCCAAAGTGTGCATGATGTGTTTTAAGTAGTACTTTAAAGAAAAATCTCTTTATAAAAACCTATACTCTCACTTAGTATAAATTTGTTTGGATTTATAAATCTCATTTGTTACTGTAAATTCATCTTCAAAATTAGGTTGGCGCAGGATTTAAACTAACACGTATTCCACCAAAGCCAATTCAACATATAAATGTTAAAATATAAGCAGTCATGTGGCTTGGTGCCAGATTATATATGTAATGACACAAGAAGTTATTAGAGCCTTTAATACTGTATGGGTACTCTTGAGAATGATTTTGTTTGGATATGAAGAAGTTAAGGGGCCTCCTGTCACATTCACAACAGTATTCTCCAAAATAATTTGATGTTTCAAAAACAAATGATCATTTGCTTGGTTTCTTCAGGATTATGACTAGATCAAGTGGTTTATATGATAGTTGCCAAGTGGTGGGAGGTGGCTTATCTGAAAATGTATGTTTGTGTTGTATTTTTTCACATTTTGTGAACAAAGCACATTTATTAAAAATTTTAAATTTTCTAATATTCCTTGTCTATTATTTACGAACTGAAAGTTTTGTGGTCTTGACCTAATCTCACTAAGTGATTTCAGAATTGGGAAGCAATTTAAAACTTAAATGACTTAGAATTTTCTATCTGGTTTCATCTAGTCTAGTCCCTTAATTTCATAAATTCATTCACTGAGATCCAGAGAGCTCAAGTGATTTCCCCATTATCATGCTATTTACTGACGAACAAGGACAACAAACAACAAATTCTAGTTCATTATATGTCAACTATATCATACCCTGCTTTCCTTGAAAGTTAATTACATCCAAGATAATTTACCTAAGTATATCAGTTATTTTAGGGCAGCAGATGGCTTTCTCATGATGTGAAAGAGTTCTTTATTCATTAAACAGATATTTGAATTCTACCAAGTGCAATATGCTGCGGAAACAGCAGGGCTTGGTGTGTTCACAGTCCCCTGCTTTCATTGGAACTTAGGATCTAATGAAGATGACAAGCATTCTACATGGAGTTAACATCTGTATCTAGGAATGATTGTCTACTGATCCTACACATTTGCTCCTGCTTAACTTCCTTAATTTGTTTCCTAAATAGAACAGGAGGCAAAAAACACAACAAAAACTGTTTAGCAAATCACATACACATTGTAGATAAGAGGGATGTATTGTTCATCCCTCCAGAAAAGTGCAAACTGAAAATAAATTCTGATTGTTAAAGGCAGGGAAAAAATGGAATTAAGCTTTTGCTCCATTTTCCCACACTTTCTGAGCACAGTGCTGCAATGGTGTTCCTCTTCAAGAGTCCACATACTAGGTAAGTAGAATGTAGACTTAAGATCTGGCTCCTTCTTGGTGTTGGAAATTGTTAGACAGCAAAGGCGAAAAACAAATACCTCTAAATTACTAGTCCCAAAAAACATAATACAAACGTTTATTACAAAGAATGTTTGTATTATAATTATTTTATTCGTTCCAAAAACTTGATTTGCAGTAACTTGCATGATAGTTCACAATAAAAAATTCATGTCCATGATCAATTGAACACAAAACTCCCCAAAATTATTAATGGTGGCCTATATTACATAATACCCAATAAACAAGCATGCTACAATAGCTAACAAATCAAGACCTCTAAATGTTATAAAAGGAGAGAAGTATTAGGTTTTCTAAACCCTATTTGTCTTAGAGATATTCAAACCTTAACAATTGGAATCTCTTAATTTATTTTAAACTCAAGTTTGAATGTATGTTTTATCCCAAATTTGTTTCAGAATGAGCTCGGTAGTTTAGTGTGTATTTTTCAGATAAGAATTTGTTACAGATGGCACTACTAAGTGGTAACTTTGAGTCTACATAAGCAGTGTTCAACTGTGAATTTTATTTTTAAACAGAACACCTTTGCTCAATTAATAGAAAGCTATTCCACTTTTTGCAATAATATAAAGCACTTGTTATTCATGTCACTGCTTGTCTTTAGTAATTGAATATATTGATAGCTCTTTTACACTATAGATTTTAACAATTTCTAAGATTGGGCCCATCTGTAGTACCAAAGATGGTACCTATGTTTTTTAACTTACAGGAAGATACAAAAAATTAGGTAATAGGCGTTGACTGCAGGATTGTTTCTTGAATTTGTCATCAATAATAAGACTGTAAAACAAATTTGTTAATATTGTTGGATTGGAATACCCATGTAAACAATAAAAGTAGTAGGAAGCATTACTCAAAAGACAAAACAATGCCTGGTAGCATTTTCTGGCACTGGGCCTATTTGCACCTCTTTACAGAAAATAGCCAGGAGAATGTACATGCATTTTTATTGCTTGTATGTCTTATCTATTGAAGGCAGACACAACCAAGTAAATCAGTAATCTCCTAATGACAACATTCTTTCCACATACCTTTGAGCTGGTGGGGGAATCAGATATCTAGAAGAATATGACTTGTCACAGATACAGTCTATATGAGGCTATTATGGAAACCACATGTAAGTCATTTACATTTATTCCCTAGACCTACAAATCTTTCCTAGAGTTAACTAATGCCACTAGCTATTCCCATTGCCTTCTACCAAGGAAAAAAGAATACAAACATGGCCATGGCCAGTATTAATTTAGTTCTCCCTCAAATTCTTGTCCTGTAACACATCCCCTGTTTGGAGAGTGCTGAGACAGGCTAAAATATGTAGGAAAGATAAAGTCATCCAGAAACAATTATAGTTTTTAAATCGCCACAGGCCTTTTCACTAGGAATCTAAGAGATAACATTCCCAAAGCCAGGCCTAGAAGTAAAGTAGATGCATGATTACTGGAAAGAAGAGAGGTAAGCAGGCTAAATCCCTGGAGCCTGCCTGCAAGTAGAAAGATGCTTAGGAAACAGACCTGAGACAGAAAGAGGGTGTAATAGCTTGACTGTAAAAAGGAGCTTTTATGTTTTTCAACCCCATTGAAATATTAGCACAGATTAAAGTACCAGAGTGCAGGTTACTGTGGAAAAATAGAGACCTGGGAATTTAAAAGGTAAGATAATATTTTGATAGAGAGGAAAAGGTCTGGATCTTGTGTGACCAGAAGTATTATCAAGGTAGGAGAGACCCCAGTGGCCTGGAGAATGATGCCAATTGGAATGAGCTATAGAATGGGAGTTAGAATGTCACAAACCATCTCCTTAGTCCTGCTTGATTCATCATTTGAGGCTTCATTACTACACTATTACACTAGACTAGGTACTGTAAGGAATAGGTGTCTGTTGTGCTCTTCAGAGCTAACAATGTAACTTAAGAAAAAAAAGAGAAATACATTTGCATTAATATGAAGCAAGAAAAACTTTAAAATTGAAGAATAGTATATTCTGGCACTGCTGCATTTGTTGATACATATCAGTGAAATCTGTTCATGTGATTATGGCACACTGTCCATAACCAATCTAGATGCAATTAAATATGGGTATCTCTCATCATGGAAGTACCAGATATAAATGATGCCCCTCCCTGCCTCTCCCAACTCAACCTCCTACACTCTCTCCTTCACCTTCTATGTTAACCTCCTGGGGGTGGGGGCAGGGGAGAACCAAGCCTGTGCTCACCTTTGCAACAGCTAGTCCCTCTGCCTAGAATTTCTCCCTCTTATATTGGATTTGCATGGCTAGTTGATTTTTGCTAATCAGATCTTAGCTTGCATGTCACCTCCTCAGGAGGACCTCCCTAGTCCACATAATCTAAAGTAGTCTCTGCATCACTCACCTGGTTTATCCTTTTCCTTTTTCGTCTATATATATGGGCAAGGCCCTCTTCCATCCTATTCTGTATCTTCAGCTGAGAAAAGTGCCTTGCACAAACAGGTGATCAGTAAATATTTGCAGATGAATTCATTTTACTTTATAGAATGCAAGCGATGACACAGCTTCACTACCAATACTTAGTTTATGAATTTTTTTTCGGGGGAGGGGAGAAGGTCTAGGTCTGTTTTATATTGTTTATTACTTAATGTATTCTCAGAATCAGGATATAGCTCAATTTATATTTCAGAAAAGTCTGAATTGGTTTGTATAAAATGTAGCTTAGATCAATACTAAGTAATTTCTCCCCTCACCCCGCTTGCTTACTCCTACCTATTTAGATTTCTTGTTTCTTAATCTCAGATCCTTTCTCACCATGTCTCTGTGACATCCAATCCCCACCTCTCTCTCATTGCCAATAAAATAATTTAAGTTTGTAAGCCATCATTACCTTTACTACATACTAAAAAGGAAGATTTAGCTAATTGATGTCTTCAACTCCACAAGAGAAGTGGTACTCCAGCAGTTTCTTAATTTGTGTAAGGGATACATTATTCCAACTACTGCCCAATGACTTTATATCCAGATAGGTTTCCACCATTAAATACTATGACATCTTGGGCAAATTTCCTCAGGACTTATTTCTTAATCCACACATTTTGCTGTGTTGAAGATAGGTTTAAAAACAATTTATATAAAGCAAGTAACACAATCTTGTCACATAGTAGGGATATAACACATAGTGAGTATTATTTGTTTTAGCAAATAGGCTTTTTTTTTTTTTAATAAATTTATTTATTTATTTATTTATTTTTGGCTGTGTTGGGTCTTCGTTTCTGTGCGAGGGCTTTCTACAGTTGCGGTGAGCGGGGGCCACTCTTCATCGCGGTGCGCGGGCCTCTCACTATCGGGGCCTCTCCTGCTGCGGAGCACAGGCTCCAGACGCGCAGGCTCAGTAGTTGTGGCTCATGGGCCCAATTGCTCTGCGGCATGTGGGATCCTCCCAGACCAGGGCTCGAACCCGTGTCCCCTGCATTGGCAGGCAGATTCTCAACCACTGTGCCACCAGGGAAGCCCGCAAATAGGCTTTAATAGCCCTGTTACTTTCTCTTAGTCTTGCCTGTTCTGTGCCTTCCACACACATTAACCATTTCACAGCCACCATCACCACTCGATTCAAGATCTTGATATCCACTCCTTAGAACCAACTGAGCAAGTTAAATAGTGTTAATTTCATCTTGGATTTTCTCCCCTATGAATTCCCAGCAAATGACATAGAAGATACCCAGTTCGTTACACCTACCCTGCAAGGTTTCAATGGAAACCACAAAACAAATCTCAACACAAGATTGTCTTGTCTTTTTAAAATATGATTTCATAAAGATGGGTAACCACTTCAGTATGTTTGATTCAACTGTCTAATCATTAAGCACGAAGGAGTTTCCATAAATATAAACGATGGCAGTTAATATGAACTAGGAGAATCACCAATTTATTTAAGAGTAGGAAGGGATTAGGGATATTACAGCATTAAATGGGAAAAAAACCTTTGAAACATAGTTCAGTTGCTAAAGTACCGACTTCTCTAGCTCTACAAAAGCACACCTACTGTTGCTTCTATCACATCCCAAGTTATGAGTGTAACCTCATCCATGGAGAGTACTTGTCTGAAAACCAACTAAAGCTCTGGAACCGCAAAGGCCTTGTACACAAGAACAAATTGGAGACTTGGTACCCACTTTTGACATGACAACAGCCTAGAAAATTACAACAGGAGCAACAAAAAAGACACATTTTTAAAAAATACCATTCAGTTCTAAATAAAATCCTTTCAATAGTCATTATAACAATAACAAGTATGATTGAAACTACTGCATATCGGGTATTATGCTAAGTAAGCATTCCACAAACAAACATTGCCTCAACAAGCCTTTCATCCTCTCAACAAGCCTACAAAGTACTATTATTATTATTATTGTACTAGTGAGGAAATAATCTTTGAAATATTAAGCAATTGTCTCAAGTTACATAGATAGAAAAGCGGCTCAGCCAGAATGTAACTTGGGTCTGCCTAACTTCATATCTTATGTTCATTCATCACATTACCTGAGGTGCTTAATAAATGTGGTTGTCTGACTGACTATATATTTTTGAAACTAGTTTCATAAGGATTGGGCACTGTATATGGTGCTGTGAGGATGCAAAGTTGAATAAGATATGCATAAAGTGTTTGCATTACATTGTGCAAAGCATTCTTTTACATTCTGAGTTCTGATACCAAGATAAATCAGACAGATTATGCCTTCAAGAAACTTCCAGTCTAGTAGGAAAGACAAAATATGTACATGAAAATTATAATACAAGGTAGAAAATGGGATGCCACAAAAGAAATTGAAAACTGAGTCAAATATTTTCTCCTTTAAAAAGGAGAAACCTTTAAACCAGGCAGTTTTACAGGTGAGTTTTATCAAACATCTATGAATGATTTTTTCTAAAATCTGTTCCAAAGCATTCAAAAAGAACTCAAGAGTTCAAAAAGAAAGAGGAAACTTTCAGTTATAGTTAATTCAAACTTGGAGAGCACACAGATACAATTACAAGCTGTATTAATTGTCTATTGCTGCTGTAACAAATTGCTATAAAATTAGTGGCTTTAAAAACTACATATTTTGGGCTTCCCTGGTGGCGCAATGATTAAGAATCCGCCTGCCAATGCAGGGGACACGAGTTTGAGCCCTGGTCTGGGAAGATTCCACATGCCGCGGAACAACAAAGCCCGTGTGCCACAACTACTGAGCCTGCACTCTAGAGCCCACGAGCCACAACTACTGACCCCGCACGTCTAGAGCCCATGCTTCTCAAGAGAAGCCACCACAGTCAGAAGCCCGCACACCCTGCGCACCGCAATGAAGAGTAGCCCCCACTCGTCGCAACTAGAGAAAGCCTGCGCGCAGCAACAAAGACCCAAGGTAGCCAAAAATAAATAAATAAAAATAATAAAAAAGTTTAAAAAAAAGTAAATAAAATAAATAAAAAATACATATTTATCATGTTACAGTTCTGTAGGTCAGATGTCCAACATGGGTCTCACTAAGCTAAAATCAAGGTGTTGGACAAAGTTGCATTCCTTTCTGGAAACTCTAGGGAAGAATCCATTTCCTTGCCTTTTCCAGCTGGAAACCACCTGCAGTCCTTGGCACATAGCTCTCTTATTCCATCTTTAGAACCAACCATGCAGATCAAGTCCGTCTCCCATCACAACTTTGAACCTCCTTATCTTTGCATCTCTCTCCATCTCTCTCTAATTGCAGCTAGTAAAGGTTTTCCCCTTTTCAGGACTCGTGATTAGATTAGGCCAATGAGAATAATTCAGGAAAATCACTTTAGCAAAATGTCTTTAACCTAAATCACATGTGCAAAGTCCCTTTTACCAAGTAAAGCAGTCTATTCACAGGTTCCATGAATTAGGACATCATTGGAATACTATTATTCTGCCTACCTCACAGACAATTTTACTTATAAATATTAATGCAAAACTAATAAATAAAATACTATAAAAATAAAGTAAAAGTAATATATCGACACAATTCATTATCACCATCAAGGGTTCTTTTTCTTCCAAGCTCTAATCCAGGTAAATAATAATGTAAGTCACTATATGCACCAATTTAAAGAGAAAAACCATATACTCATCTGGATGCTGAGAAAAGCATTTATTAAATCCAACACCCATTCATGAATAAGCTCTTAGTCAGATTAATAGAAGAAAGCCTCCATAACATGACAAAAAGTATCTACCAGAAACCTATAGACAAACCTCATAATTAATGAACAAACACTAGAAGATTTGATGAACAGTGATGCTCAATTGCGCCAGGTCTATTCAATGTACAAACAGACTTAATTTAGTAAAATGAGATAAATTAATGAGGTACAATAGTAGAAAGGAAGAGATAAAGCTCTAAAATGAGATAAATTAATGAGGTACAATAGTGGAAAGGAAGAGATAAAGCTCATTATAGGTGATATCATTGACTAAAATGTATAAGAGAAATGACCAAAAAACTATTAGAATTAATAAGAAAGTTTAGTAGGTTAGCTTTCCTATATATCATCAAAAACCAATTATCAAATATAGTAGAAAAATATCCCATTCATGATTGCAAAAATAAAGAACAAAAACTATAAAAATACTTAGCAATAAACTAAATATTAAAAAGTTGGACTTCCCTGGTGGTGCAGTTGTTAAGAATCCACCTGCCAATGCAGGGGACACAGGTTCGAGCCATGGTCTGGGAAGATCCCACATGCTGCAGAGCAACTAAGCCCATAAGCCACAACTACTGAGCCCACGTGCCACGACTACTGAGGTCCGCACACCTAGAGCCTGTGCTCCACAACAAGAGAAGCCACCGCAATGAGAAGCCCGCACACCACAATGAAGAGAGTAGCCCCTGCTCACCACAAGTAGAGAAAGCCCACGCCCAGCAATGAAGACCCAACACAGCCATAAATAAATAAATAAATAAATAAATAAATAAATAAATAAAATAGAATAAAATAAAGAGTATTGAGACTTATGTAAAGAAAATACTACCACTTTACCAAAGAACATAAGTGTGAATAGCTGCAGACACTGTCAAGTTCCTCATGGGAAGACTAAATATCAGAGATAAGTCTGTGATTTGGGGAGATATCAAGATTTGGAAAATGTCAGATCTTCCCATCTCAAGCAAAATCCAAATAATATTTTTGTATCAATTTTATTACCAGATTAAAATTTCATATGAAAAAGAAAATGGGCAAGGAAAACCAAGAAAATATTTTTAAAAGAATAAAGAAGATGCTGGTATAAAACATACAAGCTTTAATAATATAAATTGTAAGGTATAGGTGCAAAAGGATTAATAGAACAGAATAAAAAGTCCAGAAAGTGTCCAATGTACATATAGGAATTTAGTATAAGACAACATGACATCCTAAATCAGTAGAAAAAATATAGACAATAGTGTTGGTGGTAGACAACTGAATAAATCGTAATAAATATGAACGAAAACTAGGAACTGACAGTTCACACAAGAAAAATACAAATAGAAAAAAAAATGACAAAGGGCTCAACTCACTAGTAAAGAGAAAAAGAGCAAATTAAAACAACAGAGAGATACTGTATTTCACCCATCAGCCAGACAGAAATGAAAAATGAGAATTTGCACTACTGATATGGGTGTGGGGGGAATAAGAATATTACCTTTCCTTATTGGTAGAAATTTAGTATAAATTCAAAAAGGATTTTTGGTGAACAATTGAATATGCACTTAATCCAGCAATTTCTAATTCATAAACATGTCACTGTGTCTGCAAATTTCATATATTCACTGAAGCACAGTTCTTAACAACAAAAAAAATGGGAAGTCTAAATGTCCATCAATAGAAAAATAGTTAATCTGAATCATAGTACAATCATCTTATACAGTTGTCTAAAAATTTTTTAAAAAACCAAAACCCCTAAGGGATCTCTGTGTGCTATCTTGAGAACATCTCCAAGATAAATTGCTAAAAATAAAAAAGCAAGTCAAGGACTTCCCTCGTGGCACAGTGGTTAAGAATCCACCTACCAATAGCAGGGGACACGGGTTCAATCCCTGGTCCAGGAAGATCCCACATGCCGCAGAGCAACTGAGCCCGTGCGCCACAACTACTGAAGCCTGCATGCCTAGAGCCGTGCTCTGCAACAAGAGTAAGCCACTGCAATGAGAAGCCCGTGCACCGCAACGAAGACCCAATGCAGCCAAAAATAAATTAAAAATACATAAATTTTTAAAAAAAGCAAGTCAAACAACAGTAGTAGGAATATAACAACCAAAGAACAGAATTATATGTTTGTATAAGAATTCTTATTGGGGCTTCCCTGGTGGCGCAGTGGTTGAGAATCTGCCTGCTAATGCAGGGGACACGGGTTCGAGCCCTGGTCTGGGAAGATCCCACATGCCGCGGAGCAGCTGGGCCCGTGAGCCACGGCTGCTGAGCTTGCGCGTCTGGAGCCTGTGCCCCGCAACGGGAGGGGCCGCGATAGTGAGAGGCCCGCGCACCGCAATAAAGAGTGGCCCCCGCACCACGATGAAGAGTGGCCCCCGCTTGCCGCAACTAGAGAAAGCCCTCGCACGAAACGAAGACACAACACAGCTAAAAATAAATAAATAAATAAATAAATAGAGTAGCTATTAATTAAAAAAAAAAGAATTCTTATTAACACATGGAAAGAGGATAAGATCAATGACTCACAAAATTTTAGTATGATTAAGAATCATCAAAGTGCAACTTCCTAGGTCCCACTTCCATGCCACTCTGATTCAGGAGGTCAGGATCTGTAACAACCCTCCCCCCAACTCCCCACCTGCCATGATTTGAAGTAGAGTCTCCAGCCAACATGTTGAGAGTAATACTGTTTTCCTCTATGTATGCGAGTGGCTTTGGCAAAGTGCTGAAGAGGAACTTCCACTTTTTACTCTGTGTAGTTTAACTTGTTTGAATTGTGTGAATTAGTGTAGTTTGTACATTTTAAAAGCAATTAAGCAACAACAGAGAAGGAAAATACAAAAAAGATGAAGTGTCTTCAGTCACCTAACAGAAAAATCTATGAGAAATCAAAGGAAGAAAATATTTTCATCTGGGGCAATCAGGGAAAACTTCCTAGAGGAAGTCACATTTGAAATGAGCTTTGAAGGAAAAGCTAAGGTTAGGACAAGTAAAACTGAGAAAAAAAGTATCCTAGGTAGAGGAATGAGATGAGAGCACAGAGGGGGGAAATGAGGGCTCTCAATTAGGGAATATTGCCATTTGATAGAGCTAATGACACTGAAGAGAAATTATTTGGAATTAAGAGATAATAATAGTTAAGGCAATATTTTTGGAGGGTCTTGGTTATCGGGCTAAAGTATTTGAACACTATAAACAGTGAAAATGTAAAACAATTGAAAGATATCGAACTTAAGAATCTTGCACGAGTAGGGACTTCCCTGGTGGTCCAGTGGTTGAGACGTTGTCTTCCAATGCAGAGGGTGCAGGTTCGATCCCTGGTCGGGGAGCTAGGGTCCCACATGACTCACAGCCAAACAACCAAAACATAAAACAGAAGCAATATTATAACAAATTCAATAAAGACTTAAAAAAAAAATCTTGTAAGAGTAGAATGATATTTTAAGAAGGTTAATTGGATACCAGGATGCATTGAAGAAGCAGAAGCTAGAAGTGGGGGGCCACAGTCCTTTCCAAAAAAATGAGCATGAATTATGGTAGAGACAGTAGATACAGAGGAACATAGAGCCAGGGCTATGAGTAGAAAACATATAAAGAAAGAGACGAGGGGAAGAGCTCAGTTTGGGAGAAATAGCATTTGGGCAAGTTTACAACATGGTGTGGAGAGCTTGAGGTATATGGGCTTGGGAATCAGCTGTACAGAAGTGAAATTAACATCAATATCTAGCTAAGGGAGCAAAAAAGGAAAAGAGAACCAAACTGGACTTTAGGAAAAAATCTATTCAGGAGGAAGTGGGACCAGTGTTTGAAGCAATTCAAACAAATAAAGCAAAGAAAAAGTAGTCAGAGCTGTAGGATGAGAACAAGGAGAATATTGGCCTTCCAAGCTAATGGAGAAGGGATCTTGGTCAACCAAACCACCACCTCTCCCCCACTACTCTCACCCATCTTGAGTTTTTAATTTCATTTCTCTATTGGCTACAACAGTGGTTCCCAAACATGGCATTTAATTGGAATCACCTGGGAATGAGGATTTTAAAGATTATAGGTATGGAGGCAGCAACCCTAGAACTTATAATTCAGTAGGTTTTATGTGGAGCTTCTAAATCTGTGTATTCCAATAGTTTCCTTACAGTTTGGGGGCCACTAAGCCAGATATAATTTGAGGCATAGTATGAAAGGAAAGGTAGTGAACACTGAAATCAAATAAACACATATAAATAAAACATAAATAACTTTCATAAAAATTGTTGCAAAGTTGAAAGAAAGCTATTAATTTCTTAGGATATATGGTAAAGTAATAAATGGATATGTGAGAGGATAAAGATGAAGCAAAGTTGGGTTGAATCCCTCTACATGTGAAAGTCAAAGGTTATTGTTTTGTCTATTTTATAATTAGATGTGACAAAGATAAAAGGATATTAAGAGTATTTGTAGCCTTCACCCCTCCCCCTGTTTCCTAAAAAGGTTTCTGGCCTTCTTGCTGAGCTCTGGGTATTAAGGAGCTGATCTGAAAAATGAGGGAAGGAAAAAATGGAAAGAAGCCCTGAGACGCTATACTGATCTATATAAAAATGAAAATGGCTAACAATTGAGAACTTACTAAGTGTCGGGTACTATTTTAAATACTTTACCTATGTTAATTCATTTAATTCTAACAACCATATGAATAAATACTATTTCCATTTTACACATGGGGAAACTCAGAGCTAATAAATATTCCAGATAGAATTCAAAGTCAGTCTCACTCCAGATCTCTGCATCTTAACCACTACCCTATACTGCTTCTCAAAATAAATAGCAAGCGGCCGAGTCAAGGAATGAGGTAGAGAGGAAAATAAACTAGTGGAACACAGATATTTTGGAGAGTATATGGGGAACAAGTAAATAGAAGATATCAAGTTAGTTCTCAGAAATTAAATTTTAAAATATAAAGTGATAGGACACACTTTTTAAACTATCTCAAAAATTAGAAAATCTTGATTAAGTGGTCAGTATTATGAAAACATATTAGTTACTAAAATAAACTCAAAGAGGAGTAAAAACTTGAAAGACCAATGAGCATAGAATATGTTTTAATAAGGAATTACCTCTCAAAAAGAAAAAAACACAAAAACCCCACAAAACTCCAAAAAAAAAAAAAAAACCTCTAGTTCTGAATGCTTGAGGATTGAGTTCCTTCAAACTTCAAAGATGATTTCCATACCAAATAATCTGATGCACAAATAGAAAAAAATAAGGAAGCCTACCCAATTTTTTAAATAGAACAAATATACCACTATACCAAAACCTAAAAAGATAATACTAAGAAAATAAAATCATGTACAAATCTAACTTAAAATTATATCAAAAATAAAATATTGGGTATTGAATTCAATAGTTAGTTAAAAGACCAATGAGGATTTATTCCAGAATTGCAAGGATAGATTAATATTTGTACTTAATATGGTAGACTGATATATCAGTTTGTCAATGAGGGAAAATCATATAAACACCTCAAAAGATCCTTAAAAAGAACTTGATTGACTTCAAAACCAATTTCTAAGATAAAACATACAATGAAAAATTTCTTGGAGTTAACTGAGAATGAAAGAACATATTCTTTAAACATTCTACTTAAATTATCCATCAAGAATATGCTCAATGGTGAAAATACTAAAAGCTTTTCCAATAATGTCAGGAACATGACAAGAAGGCCTATTTTTACTACATATTTAAAGTTCAACCAAAATTATTAAACAATGCTTTAAATTTTGATTGAAGAATAAGAGGTATAACAAGTAGAGAGAAAATAAATGTTCATTATTTTTAGAAAAAAATTGCTATATATAATATTAAAAAATTAAGTGAGATGGCCACATTTTTAAAATGCAATATATTTTTAATAAAGTAATACTCAGTTAGAAGGTATAAAACAAAATTCAAGAAGGCAAAATCAGCAAAGGCAAAAATACCCCTTTCCGACACCAAGTCCAGAAAAATAATAATATGTTCTAAATAATATAGTATAAATATAGCTACATTGAAAACTGGAAGGTAACTCTCAACAGGGAACTGTGAGCACTCAAAGTAAGGAAAGCAAGAAAAAACCCTATCAGACTGAAAGACTAAAACAGGAAGGCTCAGGGATCCCAGCAGGAAAGCTACTGTGGAAAAGCAAAAATTCCTAACACGTGAAGAAAGTCAAAGCCATGAAAGATAGATGACAAATCCAACAAATGGAAGAAGAGATGATAAAATACAGTAAAATGAGCATTCAGCACAGGACTTAAAACATGTATGTTCGATATCCTCCAAGGAGGGAAATGCCATAAAATGAGAAATAAATTATAAAAAGATAATAGATATTTCACAGAAAAAAAGAAAACAAAGAGGCCTAGAAAAAAAAATTTAATAGCTTGAGTAGTATATTACTACCTGTAAGATCAAACTGAGGAATTCTTCCATAAAACAGCACAAAGAAAAAAAAGATAAAAAATATGAAGGAAACGTGAAGTCTAGATACAGTTCTAACATATATTAGAAACAGGAATTCCAGATAAGAGAATAGAGAAAATGGAAGGAAGGAAATACTGGAAAAAATAATATGGCGAATATTTTTCCAGAATTTAAGAATGATCAGAATCCTGCAATAAAAAAAAAAAGATTACTAAATAAAAATATAGCATTTTCCTGAATTTAAACATAATGAAATTTCAGAAGATTTAGGATAAAGACAATTTTCTAAAAGGTAAGAGAGAAGACAGATTACCTTCAAGGGAATGGGAATCAAATTGTTATCCAACTTTTCATTGGCATCTTTAGATTTCAAGAAGACAGTAATGCATTTGGCCACTCAAAAACATGGCACATTTCCCAGACTCTATAAATGCTAAATACTGGTCAATGTGACATAAGCTGAAGTGTCTTATACAGCTTCCAAGAAGTGTCATTAAAGTAGGGGTGAGGGGAATAACTTTGCCTCTTGTACTTCCTCCTTTTTGTTGACTAGAATTCAGAAGTGACAGCTGGAAATTAAGCAGCCATTCTGGACTATGAGGAGGAAGCCATGCCCTGAGTGGAGGACCAAAAGTCAGAAGGAATCAGGATCTTTAACACTGAGGAGCACCACATATGCTCTGGAACACCTTCTTCTAGAAATAAACTGCTATTAAGCCACAGTTACTGAGTTTTCTGACACATGCATCTGAACATAATCCTAAAATCTGGACTTTATGCTTTGAGTATCTGATTCAGTAGATCTGGGGGTAGGGCCTGATAATCTGCATTTCTAACATTTGCAGAATCACTACACTAATGGAAGTAATAACTCAGTGGTTCTCAACCCTTGCTCCACATTAAAATCACTAGGGAGGGGGAAGGGAGGGCATTTTAAAAAGCACACAATCTACCTGGGACTCACTCCAGAGGAAACTAATTTAACTAATCTAGGCTGGGCCTGGGTATGGGTGTGTAGGTTAAAGATCTTCCAGATGATTAACAAGAAGTGTACCAAGACTTAACACTAATCCTTTCCCTACTTACTGTGAACAGAAGAAATGAGACTGAAATACCTTTGTTTCATGTACAGGGAAATGATAGAAAGTTGCACTTGTGGCCTAGGACTTGAAGTCCAAAGATCGAGGTTTAAGTCCCTGCTATGGGACAGTGTAGTTTCTCTGGAGCTTGGTTATTTTATCTAAAAAATGGTGATGAAAATATTTATATCACCATGTTTTTGTAAAGATTAGATTACATGATAGAGGTGAAATAAGTCTGTAATCTCAAAGTATTACATAGAAATAACAAGGAATCAGGCCAAGAAAATCATTTATGGAGAACCTGAGTTGGTTTAGCTCTAGAACAGGATTGAAGGATTGAAAGAAGTAGGAGGAAAATAAGAGAGAACTTAGAAATAATGTAGGAGTCATCTGTGAACTCTTGCCACAGAGGATTGAAATGGATGATAGGATCATCCATTTCTCCTGCCATGGGTGCTGTCCCCTCCTCCTTTCCTTGATTTTTTAAAAAATCATGATTCTATTTTCAACAGGTGTTCTTAGTCTGAAGTAACTCCTCTGGTGAAATTCCTGGCCTGGAGCACACAGACCTTGCCTGCAGAGAAGCAAGTGTTGAAGAATGGATGGTCCAGCTATTAGGATCATTACACTGCCATCAATAACTGCAGCTTGAAATCTGTCACTGAAATGGTTCCCAGGCGGCTGTTTTATATCTAGGTGTTTGGCTATTGATGTGCCAGATCTCCAAGAACTGACCTTGATACTTCTAATTTCAAGATAAATGGCACCAGGCAAGGGGGCGTATGGGTAGATCAAACACCAGAGGCCTCAGGTGCCAGATTAAGGAGTTTGGACTTTATTCTCAAATTCGTATAAATCATTGGTTTTAATCCAAGACTGACACAGAGTGGTACCCTGGGTATATCAGTCAGGGGGACTGTAGAGTAGGTTAGGCTGAGGTGAGGCTGACATCAAGATGACCAGCATAGAAGTTACTGAAGTAATTCAGGGTCAGGACCTCAACTAGGGTAGTGGCAATGGAAGTTGATAGGAAATGATAAATGCAAAAAATATGGTGGATGAAAATAAGCAACACTTGACCTTCACAATTGTCAGGTCCTTTTAGTAAATGCTGGCAGCCTTCAACAACTAAAGACTGATGAGAGCTACCCATCTCCTCCCTTGGTACTAGGTAGTGTCCTACAGTGAAAGCAAGTCTCGGACATAATAGTACTACATGAATATTCATCAACAGCAGGCACACACGAAAAAACAGTACACAAAAAATATTTTGTGACAAAGTATGAAACAGAGGTCTAGACTCTAGGGAGCCACTCTGATGAGTGTCAGTCTGCTAGACTCAGCAGACATACCACATTTATGCAAGGACAGAAGTGCCTGTACAATATTCTAACCAGCCACATATCCTGACCACCAGTTATTTCCACAATGAAAAATTCTAATCTTTTATGCTAATTAATATACCTCTAGTGCAGATTTACATAGTGATATTGGAAGCACTTGTGCATCCAACTTTGTAGTGAAGGTTCCTGACTAGGCTTTCAAATGCTAATTACCTACCCTGGAGCGTGCAGATTGAAGTTAACTCTCAAACACATACACGGCTCACTGAAATATTCTAAAGTATATTGACAAAGATAACAAGCATCAAAAATGGTTGCAAGGTCACAAGGCAAAGGATCATGTTTGAGGAAGATGAAAAGCTCTGTTTTAATGAGGGGTCTTAGTCCTAAGGAACAGAAAATAGCTGTGGCTGATTTATACAGGAAAGAAATTTATTAGAGGATATTGGGTAGCTCAGAGAATTGCTGGAGCGCGAGGCTTGAACTTGCATGGCCAGAGACTACAATCAATAATAAAAGACCACAGAACTGATGAGAGAAAGCTCTGGAGTTGCCGTCACCATGCACAGGCACCTTGAATCAATGACACTGCTAATACTGGATGTCACGACTAGAACCACTCTCACTACTGCGCCAGGAGCTTACCTTGCTGCATTCCTGCAGTTATCCAGGGAGCACAGCTTTCTGTGCCTGCTTTTTTGAGTCAATAGCTTCCAGCTGGTGCTCATGATTGGTTGAATAAGTACTTGGCATTTCAGTTTCAGCTACTAGACTCGTAAAGTTGGGGGGTGTGAGTGAAAAATGTTGGCTGCCATGTTAGTAAACAAAGAATGTTGCAGCCATCAAATTACAGGTCCCTCCCCACCCTCCGAAGGTGAGCCCTGAGGAGACTCAGGATGGGAAAACACAGGATACTGGCCCAAGGTAGCTGATGTACATACCAAAGAAATGATTTCAGTAAGCCCAGACTATTGCATCTTCCCATACATAGGAAAGTGTTAAATTCATTAACTTGAGATGTCTGGTTTTCTGTAATTAACACTAATCTTTTGAAATTCCGATTACTTGGTCTTTGTTGCGAAAACTCCTATATATCAAGGCTCCTCCCTTACCTCTTTGGAGCAGTCTCTCAGAGCAATCTGAGACTGTGTCCTGGGCTTAAGTCCTCTGTTTTGTCTGCCAAATAAAACATAATTATCAACTTTTAGGTTGTGCATTTTTTTCAGTCAACAGGGGAGAATTCCCCACACACGGAAACAGGGTTCAGGTGGTAGGAATCCATTAAAGGCAAGTTGAATTAGAAGTGAGGACAATATATTCACGTAGAAACATCTAGCAGGTAGTTGGAAATGTGACACTGTATTCCCCAGAGAGACAGAGTTACAGATTTGGGAGCTGGGTACTGATTGAATTTAGAGTTAGACAGGAGTCTGGAGAGAATCAAACACAAAATTTTCATTTACAAATGAGGAATCTGAGTCTGAGGGTGCTTCATCACTTATAGAAGTGCTGTCCACTCCAACCCCTCACCATCTATGAAATGAAAATGAAGAAATTCATACTCTCTTAGGGGAAATAGGACAAGAATATAGAAGACACTAATAGAAAATAAGTGGGAGGAGAGGACCTACTCTGTTCTATTATTTCATTTAACAAATATTTAAGTACCAACTATATATCAGGCACCATGTAGGCCTATTTAATGGTGAGCAAAACTGGACATGTCCCTGCATTTGAGGAAATGGAAGCAGGCTAGGGTGCAGAGTTGGGGGAGTGTGGTGGTGAAATCGTGCAACTCAGATTGGGACTTGAACCTATGGTCTTTTAATTGAGATCACACACCTGGTCTCAGGACTTAAAGAAGCTCAGGTTCTTGATGTCTCCTTGCAGAAAGAATTCAGTGAGAGACAAAGTGATAGGTAAGAAGTGGATTTATTTAGAGAGAAACACTCTCCACAGACATAGTGTGTGCCATCTCAGAAGGCGAGAGGCTCCGAAATATGCGGTGGTTAGTTTTTATGGGCTGGGTAATTTCAAAGGCTAATTAGTGGGAGAATTATTCCAGTTATTTTGGGGAAGGGGTGGAGATTTCCAGGAATTGGGCCATGGCCCACTTTTTGACCTTTTATGGTTGACCTTAGAACTGTCATGGCACCTGTGGGTGTGTCATTTAGCCCGCTAATGTATTACAATGAGCATATAATGAGGCTCAAGGTCCACTGGAAGTCAAATCTTCCGCCATCTTGGACCTAGTTGGTTCTAACCAGTTTTTGTCATGTCCTATGGCTATGTCATTCTTTTAAAGGTTGTGCCCTGCCCCCCTTTCCTACTGTTTCAGTTGGAGGTCAAGCTGCTGTATAGTCTGTTGTTGCACTTTATCCCAAAGGGGATAAACCATGTAAAGGTTTTAAGGTAATTTTTACATACATCATCTCATTTAATCCCTATAGCAACCCTGTAAGGTAGGTATTATTAGCATTCTACTTACATATGAGGGAACTGGGGTTCATAGAGACTGACCTCGCTAAGTGCTATGAACAGTAGAAAATGATGGTAGGGACAGAAGGCTGGCAGGCAGGAAGGGCTTCTTGGAGAGGGAGGGGGGATTCATACTTTTTGAGGGCCTACCTTATGATGCCAGAAAAAAAAAAATGTTTTACTGAATATTCACAACATGGAAGCAAAGTTTCCTTCCTTTGCAAGGAAGGTTTTGTTACCATTTCTTAGATGGAGAAACCTAGGTGGCACATAGGAAGGGGAGAAACCAGAATTCAAACCCCAAAATCATCAGCTCCACAGCTGTTGTGAAACACTGCCGAGTAATATCCCCTTATGTTTATCCAGTGCGTTCAGATACAAAGAAGAATTAGCCCTGGAATGTGAAGGACCCTCAGGATGCGGGGCCGGTGAACGTGTAAGGGACCGGGGGAGAGGGGTAATGGAATGGGTCAGGACTGGGGGAGCTTAGCGTTGTCAGCGGAGTAAAGACCCAGGCGGTTTATGAAAGGGAGTCTTAATTAGAAAAGGAGGCGAGAAGGGCTTTGAAGGCGAGCCTAAGGAGCTTGAGCTTTTAGCTGGTCAGTGGACACAAAGCTATATATTATGCGATAGGTATTAAGGAGCAGCAACGCCTCCTGCAGTATTTACTGTTCTTGTATGGCCGGCCGGCCCGGCCGCTTTGCCCCAGTCTCGGTCAAGCCCGAGGTGGCGGCCTAGAGGCTTAATGGTCACGGTCGGCCTGATCCTTCGTGGTCTTCCAGCTCCCTGTTCGCCGCCCATTCCAGGTCCAGGAAGGCGACAGCTTGTGCCCCAGGTGGGGCCGTTTGCGCTCGCGCAGCGCCGATCGCACCTGGGTCCGCGGCGGCTCGGAGGGTTTGGGCGGGGAGGGGGGCAGGGCCTGGGCCGGCTCTCAGGGAGGAAGCGCGTCGTGCGGCTTGACCCCGGCGGCGTTCCGTACCGTCGCGGATCCGGCGGCGGGAATATGGCGGCCGTGGCCGCGCTAGTAACGGAGAAAGTTTCCGACGAGACTGGCCTGTGCTAGAGCGTGCGGCCTCTGGCCCTCGACTCCCCTGGCGTCCCGCTTCCCCGCTCCGAGTCGCAGGCTCAGCCGCAAGGGCCCTCCCTTTACCGTGCTGGCCCCAGAGCCGACTCCGAGGGTTGAGAGAGCGTTGGTGGCAGCGGCCGAGTCAGGTAGGTGGGCCAGGGGGTCACTGGCGAGGCGGTGAGACGTGGGCACAGTCACCACCCAGGGCTCAGAGTGGTGCGGGCCCCAAGCTCCGCCCAGCCGGCCTCCCGGGGCGGGGGTAGGGATACCTGCCCGGAGAGAAGTTGATGGTGTGGGGTGAAGGATGGAAGGCGGGGCGCCTCTCCGTATCCCCCAGCAGTTCCCCCACTCAGCTGGGTGCCCGGTTATGGTCGACAACAGCGAGGCTTCTTCTTGGGCCTCCCACATCTTGCCAGGAGGAGGCAGAATGGAAGAAAAATTGTTATTGCTGCCCTATTGCTGAGGGATTTAGTATTCGAGGTGCCATTCTCCTTGTATGAGATGGGTCCAAAGAGTTATTATCATGAATTCACAGAACCGAAGCACTGGAATTCCCCGACCCTGGGTGCTCAGTATGTACTTTCAGCTTTTGACACTTCCCCTAGATGGGACGGAAATAGCTTCTGAGTCAAAAGACGTTGCACGTGATATAGTGTGTCTTGGATTCCCTAGAGGTAGGACATGAAAAAGAACTTGTTGATTTGGAGGAATTTGGATGAATTAAGTGAAGGTTGGCATAAAGCCGAGAGAGAAGCAAACCAATTAGACAACTTGTTTACTCTTTGTATATTAATACGTGTCCTATGACTGATTGGCATTGTTGTTAAATATAGTTATTTCTGCATCAGTCTTTATTTCTTCAACAAGTATGTGTTGAATACCTACTTGGTGCCGAACTTTCTGCTAAACAGAAAGTACTTTCTGCGAAACAGTATTGTCTTCAATACTGGTGTACAGTATTGAAGACAAACTTTCAGAGACCTTGTGATCTAATGGGGAATGCAGATTTTAAACAGTTGATGATCAATATTTTGCTGTTACAGAGGAAGTACATGGATCATATAAATGAGTCAAGGTGATTGCCCTAAGAAAATCATTTAAGCTGAGGCGTAAAGAGTAAAGAATAGGAGTGAGCCAGGTGTGAGGACTGGGATGGGGCCAAGAGGAGGGAAAGGAGTGCACCTGCAGAGGGAATAGCATTAGTACAGTTCAGAACTGAAAGGTCCGCATGGCTAGAATACAAGTTCAAGAGGAAGAATGGTAAGAGATGAGGCAGGAGAGTTATGCACATCCAGTGAAGAGAGTGTTATAAGGCATTTTAAGGAGTTTAGACTTTGTTGCTTAGAGTGATGGGAAGCCGCTGGGGGCCTTTACTTAACAGAATGATGTGACAAATTTTGGCTTTAAAGAAGATACTTCTTGGAGAAGGGCAAGAGTGGATGCAAGAAGACATTCAACCATGAGATGATGGCCAGAATTGGGATTGTAACCTTGAGGATGAAAAGAAGTAGAAACATCTAAGAGGTGTGCAGGAAAAAGAGTGGAGAAGACTTGGTGACGATTACATACAGGTGGTGAAGGAGAAGAGGGTTTAGAGTAGTATATAGGATTTTATAAAACAGACTCTGGCAGTTGTTAGTTAACTTTTCTAGTATTCAGATTGACTCTTCTGTGCTCTTTTTTTTTTTTTTTGGCATATGTTAATTTTTTTAAAAAAATTAATTAATTAATTTATTTTTGGCTGTGTTGGGTCTTCGTTTCTGTGCGAGAGCTTTCTCTAGTTGCAGCAAGCGGGGGCCACTCTTCATCGCGTTGCCCGGGCCTCTCACTATCGTGGCCTCTCTTGTTGCGGAGCACAGGCTCCAGATGCACAGGCTCAGTAGTTGTGGCTCATGGGCCTAGTTGCTCCATGGCATGTGGGATCTTCCCAGGCCAGGGCTCGAACCCGTGTCCCCTGCATTAGCAGGCAGATTCTCAACCACTGCGCCACCAGGGAAGCCCCCTGTGCTCCTTTTTTATCTGCCTCTCAAGTAATTTCCCACTGAATCATTAGTGATGGCAGCCCCACTGAAAGGATTGCAGTGCTTTGTTGTTTTACTCTGATTCAGGCTGTTTGTCTTTTGAAGAAGGTCGGAATGGGGAAAGACTTTTGTAAATTAGCTATTTAAAGATAATATTCTGTCATGTTGGTTTTGGCGTATAACAGGGTGGCTGCATATATTCCATGCTATGAGTGTGCTGTACTTCATTATTTACGTGTTTTCCTTTACCTTTTTCTAAGCTTTTACCTCAGTGCAGAACCGAGCTAGTGCTTTTATTTCTGTCAGGTAGGTTAATATATATGTGTTTAATTGTATAGTGAGAGAAGAGCCTAGGCTTGGGATTGAACATCCAAAGGATAGATTCAGAATGAAGACCCTGCAAGAAGGAGACAGAGAGGAGAGATCAATGAGTTAGGAAGAAAATCTGGAGACTGGTCTTTGGAAGCTAAAGGAAGGGCAGGTTTCAGAAGGTGAAAGGAGTCAAAAACGTCAAAGGTTGTTTGAAGAATGTGCAAGATAATGAGTGAAAAGTACCTATGGGATTTAGGAATTTGCAGGTTATATTAGAACTTGGCAGATCAGTTTGGTGTTGTGTGGTGGAAACCACGGTTTAGTTGGTGTGAGAAGTAAAGCAGTCAAATATTGGCTGTCAAGAGGACCAAAGATTGGACTTGGAAGAAGAGATGAGGATTAGTGAGGATTGTTTTAGTTTTGTTTGTTGTTTCTGTTTCTGTATTTTTTTTTTTTGGTATCATTTTTTAAAAAGAGCTTTGCAAATGGTTAAATGCCAATGGATAAGAGAAGAGTTGGAGTTTAACGAGAGAGGAGAGAGTGTGAAGTTCTGGAAGAGGCAGAGGGGAAGAGATACGTGTGTGGCTAAAAGATGTAGCCTTAGATAGGGAAGGGACAGCCTTCTTTTCTTGAATCAGGAAATGTAGATAGAGGTGAGTTTGTGGTGTTGGAAACTCAAGTGAGCTCCCTTCTGATGACTTCATTGGAGGCAAAGGCATCTGGTGAGAATTTGGCAGGAAGTGGATGTCAGAGATTTGAGGATAGGGAAAAGAGGTTTGCATAATCACAGAGAATGAGAGTGTGTTGACCAGAGAAACACAGAAGTATGTCTCATGAGTTGAGTGGCAACCCTTTAGTCTGGTGTGTGATTTTTTTTTTCCTCCAACAGTGTTCCGTCATCTGAGCCCAGACTGTACCATCGACCTTTTGAAAAAGGACATATCTTCCAACATATTTGTTGAATGATTATATAACACATAGAAGTAATGTTTTAAAAAATGCAATGCACTCTAGATACCATCAGTTTCTTAAGTAAAAAGATAAAACCTAAATATACCAAGGAAGATATTTTCTTTAGTGGTGTGTGGTTTCTTAAGAAATGATTGAATGAAAATGTAATTGAGGAAAAATAAGCATTCTTAGTTAATTAAATAAACTTAGCTGTAAAAAATATACATGTTGAACATGTAAATTAGTAATAATACTTGGAACCTCCCAGAGACCCTAAAGCTGTCACCCGGTGACATTCTTTTCCAGCCAAATGGGTAATTAAGAGTTAATTCCAAGTTATCATATTTCTCTTGGGTCTTTCTTTTAGTGTCCTGCTATTAGAAAGTATAAATAAGCTTATCACAAACTAGTTACTTTTTGAGTTTTTATTGATTGAGTTCTCTATGGATATTCAGTGTGACCATGAGCCATTGCATGGATCATTTCTTCTGAAATAGCATACTAGAAAATTTGAAGAATTATGTAGTAGATAGTTAAATCATTTTTTGACTACATCATGTTTGAAGTGCAACTTGAAGGGGCACTTAAGATTGAAATAATTATCTGGGTCCTTTAACAAATAATTGTTGTGGTAACTTTTTAAAAGTAAAATTATAGTTTTTAAAATTTACCTTACAATAAATATTGGTTAGCATTCCAACTTTACAGTTTTGACTAGAAAGTCCAGAATTGGTTTGCTACAAAGATTGTAGGTTTGATAATCAAAGTAATTTAGTAGAGGAAAAAGTACAGGGAGAATTATGGATCAACTTTAGTGACTGAGTAACTTTAATACAGTTAAACTTCTAATAAGTTTATTAGTTAAACACTATTAAACTAAGATTTCATCTCATTTTAGAGGTGACTGGTAAAAAGATGTAGATGATTTTAGGCAGGTAGTAATGGTTGCTATTATTGGATACTGATGCTTTTCAAGTTAGAGGTAATGATGAGGTCCCTTGTTTCATTTAAGAGTTGAGTAGCTTTCCATTGTGCCAGACGCATCTGCTACATCTAAGTTGAATATCTCATCTTTGCATGTTGTTGAAAAACCAGATATCGGAGTAAAAATGAATTAGGTGAATTCCTCACCACCTCTGGAAAACAGTTTCATTGATGGTGACTTAGTCATACAATCCTAGCATAGGATGAGTAGAAAAAAATCTCCATTTTTGTTTGGATAAACTGCAGAGGTTTTTAGCCAGAGACAATTACCATTAAGATACATGCAAGTCACATTTTAAGCTGGGTTTCAGAACAAACTTTATTTCTCACTTATTTGTTATTTTGTATAAGGAAGATACATGTGAAAGGCAAATTACATAAAATTAACAACGAAATATTTTTTCTTCTTTTTAGATCACTACAAACAAATTCTACCAGAGAAAATGCTGAAATAGGAGTTACAGAAACATTGGATTTGCTGGATGAAATACAAGCAGTTAATTTTTGTAACGTGGGGAGAAAGCCCAGATTGACAGATTAATGTGTAAATCACTGCGTTATTGCTTTAGTCATTGTCTCTATTTAGCAATGACAAGACTGGAAGAAGTAAACAGAGAAGTGAACATGCATTCTTCAGTGCGTTATCTTGGCTATTTAGCCAGAATTAATCTACTGGTTGCTATATGCTTAGGTCTTTATGTAAGATGGGAAAAAACAGCAAATTCCTTAATTTTGGTAATTTTTATTCTTGGTCTTTTTGTTCTTGGAATTGCCAGCATACTCTATTATTATTTTTCAATGGAAGCAGCAAGTTTAAGTCTATCCAATCTTTGGTTTGGATTCTTGCTTGGCCTCCTGTGTTTTCTTGATAATTCATCCTTTAAAAATGATGTGAAAGAAGAATCAACCAAATATTTGCTTCTGACTTCCATAGTATTAAGGATACTATGCTCTTTGGTGGAGAGAATTTCTGGTTATGTCCGTCATCGACCCACCTTACTAACCACAGTTGAATTTCTGGAACTTGTTGGATTTGCCATTGCCAGCACAACTATGTTGGTAGAAAAGTCTCTGAGTGTCATTTTACTTGTTGTAGCTTTGGCCATGCTGATTATTGACTTGAGAATGAAGTCTTTTCTAGCTATTCCAAACTTAGTTATTTTTGCAGTCTTGCTGTTTTTCTCCGCATTGGAAACTCCCCAAAATCCAGTTGCTTTTGCATGTTTTTTTATTTGCCTGATAACTGATCCTTTCCTTGACATTTATTTTAGTGGACTTTCAGTGACTGAAAGGTGGAAACCCTATTTGTACCGTGGAAGAATTTGCAGAAGACTTTCTGTTGTTTTCACTGGGATGATTGAGCTTACATTTTTCATTCTTTCAGCATTTAAACTTAGAGACACTCATCTCTGGTATTTTGTAATACCAGGCTTTTCCATTTTTGGAATATTCTGGATGATTTGCCATATTATTTTTCTTTTAACTCTTTGGGGATTCCATTCCAAATTAAATGACTGCCATAAAGTATATTTTACTCACAGGGTAGATAACAATAACCTAGATAGAATCATGGCATCCAAAGGGATGCGCCACTTTTGTTTAATTTCAGAGCAGTTAGTTTTTTTTAGTCTTCTTGCAACAGCAATTTTGGGAGCAGTTTCCTGGCAGGTAAGCTTACAGTTTGTTTATTACGTCAGTGCCTACGATATGTGATTAAATGCTTGCTTCAAGAGTTGAATTATTAGAATTGAAAGATCAAGTTCCTGATTTCAGAAGTAGATGGCGGGGCACTTACTTAATTTTGTTCCTGGAATTGAAGTACTGAATGAATATTGACAGGATAATTTCATTTGCTTTCTAGCAAGAGGAACCAAAATATTAGGAATACTCAGCATGTGACATGCCTCCTACCTTCTGATTGTTCATTAATGAAACACTCATGGATTAAAGATCCTTAGAATATTAACATTTGAAGGGTGCTTAGAGATTGTTCTTTAATTTTTTCACTTTACACATGAGGAAACTGAAAGCCAGAAAACATATCCAGAGTCACTGGTACTAGCCAGAACTAGGTTACCTAGCTTCTGTCTAGTACATTGGTCTCCTCACTACATTTCTTTTATATAGTCATTTCCCTAAGATTTTATGTAAAAGGTGATTAGTTATATAATAACATATCAGATTCTTAATTACAGATTAGAGCCTCTCCTAAGAAAGAAAAAACTAGTTTTACAATACATTTGCTGCCCACAATATTTTTTTTTTTTTTTAAAAAAAGGTCTTTTGTAGACAAAGACATTCAAACTATATGGCTAGAGTTTATATCTGTAGTTTATATCAGTCTTCCATTCTCTGAACATTTATTGACTGTACTGTATATCAGGTACTGTACTGGTGCTGAAGATCTCGAGATGAGTAAAAAACGTCTCTGTCATTAAAGAAGGCACAATCTCTAATGGGAGGCGGAAGAGGCAAGGCACGTAAACCAATAATTATTATTACAGTGTGACAAACACTATAATTTGGGTACATCAGGTTGTGATGTAGGGCAAAAATGAAGGTGAATTTTGCTTGGTGCAGTTCTCTGCTTTGCACCAGTTGCAGCAGAGTGATTTGTCGATGTGAGTGTCTGAAGAGGAGATGTGGAGACTTGCCTGGGAATGGTACATTTTAGTCATTGTGGGCTAGGGCATGGAGCCTGTGTGGGAGTCAACAAGATGATTTAAAAAAAAAACATCATGGGTGTTGCCTGAGGATATCTTACTCTATTTGCCAGTGCTAGGGACTATCAGAACGATGATGATGGATGAGAACTCTACCAAGAGTTCTACTTCCTCTTCCTCTCTTCTCTCCTTCCTGTTAGCTCCTTTCCCAGCCTGACTTTTTTTCATTTCCAAATCAGCCTCATTCATGCTTGACACCTTTCTGATCATCAAATCCTGAAGCCAAATATTTTGTAAGTCACCAAATTTTTGTTTTCTCATACAAGTGGTCTTAAACATGGTGTGTGTACTACTGGAGATACACAGAAGCTTTCCAATGAGTCTGTCAACAAAGATAATTTTAAGACAGTTTCCAGATTCTCACCTTCCAGTCAACTCTTAAAGTTTATCTACTTGAGAATGGCCCTTAATGTAGGTGTGGAGTGGTATCTTATTGTGATTTTAATTTGCGTGTCTCTAATGACTAATGATGTTGAGCATGTTTTAATGTGTGCATTAGTCATTCACTTACCTTTGCTGAAGTATCTATTCATATCTTTTTTTGATCTACATTGGGTTGTCTTCTTATGATTGAATTTTTTTTTAACATCTTTATTGGAGTATAACTGCTTTACAATGGTGTCTTAGTTTCTGCTGTATAACGAAGTGAATCAGCTATACATATACATATAGCCCCATATCTCCTCCCTCTTGCGTCTCCCTCCCACCCTGCCTATCCCACCCCTCTAGGTGGTCACAAAGCACCCAGCTGATCTCCCCGTGCAATGCAGCTGCTTCCCACTATCTATTTTACATTTGGTAGTGTATATATGTCAGTGCTACTCTCTCACTTCGCCTCAGCTTACTCTTCCCCCTCCCTGTGTCCTCAAGTCCATTCTCTACGCCTGCGTCTTTATTCCTGTCCTGTTCCTACGTTCATCAGAACCTTTTTTTTTTTTCTTAGATTCCATATATATGTGTTAACATACAGTATTTGCTTTTCTCTTTCTGACTTACTTCACTCTGTGTGACAGACTCTAGGTCCATCCACCTCACTACAAATAACTCAATTTCATTTCTTTTTATGGCTGAGTAATATTCCATTGTATTTATGTGCCACATCTTCTTTATCCATTCATCTGTCGATGGACACTTAGGTTGCTTCCATGTCCTGGCTATTGTAAATAGAGTTGCAATGAACATTGTGGTACATGACTCTTCCTGAATTATGCTTTTCTCAGGGTATATGCCCAGTAGTGGGTCGTATGGTAGTCCTATTTTTAGTTTTTTAAGGAACCTCAATACTGTTCTCCATAGTGGCTGTATCAATTTACATTCCACCAACAGTGCAAGAGGGTTCCCATTTCTCCACACCCTCTCCAGCATTTGTTGTTTGTAGATTTTTTAATGATGGCCATTCTGACTGGTGTGAGGTGATACCTCATTGTAGTTTTGATTTGCATTTCTCTAATGATTAGTGATGTTGAGCATCCTTTCATGTGTTTGTTGGCAATCTGTATATCTTCTTTGGAGAAATGTCTATTTAGATCTTGTGCCCATTTTTGGATTGGGTTGTCTGTTTTTTTGATATTGAGCTGCATGAGCTGCTTGTACATTTTGGAGGTTAATCCTTTGTCAGTTGCTTTGTTTGCAAATATTTTCTCCCATTCTGAGGGTTGTCTTTGCGTCTTGTTTATGTTTTACTTTGCTGTGCAAAAGCTTTTAAGTTTCATTAGATCCCATTTGTTTTTGTTTTTATTTCCATTTGTCTAGGAGGTGGGTCAAAAAGGATCTTGCTGTGATTGATGTCATAGAGTGTTCTGCCTATGTTTTCCTCCAAGAGTTTTATAGTGTCTGGCCTTACATTTAGGTGTTTAATCCATTTTGAGTTTATTTTTGTGTATGGTGTCAGGGAGTGTTCTAATTTCATTGTTTTACATGTAGCTGTCCAGTTTTCCCCGCACCACTTATTGAAGAGGCTGTCTTTTCTTCATTGTATATTCTTGCCTCCTTTATCAAAGATAAGGTGACCATATGTGCGTGAGTTTATCTCTGGGCTTTCTATCTTGTTCCATTGATCTATATTTCTGTTTTTGTGCCAGTACCATACTGTCTTTGTTACTGTAGCTTTGTAGTGTAGTCTGAAGTCAGGGAGCCTGATTCCTCCAGCTCCATTTTTCTTTCTCAAGATTGCTTTGGCTATTCGGGGTCTTTTGTGTTTCCATACAAATTGTGAAAGTTTTTGTTCTAGGTCTGTGAAAAATGCCATTGGTAGTTTGATAGGGATTGCACTGAATCTGTAGATTGCTTTGGGTAGTATAGTCATTTTCACAATGTTGATTCGTCCAATCCAAGAACATGGTCTATCTCTCTATCTGTTTGTATCATCTTTAATTTCTTTCATCAGTGTCTTATAGTTTTCTGCATACAGGTCTTTTGTCTCCTTAGGTAGGTTTATTCCTAGGTATTTTATTCTTTTTGTTGCAATGGTAAATGGGAGTGTTTCCTTAATTTCTCTTTCAGATTTTTCATCATTAGTATATAGGAATGCAAGTGATTTCTGTGCATTGATTTTGTATCCTGCTGCTTTACCAGATTCATTGATTAGCTCTAGTAGTTTTCTGGTAGCATCTTTAGGATTCTCTGTGTATAGTATCATGTCATCTGCATACAGTGACAGCTTTACTTCTTCTTTTCCGATTTGGATTCCTTTTATTTCTTTTTCTTCTCTGATTGCTGTGGCTAAAACTTCCAAAACAATGTTGAACAATAGTGGTGAGAGTGGGCAACCTTGTCTTGTTCCTGATCTTAGTGGAGATGGTTTCAGTTTTTCACCATTGAGGAAGGTGTTGGCTGTGGGTTCATCATATATGGCTTTTATTATGTTTAGGTAAGTTCCCTCTATGCCTACTTTCTGGAGAGTTTTTATCATAAATGGTGTTGAATTTTGTTGAAAGCTTTTTCTGCATCTATTGAGATGATCATATGGTTTTTATCCTTCAGTTTCTTAATATGGTGTATCACATTGATTGATTCACATATATTGAAGAATCCTTGCATTCCTGGGATAAACCCCACTTGATCATGGTGTATGATCCTTTTAATGTGCTGTTGGATTCTGTTTGCTAATATTTTGTTGAGTATTTTTGCATCTATGTTCATCAGTGATATTGGCCTGTAGTTTTCTTTTTCTGTGACATCTTTGTCTGGTTTTGGTATCAGGGTGATGGTGGCCTCGTAGAATGAGTTTGGGAGTGTTCCTCCCTCTGCAATATTTTGGAAGAGTTTGAAAAGGATAGGTGTTAGCTCTTCTCTAAATGTTTGATAGAATTCGCCTGTGAAGCCATCTGGTCCTGGGCTTTTGTTTGTTGGAAGATTTTTAATCACAGCCTCAATTTCAGGGCTTGTGATTGGTCTGTTTATATTTTCTATTTCTTCCTGGTTCAGTCTCAGAAGGTTGTGCTTTTCTAAGAATTTGTCCATTTCTTCCAGGTTGTTCATTTTATTGGCTTATAGTTGCTTGTAGTAATCTCTCATGATCCTGTGTATTTTTGCAGTGTCAGTTGTTAGTTGTCCTTTTTCATTTCTAATTCTGTTGATTTGAGTCTTTTCCTTTTTTTTCTTGAAGAGTCTGGCTAATGGTTTATCAGTTTTGTTTATCTTCTCAAAGAACCAGCTTTTAGTTTTATTGATCTTTGCTATCCTTCATTTCTTTTTCATTTATTTCTCATCTGATCTTTATGATTTCTTCCCTTCTGATAACTTTGGGTGTTTTTTTGTTCTTCTTTCTCTAATTGCTTTAGGTGTAAGGTTAGCTTGTTTATTTGAGATGTTTCTTGTTTCTTGAGATAGGATTGTATTGCTATAATCTTCCCTCTTAGAACTGCTTTTGCTGCATCCTAAAGGTTTTGGGTTGTCGTGTCTACATTGTCATTTGTTTCTAGGTACTTTTGGATTTCCTCTTTGATTTCTTCAGTGATCTCTTGGTTATTAAGTAACGTATTGTTTAGCCTCCATGTGTTTGTATGTTTTAAAGATTTTTTCCTGTAATTGATATCTAGTCTCGTAGTGTTGTGGTCAGAAAAGTTACTTCATATGATTTCAATTTTCTTAAATTTACCAAGGCGTGATTTGTGACCCAAGATATGATCTATCCTGGAGAATGTTCCACGAGCACTTGAGAAGAAAGTGTGTTCTGTTGTTTTTGAATGGAATGTCCTATACATATCAATTAAGTTCATCTTGTTTAATGTATCATTTAAAGCATGTGTTTCCTTATTTATTTTCATTTTGGATGATCTGTCTGTTGGTGAAAGTGGGATGTTAAAGTCCCCTACTATGATTGTGTTACTGTCAATTTCCCCTTTTATGGCCGTTAGCATTCACCTTAGGTATTGAGGTGCTCCTATGTTGGGTGCATAAATATTTACAATTGTTATATCTTCTTGGATTGATCCCTTGATCATTATGTAGTGTCCTTCTTTGTCTCTTGTAGTAGTCTTTATTTTAAAGTCTGTTTTGTCTGATATGAGAATTGCTTCTCCAGCTTTCCTCTGATTTCCATTTGCATGGAATATCTTTTTCCATCCCCTCACTTTCAGTCTGTATGTGTCCCTAGGTCTGAAGCAGGTCTCTTGTTGACAGCATAAATATGGGTCTTGTTTTTGTATCCATTCAGCCCGTCTATGTCTTTTGGTTGGAGCATTTAATCCATTTACATTTAAGGTAATTATCGATATGTATGTTCCTATTACCATTTTCTTAATTGTTTTGGGTTTGTTATTGTAGGTGTTTTCCTTCTCTTGTGTTTCCTGCCTAGAGAAGTTCCTTTAGCATTTGTTGTAAAGCTGGTTTTGTGGTGCTGGATTCTCTTAGCTTTTGCTTGTCTGTAAAGGTTTTAATTTCTCCGTCAAATCTGAATGAGATCCTTGCTGGGTAGAGTAATCTTGGTTGTAGGTTTTTCCCTTTCATCACTTTAAATATGTCTTGCCACTCCCTTCTGGCTTGCAGAGTTTGTGCTGAAAAATCAGCTGTTAACCTTATGGGGATTCCCTTGTATGTTATTTGTTGTTTTTCCCTTGCTGCTTTTAATATTTTTTCTTTGTATTTAATTTTTGATAGTTTGATTAACATGTGTCTTGGTGTGTTTCTCCTTGGATTTATCCTGTATGGGACTCTCTGCGCATCCTCGACTTATTTCCTTTCCCATATTAGGGAAATTTTCAACTATAATCTCTTCAAATATTTTCTCAGTCCCTTTTTTTTTCTCTTCTTCTGGGACCCCTATAATGCGAATGTTGGTGCGTTTAATGTTGTCTCAGAAATCTCTGTGACTATCCTCAATTCTTTTCATTCTTTTTTCTTTATTCTGCTCTGCGGTGGTTATTTCCCCTATTTTATCTTCCAGGTCACTTATCCGTTCTTCTGCCTCAGTTATTCTGCTATTGATTCCTTGTAGAGAATTTTTAATTTCATTTATTGTGTTGTTCATTACTGTTTGTTTGCTCTTTAGTTCTTCTAGGTCCTTGTTAAACGTTTCTTGTATTTTCTCCATTCTGTCTCCAAGATTTTAGATCATCTTTACTATCATTACTCTGAATTCTTTTTCAGGTAGACTGCCTATTTCCTCTTCATTTGTTTGGTCTGGTGGGGTTTTACTTTGCTCCTTCATCTGCTGTATATTTCTGTGTTTTCTCATTTTGCTTAGCTTACTGTGTTTGGGGTCTCCTTTTCATAGGCTGCAGGTTCGTAGTTCCCATTGTTTTTGGTGTCTGTCCCCAGTGGGTAAGGTTGGTTCAGTGGGTTGTGTAAGCTTCCTCTTGGAGGGGACTGGTGCCTGTGTTCTGGTGGATGAGGCTGGATCTTGTCTTTGTGGTGGGCAGGACCGTGTCCAGTGGTGTGTTCTGGGGTGTCTGTGAACTTATTATGATTCTAGGCAGCCTCTCTGCTAATGGGTGGGGTTGTGTTCCTGTCTTGTTAGTTTTTTGGCATGGGGTGTCCAGCACTGAAGCTTGCTGGTCGTTGAGTATATCTGGGTCTTAGTGTTGAGATGGAGATCTCTGGGAGCGCTCTTGCTGATTCATATTACTTGGTGCCGGGAGGTCTCTGGTGGTCCAATGTCCTGAATTCGGCTCTCCCACTTCAGAGGCTCAGGCCTGACACCCGACCGGAGCACCAAGACCCTGTCAGCCACCTGGCGTTTGATCAGCCCCCTTAGAACCAGTCTACCCTCCTGTTAGGGATTCGATATCCTGCTGGTGTTGTAGGCTCTCCTGCAGAAGCAGTGGGTGGCTGTGGCTCATTGCGGGGACAAGGACACTGGCAGCAGAAGTTCTCCTTATGATTGAATTTTAAGTGTTCTTTTTATATTCTGAATACAAGCCTTTTTATCAGATATATGATTTGGAAATGTTTTCTCCTAGTGTGTGGCTTTTCTTTTTTTTTAATGATATCTTTTAAAGAGTGCAAGTTTTCAGCTTTATGAAGTCCAGTTTATCAACTTTTTCTTTTATGTGGTGTGCTTTTAGGATCACATCTAAGATATTCATTGCTCAGGCCTAGGTCACAAAGATTTCTCTCCTATAGTTTTCTTCCAGTAGTTTTATCATTTTAGTTTTTACATTTAGGTATATGATCCATTTTGAGTTAATTTTTGTTATGGTATGAGGTAAGGATTTTTTTTTAATATGGCTTTCTAATTGGTCCAGCACCATTTATTGAAAAGACTATCCTTTCCCTTGTTGAATTGCCTTGGCACTTTTGTCCAAAATCAGTTTCTGAGCTCTCTTTTTCGTTCCATTGACCTGTATATCTGTCCTTAAAACAGGACTATGCTGTCTCCCAAGATATGTTCTAATTTTCTTTGCAATTTCTTCTTTGACCTATGTTAAAGTTAAAAGTTAATAAACTTTTTAGTGTGATAGTTTAATATTTGGGGGATTTCCCACATTTTTTCTATTATTGATTTCTAATTTAATTCCAGGTGATTGGAGAACATAGCTTGTATGATTTTAGTCTTTTATTAAGAGTTGTTTTGTAGCTTGGCATGTGTTGTATTCTCAAGAATACATTATGTTTCCTTTAAAAGAGTAAGTTGCTGATGTTGTTGATTAAAGTGTTCTATAAATATCAGCTAGGTTATGTTGGTTGGTGGTGGTGTTCATGTATCTATATCCTTGTTGATTTTCTAATTCTGAGAGAGTGATATTGAAAATCTCCATTAAAATTAACTAAATTGTGTACTTCTCATTTCAATTCTGTCATTTTCTTGCCTCATGTATTTTGGGGCTCTGTTTCTAGGTGTATATACATCTTTAATTATATCTTTTTTTTTTTTTAAATTTATTTATTTATTTTTGGCTGCGTTGGGTCTTCGTTTCTGCGTGAGGGCCCTCTCCAGTTGCGGCGAGTGGGGGCCACTCTTCATCGCGGTGTGCAGGCCTCTCACTGTCGTGGCCTCTCCCGCTGCGTAGCACAGGCTCCAGACGTGCACGCGCAGTAGTTGTGGCTCACGTGCCCAGTTGCTCCGCGGCATGTGGGATCCTCCCAGACCAGGGCTCGAACCCGTGTCCCCTGCACCGGCAGGCAGACCCTCAACCACTGCGCCACCAGGGAAGCCCTAATTATACCTTCTTAATGTATCGACCTTTTTATCTTTATGATAAACAGCATAGTTGAATAGTTACAACAGTCACCTAATGGCTTGCAAAATGTAACATTAACTAGCTAGCTGTTTACAGAGTTTGCCAACTCCTGTTTTAGACCAGTGCTTCTCAACCTTTAATATACATAGGAATCATGTGGGGATCTTGTTAAAATCCCAAAGACTGGAATTAAGTAATTTTGGGGGAGAGCCTGAAACTCTGCATTTCCAAAAATCTTAAAAGTTATGCAGAAAGTCCTAGTCAGCAGTACACCCACTGAGTGGCAAAGTATTAATTTAGCTATTCAAGAATAATGTGTATCTATCAGAGTTTTGTATGCATTAGTTGCTGTTTGGTAACTGCTGCTTGTGGTGTAGAAATTGTGTCTTTGATGCAATTAACCTTTTTTTTTTAAATTGAAGTATAGTTGATTTACAATGTTGTGTTAGTTTCAGGTGTACAGCAAAGTGATTCAGTTTATGTATATGTATAATATATTCTTTTTCAGATTCTTTTCCCATATAGGTTATTTAAAAATATGGAGTATAGATCCCTGTGCTATACAGTAGGTTCTTGTTGTTTATCTATTTTATATATAGTAGTGTGTTTGTTACTGTCAAATTCCTAATTTATCCCTCCTTCCCACGTTTCCCCTTTGGTAACCATAAATTTGTTCTCTATGTCTGTGAGTCTTTCTGTTTTGTAAATAAGTTCATTTGTATTTTTTTAGATTCTGCGTATAAGTGATATCATATGATATTTGTCTTTCTCAGACTTACTTCACTCAGTATGATAATGTCTAGGTCCATCCATCTTGCTGCAAATGGCATTATTTCATTCTTTTTTATGGCTGAGTAGTATTCCATTGTATATATGTGCCACATCTTCTTTATCCATTCATCTCTCAGTGGACACTTAGATTGCTTTCATGTCTTGGCTATTGTAAATAGTGCTGCAGTGAACATTGGGGTGCATGTATCTTATTGAATTATGGTTTATATCCTCAGGAGTGGGATTGCCAGATCATATGGTAGCTCTATTTTCAGTTTTTTAAGACCATCATCAAGAACTCTACAAATAATAAATGCTGGAGAGGGTGTGGAGAAAAGGGAACCCTCCTACGCTATTGGTGAGAATGTAAATTGGTACAGCCACTATGGATAACAGTATGATGCAATTAACTTTCTAAACTTAATTTTTTTAAAAAACCATTTATTTATTTATTTGGCTGCACCAGGTCTTAGTTGCGGCACGCAGGATCTTCACTGCCGAGTGTGGGATCTTTTTTTTAGTTGCAGCATGGGGGATCCTTAGTTGCACCATGTGGGATCTTTTAGTTGCAGCATGCACGGTCTAGTTCCCTGAGCAGGGATTGAACCCGGGCCCCCTGCATTGGGAGCGTGGAGTCTTAACCGCTGGACCACCAGGGAAGTCCCTAAACTTAATTTTAATTTAACTAATCTGTGCTCTGCCCAGTGTTCCGTGAGATCATCTCAAATTCATCCAATTAGATTTTTCTTGAACTATTTTTGCTTAACATTCCTAAATGATATTGATACTGATTAGCTTTTTAATAATATAATCTAAACCCATTTTTCACATTTCTGTGAGAGTAATACTAAAGTGTAAAACTGATTTTCCCCTCTGTCCCATTAAAATATCCTTCAGTGGATGGATTTCCACTGGAAAACTGATTGGGTGGGGGCAGACCCAATGTGGCAGGAAAAAAAATGACAAACTAAAGCCTTTTGAGTAGATCAAATAGTCAGCCATAGGTAGGATCAATGAAAGTAGAGGTAGACTGAAATCTAGAAGACTAGCTAAGAGCAAGAGATAAGGACCTGGACTAAGGTGACAGGGAAAAATTGCTGAGCTAAGGATATAACTGATAGAAGTATCAAGGGAAAAACAGATCTTGTTGAAAAGTAAAATTTATAGAGAATTTGAAATAAATTGATGAAATTTAGAGATGAAGAGTGTTTTGACATGGTATTAAGATAGTCTAAATATTAAAAAGATATTGAGAGACTGAAGGGAGCGGATGGGAATGTAGGATGATGGATTTCATTGAGTTGATGACCTAGTGGGCATTTGTTATTAACAAAACATTTTAGAGTAGGTTTATTTTTTAAAGTATATTTTTAAGCAATCAAATGTACTCTCATTTTACTACCAGAAAAGTAAAACCAAACAGACACAGACATGAGACTAATCTGCCTCATGGAGCACAATGTGGCTTAGACCTTACTTCCCAAAATGGGCTTAGTCACTTTTTCTTATTTTAAGCTTTTTTGCATGTCAGTAATTTGGGGGTTTTTTAGTTTTACATAACTTAACAAAAAATTTTTATTAAGGAAAAATTTGCATACAGTAATATTCACCCTTTTTAGTGTACAATTCTGTGATTTTTACAAATGCATATAGTTGTATGACCACTACATTCAAAATATAGAGCAGTTCCATCACCCCCAAAATTCCCTGCTGCCCCTTTGTAGTCAGTCCCACTCCCAACCCCCAGTACTTGGCAACTAAACTGTTTTCTGTCCCTAAACTCTTTTATGGGGTGTCATATACATGAAATCATACAGTGTATAGCTGTTTGAGTCTGGCTCCTTTCACTTAGCATAATTCATATGAGATTCATCTGTGTTGTTGTGTTATAATATCAGTTTATTCCTTCATATTGCTGAGCAGTATTCCATTATGTGGATGTCTCACAGTGTGTTCATTACTCAATGGAGGGACATTGAAATTAGTTTTTGGTGATTATAAATAAAGCTGCTGTAAACATTCATAGACAGGGTTTTGTGTTAACATAGGTTTTTATTTTACCTGGTGTGGGTTGTATGATAAACGTATGAGCCATGTTTAACTTTATAGAAACTGCCAAACTGTTTTCCAATGTGGCTGTACCATTTTACATTCTCACCCGCAATGTATGGGAGTTATCTCTTTGTTTTGTTTTTTAACTATTCTTATAGGTGTGTA